>NC_133206.1:31817823-31821823 GCF_958299795.1 Porites lutea | reverse complement strand
CTAACATTTTTTTTGGTGTGAAAGGCATGTTTTATTATGTAACCATAGCAACCATGATATTTTCACATTATGAAGATAACAGTCACATTATTTAGTTGACAAGACATGCAAAAAATTCAAATTCTATGACTGGTGTTTCTCATAATTTTTCTCAAGCTTGTTCATCCTCATTTGGTGATTGTCACCTAAAAATACCCGTAATTGGCCTATTTCAATGGATCCTGTACAGTAAATAGTTTTACTGGAGTTTTTAGTAGTAGCAGTCATAGCAGTTGCAAGCCAAGTCGCAAGCAGTCATCGCATTTAAACAACACGCAAAGTCTTCTAGCCTGCGCGCAGACGAAATTAAACTCTGGTTAACTCCATCTGCGAAACAGCGCCGAAATCCTTGTTCTGGACTTCCAGCTGTGTACCCAGATTTGAGTACGCGCCACGATTGGCCAGTGAAAAAGGCCTTTGTTTTGTTTGTCGCGATCACCAATCAGGTTGAAGCGAAATTCGAAACGCACTTCTGGTAATTCGTTGAGTCCGTTGGGGGTCCAGAACAAGGATCTCTGCGCTGCTTCGCAGACGGTACTAATCAGAGTTTAGTTATTGTCTGCACGCAGGCTAAAAGTCTTGCAGATACTGATGATAATAGATGTAGTAGGTGGTCAGCCTAAGGACAACCTTGGAAAATTAATGTGTATCTGGCAAGCTCTTTCTACAGTCCCCTTTCGAGCCTCGTAGTAAAAAAAGCAAGAGACAATCAGGGTTGTCATTAAGAGCCGGGGGCCGGGGATTTCCCTGGCTACTAAGAGAGTGACCCCCGGCTACTTTTATTGGAAAATAGAAGAAAAATAGAACCAAAAGAAATCCCTAGCAGTTTGATTCCCTGCCTACTTGTTGTATTTACCCGGCAACTTGAAATCTTAGTGACAACCTTGACAATGAAGGTATGGGACTTAATTATTTGCTTGCTTGCTCTTTGAAATTAGTTGATTTTTGTTATTTCTTTATATTATATAGGTGCAATTTCGTATAATCCGTTCCTTATATGAAAATGACGCACACAATATTGTTTAATGACCAGCTTTTGTACTCACTAGAAATTCACGTTGGAATGTGATGCACTTTTCCAAAACAAAATTAATGATAGTTATCTGAATCAAGAATGTTCTGTACTAGGCAACAGCAGTACTTTTAAATGTACTTGCCTTTTTGCTGATTTTTGTTGTCTTTTCAGTTACCACAGCCAGACCAAAAAACTGCAGCATCACTTGTTTAACAACTTTCAGTCTTTATAGTGAGGAAAACTCCAGCGGTTGAGATGTGCTTTTCCCAGTATTTCAGGTATTTGAACATTTGTTTGGGAGAAACACGGATGAAACTTCGGCATCCTGCACGTAAAATCAACAGAAGACATGATTCGAACTCTCTTTCAATTAAGAATTTGTAGCAGTGTCCAGTTTGGTGCGTGCCTTCTCCATTGTTCTTCGCATTAGCATTTAGCAGTTTTCATTAGCATATAAGAAACGAGTTATATGAATTCTCTCTATTTAAAGGAAATCAGTGGCCCAAAAAGGGATCCAAAAGAGGATCCAGTTATGTCTACACCCATGTAGGATGTGTTACCTACCTCTTCATGATTAATCCACACTTTTAGTTCAGGTTTGCATGCCGCTGGCCTCTGAGGATTACATGCGTCATGTTCAATTTGCCATGCACAGACATTTCTCTGGAAAATTAAGTGTGTTTTTTACTATCAGCTTATCACTTCTATTTAGTGTTAAGTTACAATTACTGACTAAAATAAAATATTTAATACTAACTTCAAAAAGAAACTAAAACTTCACTTTTTAAGCCTAAATTGAACTAGCGCAGGATTCTCATAGCTTATTGTTAGTTTATTTGTCACTACTTAAGAACTGTTATAGGACTGTTATAGGACTGCATGCATGTAAACTTATTTAATTTCAGTTTTGTATCTTGTTTTAGTTTTGTAGTTTAGCCTACAGTCTTCATTTCTATATAAAATAATTTCTGTCATTCTGACCACAGGCCGTATAAGCCCCCGGCTTTGGCTTTACTGCGCAGGGGCAGATCCAGGATTTTTTTTAGGAGGGGGTGCGCTCGTCTCTTGCTCTCTTCAACACCAATAAAGCACATCGTTTTTTTTTTTTGGAAGAATACCAATTGTATTAGAAAACCGCAGGTCATCTCAGGGGAGGGTGCGCACCCCCTGCACCCTCCCCCTAGATCCGCCCTTGCTGCGTTTGTACTATATGAGCGATGGAATAATAAAGTTAAAGTTAAAGTTAAGTTAAGGTAACCCAGGTTTCTGCATCAGATTTATTCTGTTTATCTAGAGAATTACTGTAGATGACTGACTGAAGACTCGTGCCTTCGGCTCTCATATTAGCTCCTTTGGGGTTGTAAAAACCTCCCAATTTTCCCTCAGAAGGGGTTGGAATGTCTCTTACTTTAGCCTCACCTGCTCAAACGGCCCAGGTAGTTGTCACTCTGCAGCTACACTGGACACTGAACTCACGTGAAGTACCTGAAAAACAAGTAAACAATACAGACATTGAAAAACTGCCTCGTTTCTCAATTCCTCAAGAAACATCAAAGTTTTTAAACCCTTTTACGGTTCACTAAGCACCTTTTCAATAGTGCGTTTCCCTCTTAAAGGTAGACTTGAATCCGTACAAAATCCGAAACCTTTCAGCGAACATCGACTTCGATCGACTCCGCCATGTTTGCTTTTGGTTTCCAGTTCGGCTAGTAAGCCGCCAAAAAACGTCGGTTACTCGAGCAAGATTTTCCCTACAAAAAGTCATTTTGTCTTTTGCAAAAGGACTTTATGAAGTCCTCCATGGACAACCGGACTGAAAAGTGGACACGCAACGAATTAGGCTACTTGGGCTTGTTGCAGCTTGTTGCTTCTGCATTAAACGGTTTACTGTCGGTATTGACCGGGAGTGAAGACTCAGGGGTGAATGCATTGAAACAACACCGACAATATAAATATTAAAGGTTACCTGACATATTCTCTTCGTTCCGTGGAAACGTTTCGTCGGACATGACAAGTTACAGTTGCAAATGGAGCCATGCCACGTGCGTCTTCGGCTCGAAACCAAAGCGACAAGGAATCGTACGTTGTGTAAACTTCATGAGGTGTCCTTGGGGGTTGTGGCCCACAGGATTTTAATTGCTGGACACGGGCACACCAATCACAAACAAGCATTATGCGTGCAACACTCAAAATCACACAAACAGTTTTTTTTTTGGAAAAATCCCAAATTTTCGCCTTTTTTAACTTGTTGTTTTTATAGTCTGGAAAGGCTTTTGTTTCTTTCTAGAATATTCTCAGACACATTTTTCTTGTCTTTTTTGCCTATGTTAAAAAGATGGAAAAATTGCCAATTTTTGACTAAAACCAGTGACGACCCCTTTGGAAAAATCCCAAATTTTTGACCTTTTAACTTTTTAACTTGTTGTTTTTATAGTCTGGAAAGGCTTTTTTTTCTTTCTAGAATACTCTCAAACACACTTTGCTGGGCTATTTTGTCTATATTTCTGTTATGAAGTAGTCTTGTGGTTATTTTTTGATATTATTATCATAAGGATTTTTGATGACAGTTCTGTTTGTTCTTTGTTCTTCTCGTGATTTAAGTTTGGTTATGTTTGGGTTTGAGAATCAAGGTTAACCAATATATGCGTTAACAGGTTTTTGAGTGTTATTACCTTTTTAATGGGTTTGTCGACAGAAGTGTCATCAAGCTTGGGGTTTAATTAAGTTTGATTGTCAGTTTTTAAGTGGGTACGTTTTGGGACCATTGCTGACCTTGCTTATTACCTACATCAGAGTTCCTGTTTTGGTTTAAGGTTTAGCCTCGTGGATTTAGCTGTCGAGCTTTCATTGGTTTTCTTGTAGGATTGTTTATTCCACTTTTGTTAACAACGGGAAATTCGTTAGAAGTCATTCGGAATAGCTTTCGTAACTCTCATGATCAGCAAG
>NC_133206.1:31770323-31812823 GCF_958299795.1 Porites lutea | reverse complement strand
GCTTAGATCTGGCGCTCTGATGTTCCTATTAAGGTTTTTGAAAAATCCCGTACCCCTTTGTACATGCGAAGCCTATGAAAGGGTGGAGTCTCTCTGGGTGACGTTACAGTTCACGGTAGAGTCCACGATTGACCAAGCCGAGAACACCTAGATATTAGGCTGGTTTACACCTGTGTGCGTTATTTACCAGGCCTGGTGTGAGGTCAAAAAGGCCGGATATCGGCCAATATACAGCAATCATGACTGAAAAAATTAGGTCGAAAGAACATTTATACCACGGCCAAAAGAAAATAATCTCCTACGAAACAAAGCTACAAATCCATAACGGGCACCTTAGGCACAAATTCCCCACTCGGATAACCAATGAGAAGAAAGATTTGCTTCATCTTGCCTGATCGGGGAGCAAGCTATATAATAAACAATGTCTACGCATGGTCGCAAGTCCTTTGCCATTAGACTACATTTCATCATACAGCGAATTTAAGTTACCAAGGATTTCAGTCTGTCCAATCACAACAGATGCAGACAGCCCAATCAGAATTGCTTTTACTTTCGATTGATGGAGGGGGAGAAGAGGCTATATATCAGAGCCCTTACCTTGTGTTTCTGAACACGTGAGGTTGGTGTTTCTCCCTTATCAGCTGGGACCTGGATAATAGTTAAGAAAATCTCTTAAAATGTATCAGTTCATGTATGTACAGTACCCACACTGCCTACCTCGAACAGCTTTAGTTAAATGTAGGTAGTGTGTATGTTTAAGGTATTTCATTGCTTTTAATAAAGTTATTGTTGTTGACCAACACACCCTGATGAAAGAGTCTTTCTTTCGCTTGCACGATTTGGCGTACTCGAAAAAGACTCTGTGATCCTTGTTGAGCACATGTTACACGTTGCTAGGATACAGTCTCGAACTCATGCCTTGTAGCTGCGTGCTTAACACAACGGGCTCAGTTTTGATAATCTGTTTATAAGCAGACGGATGCTCGCACGCGAAAAAACAAGGGATCAATTTAGGTTTCTGGGAAACTGCGCACCTACCCCTCCCCTAAGCCAACATTTTTCCCTAAATGAGAAGTAAGTGTAAATGTTGGCTTAAGAGAGGGGTAGGTGTACAGTATCCCAAAAATCAAAACTGATCCAAAACAAGTTTGACAAGAGAGAACGAGACTAGTCCAGAAGTCTGGGATTGACACTATTCAGGCAGAGCCTCCTTTTCTCCTCCTCGATCAAGAGAAGACAAAAGGAGGCACTGCTCGCAGGAATCATGACGTGGCTAGGTAGGATCAATTTAGGTTTCCGGGAAACTGCTCACCTACCCCTCCCCTAAATTAACATTAACACTTACTACTCACTTAGGGAGAAATAATGGCTTAGGGGAGGGGTAGGTGGGCAGTTTCCCAGAAACCTAAATTGACCCGCTAGGTATTTGCCCCTTGACCCCTAACTCGTCCCCGTCTCTCCCAGTATCCTATTAATACAAACGAGAGAAGCGCGGGGGATTACGGGATGAATTTGATGATCGTCCACTTCGCACCAGGGGACATGTTTCTCGAAGAAATTAACCGTTTTGTGAGCAAGGAAATGTATTACAGTCGACTCCCGATAACTCGAACCTTCAAGGGAAATCAAAAAAAGGGTCGAATTATAGGGAGTTCGAAGAAAATAGCCGAGAGTAACGTAAAAAACAGTTTTTATTGCACAGTGAATATTTTTATCACATTTAATTGTAGAAATGTCAAGTGAAAATTAAAAGATACTTCCACATCATAAATCAGTACGAAACGTAACAAAAGATAGCCTAAATAGAGCAGGCGTTTTTCTGTTTTGAGAAGAAAAGCTGCTTCACGTTAGCCTGTGACAATCCACATCAGCTTCCATTAGTAAACTATACTCCTAGAACACGTCAATAGGAAATCCAAAATTCAATGTTTCAGACGCCCGTCTACGGCTTTTTTCCGGACTTTTTAAGGGCTCAAACCATGGTTCGAGTTATCGAGGGTAAAATTACATAGAAAATGACCTGAGGGGAAACGAAAATTGGTTCGAGTTAGCGGGAGTTCGAGTTATCGGGAGTCGACTGTACTTACCATTCAACAGGTTTCGATTTCAAAATTGGATTCGGACCCGAAAAGTTGCCAAGTTACCGATAAACGAGCACCAGATGCCCTAATAGTCTCCCGCGACCATTTCTTGACCTATCTAGTCAACAAATCTCACTTGTGATAAGTGTTCCCCTACATAAGAAACACATATCCCCAGTAATATCAGTTCGACTACCCGGAAAACACATATTCCTAGTAAAATGTGTTTTCCCTTTTTAAAAAACACACATCCCTGGTAAAATGTGTTTCCCCTTTTTAAAAACCACATATCCCTGGAGATACGTGTTCCCCTACCCGGGAAACACATATCCAAAGTGATATCAGTTCCCCTACCTGGGAAACACATATCCCTAGTGATATGTGTTCCCCTACCCGGGAAACACATATCCCTAGTGATATGTCTTCCCCTACCTGGGAAACACATATCCCTAGTGATATGACTTCCCCTACCTGGGAAACACATATCCCTAGTGATATGTGTTCCCCTACCTGGGAAACACATGTCCCTAGTGATATGTGTTCCCCTACCTGGGAAACACATATCCCTAGAGACATGCGTTCCGCTACCTGGGAAACACATATCCCTAGTGATATGTGTTCCCCTGCCTGGGAAACACATATCCCTAGTGACATGTGTTCCCCTAGCCAGAAAACTCATATCCCTAGTGATATGTGTTCCCCTACCCAGGAAACACATATCCCTAGTGATATGTGTTCCCCTACCTGGGAAACACGTATCCCTAGTGATATGTGTTCCCCTACCTGGGAAACACATATCCCTTGTGAATTGTGCTCCCCTACCCGGGATACACATATCCCTAGTGATATGTGTTCCCCTACCCAGGAAACACATATCCCTAGTGATATGTGTTCCCCCACCTGGGAAACACATATCCCTAGTGATATGTGTTCTCCTAGCCAGAAAACTCATATCCCTAGTGATATGTGTTCCCCTACCCAGGAAACACATATCCCTAGTGATATGTGTTCCCCTACCCCGGAAACACATATCCCTAGTGATATGTGTTCCCCCACCTGGGAAACACATATCCCTAGTGATATGTGTTCCCCTACATGGCAAACACATATCCCTAGTGATATGTGTTCCCCTACCTGGGAAACACATATCCCTAGTGATATGTGTTCCCCTACCTGGGAAACACATATCCCTAGAGATATGTGTTCCCCTACCCGGGAAACACATGTCCCTAGTGATATGTGTTCCCCTACCTGGGAAACACATATCCCTAGCGATATGTCTTCCCCTACCCGGGAAACACATATCCCTAGTGATATGTCTTCCCCTACCTGGGAAACACATATCCCTAGTGATATGTGTTCCCCTACCTGGGAAACACATATCCCTAGTGATATAACTTCCCCTACATGGGAAACACATATCCCTAAAGACATGTGTTCCCCTACTCGGGAAACACATATCCCTAGTGATATGTGTTCCCCTGCCTGGGAAACACATATCCCTAGTGACATGTGTTCCCCTAGCCAGAAAACTCATATCCCTAGTGATATGTATTTCCCTACCCAGGAAACACATATCCCTAGTGATATGTGTTCCCCTACCTGGGAAACACATATCCCTAGTGATATGTGTTCCCCTACCTGGGAAACACATATCCCTTGTGAATTGTGTTCCCCTACCCTGGAAACACATATCCCTAGTGATATGTGTTCCCCTACCTGGGAAACACATATCCCTAGCGATATGTGTTTCCCTATCTGGGAAACACATATCCCTAGTGATATGTGTTCCCCTGCCCGGGAAACACATATCCCTAGTGATATGTGTTCCCCTACCTGGGAAACGCATATCCCTAGTGATATGTGTTCCCCTAGCCAGAAAACTCATGTCCGTAGTGATATGTGTTCCCACACCCAGGAAACACATATCCCTAGTGATATGTGTTCCCCTACCCCGGAAACACATATCCCTAATGATATGTGTTCCCCCACCTGGGAAACACATATGCCTAGTGATATGTGTTCCCCTACCTGGGAAACACATATCCCTAGTGAGATGTGTTCCCCTACCTTGGAAACAGATATCCCTAGTGACATGTGTTCCCCTACCCGGGAAACTCATATCCCTAGTGATATTTGTTCCCCTACCCAGGAAACACATATCCATAGTGATATGTGTTCCCCTACCTGGGAAACAGATATCCCTAGTAATATGTGTTCCCCTACCTGGGAAACACATATGCCTAGTGATATGTGTTTCTCCGGTAGGGGAACACATATCACTAGAGGAATGTGTTTAGCATACAATTTGGAATAACTTAAGACTAGATATTCATGCATTCAACCAGGTGTAGAAGTATTCCTGCAGTTGAACACCGAAGAGGGTTTTCTAATAATGATAACAGTAAAAGAGTGAAATCATACTTGAAATGAAGGGAGGGAATCAAATGTTGGAGTCATCAATGTTGAGGGTTCTTTTATTGAGTGGTCAAGAATGCTGGGACTTGTGTTTCTACGGCCATCGTGCGTGTCACTTCCATTTATCAAGAAGCCACTGTCATTGTCAATTACACCGTCAATGTTTTCTACAAAATGAACAATGGAAAATTACAACAATCAATTTTAACAATGCCATATTCTCTTACCTATTAAAGACAGAAACCTTACTGTTTTCCATATTGCACTTGTATCACGAAGGTCCAATAGAGCGGCGAAGTGTGATGTCATGTTACCATGGTAGCAAATTTCTGGAGTTAGCAATCTTTCTCATGTCAATTTTTTCATTTTTTTTCTGCTTTGTTTGCATGACCATGCTTTGTTGAACTCCAGAAATTTGGCTACCATGGCAATGTGATGTAACTACGTCTCCTCTCTATTTCATCGGGGCGAAACTTTCTCTAAATGGTCCAAAAGGAGTCTTTTGTTTTGGTGTTAAGCTTTTCAATTATCAACCTTTGCGTCGTTGATGAGAGGACGATGGAGGAGAGGGAGGGGTGCAATGATTGAAAGGCAGGCACAGTCTTGGACATCCTCGAGAAGGTGAGTTTGTGTCACTAATAGCAGGGTGCTACCACAAAAAAATTCCTTGAAAACATTTGCAATTCCATAATACAAGTGAAAGCACAAGAAATTTTAGACAAACCAAATGAACTTGAGTACGACAGCGAGACTGGACAACCAGCCATAAGAGCTAGACAAGTAAGAAATTAATACACTGCAAAACAACATTAAATCTAACAGAAAACCCAAGACGAAAAAACTAGATTTTAGTTGCCTCTATAACTACAATTGATCTTCTCCCATGTAATTCTTCATTCTGGATTTCTCAGTTATGATTTTGGTATATTCATTACATCAATTAGGCACTTTATATTACTAATGGGTAGATGTTTAACTGAACTAAACTCCTGTCGCTGGAACTCACTATTACGGACAATTGACCACAGATTTCCCCCATGCCTCCCTTTTTTCTGGCATCGAGACCATCTCTATTTAAAATTCTGCACAAAAGTTTTTCTCTAAGGTAAACACACGTTTTTTTTCCTCGCAAAATTGAGCTAAACATACCTAATGACTCTGTTGAAGAATTGAGAACAAGAGGATCCTGTTGAGAATACAGCTCCATGGGTTTTGTCAGGTAAATAGAGGGCTGGGATATGAAATGTAAAGATAACAAACAATTAAAAATTCAAGTGGTAATAATGGCGATGAAGTTAGATTGTTAATGGGAATGATATTGAGAAGATACGATGATCATTGGTATTAGTTTGAAGAGGATACAGATGATGAATATTTTGAAAGGAACAGGACGATGATGTTGACGATGAAGATGTTAAGAGGAAGAGGAAGATACTGATGATGATTACAAAAGGTGCTGATGAGGAAGGGGACAATGCTGAGACAATGGAAGATGACGAGGATGATGATGGTGATAATGAGGATGGGGACCCTGAAAAGAATGGCCGTAATAATTATGCACAAGAGAAAGAAAATGATTATAACGATGCAACAGAGGAAGATGATGATAACAAGGAATTGCAAGATAATGATGATGATGATGATGATGAAGATGCATAAGATGAAGAGGGTGATGACGAAGTTATTGAAGATGAGGATGTTAAAGAGGAAGACAATGATAATGAGAAAGTGGAAGATGATATTATTGTGATCGAGAGAGTGATCATGAGGACCCTGAGGTTTTTGGAGAGGATGGGAATGATAATAAGGAAGTGGAAGATGAAGAGGAAGAGGATCCTAAATAGGATGGTGGTGATAATAAAGATGCTACAGAGGAAGAGGATGATGATTTTTTTGGAGAGGATGGGGATGATACTAAGGAAGTGGAAGATGACGAGGATGATAATGGTGATGATGAGGAAAAGGATCCTAAAGAGGATGGTGGTGATGATGAAGATGTTACAGAAGAAGAAGAAGACGACAATGATGTTTTCAAGAGGAAGGCGATGAAGATGAGAAAGGGGATGATGATAAGGATGATGATGATGTTAGTCTGGAAAAGGAGCCAAAAATAATGCTAATTAGGAAGAGGATGATGATGAAGATTTTCAAGAGGACAAGGATGGTAATTCGGAAGTGGAAGATGATAAGGATGGTGATGGTAATGTTGAAGGGAATCATAAATAGAATGATGGTGATGAAGATAAGGATGGTGAAGAAGGTGCTAATATGAAGATGCTGTAGGGGAAAATGGTGAGAATAAGTGGAAAGGAAAAGAAGGGTGACAAAAATGAAGATACTGAAGAGAAGATAAGCCATTCGTCTTCTTAGTTAGCCTCGCTATCGCTCAGTCAATACATCAAGGCCTTGGCCTGAGATTTCCTGGTAATGACCTAACTCTCAGTTAATAAGTGGTATACAATAAAAAAAAGTGTGAAGAAAAGAGATGACGAGGAAAATGATGATAAAAGAATGAAGATGATGAAGAAGAACAGGCCGGATGATGTTGGCAGTGTTGAAAAAGGAAAAAAAGACAAAAATGACAAAGATGCGTCGTTCAATCCCCACATCATTAACATTATGTTGGTCGAGTCTGTTGTTGATTCTCTCCATTTCTCTGAGATGTTTTTCTCCAGGTACTCAGGTTTTCCCCTCACCTCAAAAACCAACATTTCCAAATTCCAATTCGACCAAGAACAGTAGACGAAGAACCACTTTGAGGATGAGCTACCTATAAAGCATCACTTTTATATTTTATTTAGAAGGCTATTCAGGTTATTGCTACAGTGTAGAGGGACTGGTCATTGTTAAATTCCTTACCGATAGACTATTTATATGGTTCTGTGATGAACCAGAATGGCTGTCAGACTTTACAGAGTGCGATGTACTGTCTAAAAGAGGAAAGAAAACAGAAAGACAGAAACAATGAATAGCACCAGAATGAATGTTGTCTGGTAGAATTTAAAATCCAAAGTGATGGAAAATAAGGATGAGCACTTCCAGACATGGATATATGTCAAAAAATGAAGAGTCCCTTTCACCTTAGACTTGTAAATTAAAAATATTGAAAGACTTAATGGGTGAGCTTTACTTATAACAAGTGAAAGGAAAAAATATTAAAATTATCTGATACTTATAACTAGAGCTATACAATAATGTCCAGCCTTACTCAGGGGATCAGTTACATGTATGTTGCCACTCAAAATAATGGTTCAAAACGGTCTCCAAGACTGGATTTATTATAACCCAGGACTCCGACATATAATTACTTTATCAGGTATACAGTAAACACCCGCATATAAGGATACATGATTTCGGGGTTCAGGCTTATCAAGTTCTTAGTCTATTTATCAGGCGCTTAGTGAGAAATCAGCCTGAAGATGTTCTTTATATTATGTTTTTAAACTTTGTTTCAGAAATATTACACATAATATTTAGCCAGAGGTTTAGTAAGGACATTTTATTATAAATAAATAAGTATGCAAGTAAACAAATCAGTAAATCAATAAATAACATAAAAATTTGTCAGGTAGTAAACTAGTTAACATTAACAAGTAGAAATGTAACATTAGTTTCAACATTTTTAAATATTTATAACAGTCATGCTAACTCAACTGGGGCCACCACTGCCTTGTCAGCCAATCAAACTTGCTT
This sequence comes from Porites lutea, assembly GCF_958299795.1. Lineage (NCBI taxonomy): Eukaryota > Metazoa > Cnidaria > Anthozoa > Scleractinia > Poritidae > Porites > Porites lutea. The sequence continues at coordinate 31,804,631 of NC_133206.1, read as the reverse complement.
TCGTTAGTAAAGACTCACACTGTAGGATTGCATTTCAAATTACAGCTGTAGGAGTAAAAATGGGCTTCATACTCTTTCGAGTTCTTCAAATTCCATGACCTTCCATGACCTTGTTAGCTTTTCCAAGTTAGCTGTCATTTTCAAAAATCTTAAAAACTTCCCTTGTTTTAGGGTATTTTTGGATCTTAAACAGTTCAATGGGTACGAACTCTGATGTCCACCAAAATGCGTGCCATTTGCTCTGTTTAATTACTCCTCTTTATCTTACATTGTCCTTGCCTTGTCATCTTCACTAACTGATCTGTCAAACACAGATTTAATTTTCCATGACTTTCAAGGGACGACGACTAAATTCCATGACTTTCCAGGCGTGGAAAATGAAATGCTTAGATTCCATGAGCTTCCAGGCTTTACATTGACCTGTACAAACCCGGACAAATGTGATAAGCCAATCCAAAACTCTAGCAAGGGTGGCCCCGGTTGAGTTGGCATCATTGTAGTTCCCTAGACCAGTTACTAATGCCCTACAGTACCCCTGCACTTGCTCAAATGGTCCTCAACTGTGATGCAAGCTATAAACTTAAGTCAACACAAGAAACTACATTCTGTACATAGTTGCTACGTATTTCAAGTCTCCAGGTCTGATAATTCTCCAAACCTTGAGGGGAAATCTCCTGAACCATCTACTGTAATCAAACAGCCTGTTTTGTAATCAAACAACCTCATTAAAAACTTGATCTCCATTTTGTTTCAGCTCAGTCTATGCCTCCCCAGTCCTCTGAGTAATTAAGACTCGTCTGTCCTTTGCTGAAAGTTTGTCATGCCATTTTATCAAGATTGTCCTCTTTCTCCAACCAACTGTCCGTAGCAGCAGCTATCTTCAATTTCATCATTTGCCCACATCCTACATCTATGTGTTGAATTTTGTCTGTGTGGTTTTCAGGTAGCATATATAAGGTAGCATTAATTTCGTTCCTACATTCTTCATGGAACTCTTTAGTCTGCTGGAAAGTTACATTGCTTTCTTATTCCTACACCCTCTCCCCTATTATATATGGACATGTTTTATTTATCAGGCTGAACTGGTTCTTATATATAATTATGATGCTTTACGGGCCAAATTTCAGCCTGATGTTCTTAATCCATTTGTTCTTATATGCTGGTATTTAGGGTATTCCAGAAATAGTGCAAACCCTATACATGCCTCGTACACTAACCTGGACTAGCAGGACTGTCACTCAAAAGGACTTTATTCCCCTGTCTACCTTCAGCTGAGGGGGGAATGGATTGTACATGATCTTCCATCTCAGATCTCTTTCTTTTCATTGATTGATGACTGTCAGTTTCAGCCTCATTAACAGACAGCTGTCTGTCAGATATTTGAGAGAAATGCCAGGTATTTTGGCTAAACAGTTCATCGAAATTCATTGTCAGTGGTTTACTCAAAGTCTGATCAATGTTACTTTGTACAGTGTTAACTTCCAAACCCTTGCCTTTGTGTTTATACTTTTCTTTCAGGGAACTATTTGCCATGCTGTTAATTGGAGACAAGTTCTTTTTTGATGCTATGCAAGGCTCACTAGCAGTACTATTTTTCAACTGTGATGAATCAGGATTCACGTTTGTGTTTCCAAGTTGATTACGCTGAGAAGTGGATTCCTTCCGTGTCAAAGGCCCTTGTTTAATTCTAGTGTAAATGTAATCCTCCTGACTTTCTCTAGTTTCATTTCCAGCACAAGGGGGTGCACTGTCTACATCATAGGAAATGCTACTTTCAAGTAATTTTTCTAGCTGTGATTTAGATAAAGAACAACCCAAATGTTTAGCAGCATGTCCAGGTAAAATACTCGGAAGTGCTTGTTCATACTCCTGACTGTTATCACTTGATGGAACAACAAAAATCTCTGGGGACCTCTTTTCTGAACAAGGTAGTGACCTTTCTTTGAGAATGGAGAACGATTCCTCACTACTTCCTTTTAGTTTGGACTGTTCACTTAAGGATGAATACTGATCTTCAGCTACTACACCCCTTAAAGGTGGAGTCACTTTTCCACTCATTTGGGAAGAAGAGACAACATCACTGCTTATCAAGGCACCAGCAATTTCCTCTTGCTCTGTAGCAAGGTCATTTCCTTTTTCTTTAACGTGATATTCTGGAAAATGATATTGACCTAGTCCTTGTAACATCCCAGCCTGGTTGCACCTTTTTGGCACATAACTTACAGGCAAGTATCCTTTGGATGATAGAATATTTTTACCTGCCATCTTAAGACAATTCCCATTTCTAACCTTCTCCTTGACTTGATTAGAAATGTCATCACCAAGAAATTCCCATGTTTCTAATCTTTTAACATCTGTTTCTTTAGTTGTTGGTTTTAGCACCCTCTGAGAAGAACTAGCCACCGATTGTTCTCCTCTTGTGGGAAAAGTACAAGAAATAACAGATTTTCGACAACTCTTCAGATAAGTGGCAGTATCATCAAATCTGAACACAGTCTCTTCTCTCTGGTTTTGTTTCTCTGGTGTAGATATACTTGAAAGGGCACCCTTAATTTCCTTGAACAGTGAAGAACTTTCTTGTCTCCTTGTTGAACTTTTTTGTAAGCTGCATGCAACTCTCGTCCAATCAGACGTCTCCTGTGATTTACCGCCAATTGTTTCTTCAACATTTTTTTCAATGCGGAAACCCTTATCTTTGGATGTAGTTTGGGATTGCGAAAAGTTCCTATTCTCAGTTGAAGACAAGGACCTTGGAATGATCATTTTTTCCTGAACTTGTAGTGACTGTCCACAATCTATAGCCATGGATGAAGCAGAAATTTGAGCTTGTCCTCTGCCACTTGATGGTGTGTCACCAAATGATGTCATTTCACTTTGCATATTGCAAGAAAGTGGTGGATGATAACTTGGTTGCCATTCTAAAAGAGGTTAAAAACAGAGTGTGGTAAAGTTGCAATATATATTATTAACAAAAGTCAGTCTGTTACCTGTATGATGTAAGAAAAAAAATTGTAATTTGTTTACCCACAGAGCACTTTTGAGTGTTTAAGAACTTGTTGAAACGTGTCTGTGCATTGCAGATCGAGTTGGAATTGGGAAGTGTTGTTTTTTGAGGAGAGGAGAAAACCGGAGTACCCGGAGAAAAATCCCTTGAAGTAAGGGAAAGAACTAACAACAAACAAAACCCACATATGGCATTCACGCCAGGATTGGAACCAAGGCCACATTGATGGGAGGCGAGTGCTCTCACCACTGCGCCACCCTTGCTATCCCCATGAGATTCAATGCTTAACAATTTTTCTTTGAAATTGAGGTGAATATTGGCTGAATATTTACCAAGATTGAAAAGAATAATTGTTTTAGTATATACACACAAAGTGATCTCAACAAAATCAGAGAGGAAACCATTAAAAAGTACGATTTGATTGACGGACCAAATCACCTGGAAGTTTAAAAATAGATCTTTGCAGAATTTTCAAACATGGCATTTCACAAGTTTATCACTCCGCAAACAACAGCATAATGGCTTAAATGGAACCGTTAAAAGTTTGACTTGTTTCCTTACCCGAGAAGAAAAGAAGAGCTTTGTTGTTTTCTGTTGACTCACCAAGTTTATAGCCAAAAGGGTTTGTAGTGTCATTCTTTGCATGAAGTGCTGACAAAAATGGCGGCTCAGTTGCTCGAGGTAAGACATTGTCTTCCTTTAGCATTCTTTTTGCTATTTACTTAAAACGTAGAATTTCTGCAAACATTTGCTTTCAAATTGGTTTGTCATAAATAAATTTCGATTTTTCGGCCAAATTTTCTTGTTAGGAAACGCTGAGTTCTCGAAACGGCTTCTTCTACTTGAATGAATGGGAGTTGTAAACAATCCATTGAGCACATAATTCAGCTACAGTAAATGGAAAAACACCATTTTGAATCCTTTCAAGTCTTCCCTTGCTTTAAAAAAGGCAACCCTAGGATTTTGTCTACTTTTAAAAGATCGTCCTCTAAAAAAAATGGGAAAAACACCGAGCTCACACATTATCCACTCGCTAGGAGGTGAACATTGTTGAATAGTTCGAGATAGCGAACCAATCAGATTGCTTTTTGATTTAAAAATCACCAAGATCACTGAGTGTGTATATACTAATACAAAAAAAACTAAAATCAAAGATGATAAAGCAACTAGATTACTATAGGACTTCATTGATCAATATTGGAACTAAACTAAAGGTACATTTGAGGCCTTACAGGACTAGAGGTTGATAATTTTTTGATTTAATGGGAAATAGAATTAAATATTTAGGGCACGACCTCTAGTGAACAATATCCTGCTAAACCCAAAGACCGCCCCACATACGATTAGTGGTGGAGACTGCTAGCCAGCATTGTCTCGTGTTTAACCTTGCCTAAATTACATGATTTAGCCACATCAAAATTACTGCCAGAATTGCACCCAGACTTAAAGATCTAAAATTCAAGGTGTTTGATGCATACATTGTTATTACTACAAATAATAATATTATTTTTATTGTATTATTATTTCTTGTCTAGTCTGGTTAACACATAACGTAAAAAATGTTAGAGGCAAGCAGGTTTGCATTTAGTCCCGCCATAGCATGTCCTGCCTGAACTACCAGTAACTTTTTTTTTGCTTCAAATGCTCAGTTAAAGAAGGATAACCCAGTCTATTGGATGCCAAATTTTTGTTCATAAGGAAATAATTTACCTGGAATTGTAGCCAGTTTCTTTTCCATGTCTTCAGGTATAAAAACAGGTTCATGGTTTTCTAACAAGATTCTCTCAAGTTCTTTGATGCTAGAAAGCTTGTTGCCACCTTCTGCCTCTCTGGTATCAAAGCTTTTATCATAGAGCAGAGTCTTGAACTGTGATAATGTACATAGTTCATGCAATCTAGGTTGTAGTGGGGGATATTTTGAGCTGTCAATGACATCACTTCCAAACTGAGTGTTTCCTTCACCACCAGCAAACTTGAACAGATCTATCTTTATCACAAACTCAGCAGTGCTCTGAAAAAGGTCGAAGTACATTGTAGCGATTAGTGCAATGGATGTATTATTAACATGAAGGCCCACCGGTATAGGTTGTTATAGGCTTGCAGCTGTGTTGCTTACTTTGTTGTGTGTTGTTTACATATGAGGGTAATTTAAACTTAAGGCTCCTTCAGACCAAAACTTAAACATGTTTTTAAAGGCTGTTTAGTTAAACACAGTTTAAAATAATAATTGTGTCCTAAGCTGCTTACGGACTTAAGTTGTTCGCAAATTACAAAAAATGTTGAATTTCATTTGAATCCTGTGTGAAAACCTGTGTTCCAGATTCCATCTGTTTGTCATTTTTTAAAAGCTGGTTAATTAAACGTGTTTAGAACTTTGCGAATGAGGCATTATTCTAAGTACAAGATGTGTCAGTTGTTACAAAGTAAATTCTGCAAGTTTTATTTGAAATAGGAAGAGTCTACTGAAAATTTAAGGAGAAGGAAGCAAAAATAAGAGCTTATTGAAAATGTGGAGCGCTTATCATGAGGTGCAGTCCCATTCGTGGCTAGGTAACTATATAGTATTGCGATAAGAACATTGAAAACTATTGATAATAAAAGCAATTATAACAATAAATTCACTTTTACCAAATCTTTTTCAGTTGTACATGTGGCTTCAAGGGAATACTTCTTAATAAAGATCAGGCCACCTTGAATGTCTGCCATTGAAAGGGTTGGGTTATCTCTGAAAGAGGAAAAACATACATGTACAGATGTACATGTACATTATACTGTCAAAACGTAAACCTGTCCTCACTCTTTACTTTCACTTGTCTTTTCAATGTGGTTAGTTTAGCATACGACATTAGTACACTACCTGTAGTTGGAAATAATATTATAACATAATGTTAATTACCACTGTGTAATCAGTAAGAGAGAATTTTTTATGGCAAAGAGAAAAATATCCTCATCAAAAATATTATTAGATCAGTCCTTGAATTTGGTACCACGTAATGCATTTGTTTCCATTAAAATTGCAAGGACGGTTATCCAAGGTTTGCAGTAGACTATTTATTATTTAAATTATAATTATTGGATAGTCATTTTCATGATGACTGACAACACCTAAAAGCTAACTAATTGCACCAGACATTCTCAACCACAGCTCTTACTAAGGTTTATAAGAAATGACTAAAGTAGTGCTTTAGATGATTTTGATCATTTATCAATATGATCAAACCTTGTTAATAAGCACACTGAGGGAACCATATTAATAGGGTGTCTGTATTAAGCAGCTTGAACTTAGAGAATATGTAAAGGCTTTCTTTCCCCAGGGACAAAGCAAATTGCCAGTAATAATGAGGTGTCCCTATCAAGCAGGTGTCCGTAAAGCAGGGCTTGACAGCTGTACATGTGAATTTAGTCAACATGTTTTATGATACAGCACATATAAATTATTAGTAAAATCCAGCTAGTGGTCTATTATTAATGCTGCATTCTGATTGGTTGAGCTACTACTAGGCTATATGTTATAGCCCACTAGTAGCGAAAAGCGCGGGCTTTTTGGCGGCAAAAAAGGATTAAAGTCTAGCTTTAACTAGCTAAAGTTTTTTTATTCTCGATATTTTTGACCAGCTAGTTGGATTTTACTAAAACAATTATTCCTCTCACCCTCATGGCCTCTGAATCAATAGCCCATTCAGCCTTCAGCCTCATGGGCTATCGACTAAGAACCCATTCGGGTTCGAGGAATAATTGTTAATTATTCCAAAGTTACCGTTTGAACTGGTCAACAGCAGCTTGGGAGAAAACAGCTTTTACAAAAAATTCCTTATCACTGATAAAGGCAATGGCGTAGTGAGATGTTTCGTCAAACTGAAAAGCAAAAGAAAACCAAACATGTACAATCACAATGTGCATGTCAAAATATAAACAGGTTAAAATTTTTCGGTTGAGTTTCAATTTCCTTTGTCTCCCTTCCTAAATATTCATAGATAGTATATGAAAAAGGAAACAACAGTTAAGAAACAACTTTGGTTTTAAATGTTAAACCTGATTGGGCTATTGCATCTTACAGTTGTAATTGAATACCGTAAAATTCAGAAAATAAGCCCCTCCAAATATAACTTGTAACGCAAAAAACCCTCCGTTAAATCGCCCCTCCAAATATAAGCCCCGTGGGGTATTGTACTTGGAAATTTCCGTCAAATACGAAGTAAAACAAAGAAAACGGTAAATTTCCTTCCAAGAAGAAGGCTAGCCCAATCGATTTTTAAATGCAAATTTCCCTCCGTACATAAGCCCCTCCGAACATAAGCCCCTCAAAAATGGCCTTTGAAAAACATAAGCCCCAGGGCTTATTTTCGGAAGTTACAGTATCTGCCCCCTGGTCGACTGGACTATTAGCCTGAGTATTGCCCCTTACAAAGGACTGATACTCCTAACCCCTCTCCCACCCCCATCAAAACTCTCCTATCCTTTAACCCCTTAGGAAGGCCTGATACACATGGTTACTGGACCATTTGAATTATTCAGGGTAAATAATACAAAATTGAAGATTTCTTTCGGGGTAATGCAACAATCAAAATATGGAATTCTTTGGGGGTAAAGCTTTAATTTCCAAGGCATTTTTTAGGGGTAGACCCATGTTCTTCAATTCTTCGTATTTCAAGGAATTCTTCATGGGTGCATGCAATTTTATTTAATCTTCAGGGGTAACAAGAAAAGGCAAAATCCTCAACAGGGGGGGTAGGGATGTGGATAGGGATATCGATATCAAATTAAATAGCCCAATTTAATTTTGACCATCTAAGAGGAAAAAGAATAAAACCTTGGGGAGATATGGCCCTGGATTTTCGTGTGGCAACTACAGAAGCAAACATCAAAAGTAAATGATCAAAAACACTGAACTTACAAACTTAACTGAATAATAGGCATCAGGTTAAATGTACATTTAGTTAAATGAAATTTAACACAGTTAAGAGGAGTCTAGGCGTCTGTCAGCGGTCAGTGCGGTGGTTGCGCTCAGCCTTGCTTACATCATCTCCATGTGCTTGTTACAGCATTTCCTGGTGACCGCTCTCTTCGTTTAGCCTTTGGATCATTCTATTACCCCCATCCCTCCCCACCTCCCCCTTTACTTTTTCCACTGATAAATCACTGTGACTGGTGCCTGTTTCCGTTGGCGTGGGGGCTCATTGCTCGAAGGCGCAGGTTTACCAGCCATGAGCTGGCTTTGCCGAAAGTGGAGGCCCCTGGATATCCAGGGCACCCGACGCATCATATACTTGCAAGCGACGCATTATATACTTGCGATCCTTGTCATGATCATTAATTCTTGAATTTGGCGCTATTTGTTGTTTCCTGATCGATGGACATTTGTGAAACATTTGAACCAACTGTTCATAAAAATGTTTTGCCTACCTTAAGTATCTGAGCTCTAGCAATTTTCGGAAGGTTCTTTCCGGTCTCGCTCATCAAAGCCTGTTCAATCCACGGTTTTGCAATCCAGGACGCCATTTTTGAAATTTGTGTCCCGCAGGTCCCAGTCTTTTTCGGCAAAAAGACATGTCACGTGGGTCATCACGTGGTACACTGGAGGCAGATAAGAAGAAAACGAGTGTCAAGATGAAATCACATTTTATAGAAGGACAATCTGTTGAAAGATCTGTCAGAAAACAGGATGAACGATACACGACGGTGCTCGATTTAAATGAGACAAATGTCAAAGTGCGAGTTGGGAATCTCAGCCAAGGAATTTCCATAAAATTGCACTTAGCTCCTAAAGAACATAAAACAACACGAACAACTCTCCCCGTCAAAGGCACTTTCAACAAGAGGTGGGGGTACTCAAGAAAGTTTAATACGGGTGGGCTTCACGCCGAGGTCTAATCCCTTACCTTATATAATATATAGATTTAGCCAGGGCTAAAAGGGAAGCTCTGGTTAATAATAAGTGTAAACAAAAAAAATTAAATCGTGTAATGCTAAACGGGGACGACAATGAAAATGGCTTCTAGACTAATAGATCTAATTAGCAAAAAAAACAAATTGCGCGTGCAGCACACTTTTTTCTTCTAATTAGCGAAAAACAAATTTGCACGTGCAGCACGCTTTTTTGTCTTTCCCTTGCCGTTGTTTTGCACGACTACAACGCTGTTTTGTACGACTAAGGGCCTGTTTACATCAAGTGGGAGACCCCGGTCTAGTGGGGTTGGTTTCTTTTGTTTTCACGCTCTGGGGGACACAAAACAAAAGAAACCTACCCCACTAGACCGGGGTCCCCCCCTCCATGTAATCAGGCCCTAAAAGGTGAAACTTCCTAGTTACACATTTGTTTTATGGAGGAATTGTCGTATGTGCTTACCCAATATTTTATTTCCTGTATTCATGTTCGGTTTTATTTTTCATTGCCGCTCATTTTCACCTTGCTGGCCGCTAGCATTTCTCATTTTTTCACCGCCGCTTTGAATTTCCATGTTTTTCTTCCTACGAAATTCGTCTCCTTTGTTTTCAATAACTCGCTCTAGCTCTTCCACTTTAGTCTAAACATAAAAAATAACGCCGAAAAAGACACGACTTTGTTGTTGTCTTTTCTTCTAAAAGTCCGGGCGGCCATGTGATTTCCTTCCAAATAAAACCTTCAGTTGTGTTTGGGTTGCCATACCTGTTGATTGAGTTATTTTACATTAGTATGCCTGTGGTGCGGACAGACGGTCGCTCGATCGCTCGTTCGGTGTACGGTCACGTGATTACCAAATTTTCTCGGATGGGTAGATTACCACATTTCCATAGCTATGGGGCTCCGCCCACACGTGGAGCTCCGCTTTAAGTGTTGACAGAAAAGGTACCCCTTTGGTATACCTTGTATTGACAAATGGTACCCCTTTCTTATATAACCAGTTTAGAATTTTGGATCCTTGTAACTGCTGCAAATGCACTGTCTTCTAAATATGAATAAATCATAACGACTTTTTCACGGCCATAAAATGTATCTTGTTCTCCCTTTTGCGCCTTTTTACTGATTTCTACAGACTGAAATGACAGATCCCTACCCTTTCATGTACTTCATTTAGTGAAATCCACCTTTCATATACCTGAAGCCTGAAAAAGGTATAGCACCCCTTTCGGGCGGAGCCTTTCCGTATAGGCTATTACATGTATAGGGAGTACCCCCCTGGTCTTCCAATAATACTGTAAATCCACAAAAGCGACACCCGTACACTTTCTCTAACAATGCACTTCCTGCGCACTGATTAAAATGCGGTGCTATAGAGAAGTGTGACGTCAAGTTACCATGGTAGCAAAATTTCTGGATCTCAATGATCCTTCTCGTCAGACGACCATTTGCATTGTCGAATGATGGAAGAAAAGTATGGGGTACCGTTTTAATCCTGACTGAAAGTCTTACATGTCAATTTTTCGCTTTTTTATGCCTTATTTGCAGCACCACGGTTTGTTGAGAACCAGAAATTTGCTGTCATGGCAACGCGACGTAACGATGCACAATTTCTTCTGTTTGCTAGGCTTTTCATCCGAAATCCAGACACCGAGAAAAAAAAAGTCAAAAAAGGAATCAGAAAAAAACAAAACAAAAACAACAACAACGACATTTTTCACCGATTACACTCTACGTCTAAGTTATAAGCTACCTTACTCTCACTAGTTTTTGCGAGTTCAAAAAAATCGCGAAATTTAATCGGATATTATCTTATAAAACTATACAAATTTGATGGCAAATTTGAGTTGACATTGGTATAGAAGGGACCGAATAGGCCTATTAATTGCGGTGGAATACATTAACGCCAATGACACCATAGCCCTTAGAAAAAAAAATCGAGGAGTTCGTTCTCATTAATATGCACGAATCAGTGAACCTGATCCAAGAAAATTAGTTGTCTGCCATGAGCCAATGAACGCCGTGAAGGAAATAAACCTTGCATAAAAACGTTAATGCTCACTGACTTTAAGACACAAGCCAGTTAGTGCTTATTCCTTCAACAAAATGATCAACCAATGAATACTTTTCTTAGTTTTAGTCACCGATCAAAAACCGGGACACTGTTCGACCTCAAAATAACCAGAAAACCTGACAAATCGGTTAAACCACTTGAAAATAGCATATGACCTTTCCCCCTTGATTTTATTCATGATACCTACCCCCTACCGATCCCCTAAGCCAACATTTTGCATTAAGTGAGAAGTGTTAATGTTGGCTTAGGGGAGGGGTAGGTGGTTAGTTTCCCAGAAACGTATAACGTTCGGTCTCTACCATACTACTGTTCAGAGTTTAAGGCAAAGGAGACAAAGTAAGGAAGAACAGTCTGCACGCTGGCTAGTTCACGGAAGTCTTAGTTCTCTCCTAAAGAGAATTTCCGCGTTAATCAGATCTTTCTTTCCAGCAAGCTGAGTCTATTTCTAATTACTACTCACAACAGTGTAGGGCTATTAGTAAAAACTCTCTCGAAAAACTAACCCCATTTTATCTTCCGCGTGATTGGTCGGGTAAGCGCTCTTATAAGGCTATGTTTACTCTTTTTGCGCTTGGGTAACGGCACAAAATGGTGTTGTGTTCACACCATTTTGAAACGTAAGCGTAGCAGGACGTTTGGGGTATTTAAAGCAGTTGATTACCCGAAACTAACAGAAAACGCGTGCACACAGCACCCGGGTGTCCATCATAAGTGCCCAAGTACAAGGTTTCGACCTTTGTACCCAGGCACCATCACGGTGCCAAAATTTTGGCGCGGGTACTTCAAAAAAGGGTGTGATAACATTAGGGAACTTAAGCAACAACGACGGCGACGGCTACGAAAACGTCACTTAAAAAGTGAATTCGCGCTGCCTCAAACTTTATCTAGCTCACTACATCTCGTTTAATTCCTCAAATGGTAGTAAATTTTTCTACAGCTGAATTCTAACAGGAAAAGAAAAAGAAAGTTGTTGTCTTGTATTCCCGTCCTCGACAAGACGTGAAATTAGGCATTTGCACGTCGTAGTCGTGCAACAACGGCAAAGAAATGTACAAAAAACGCGTGATGCACGTGCAAAGTTGTTGTTTTGCTAATCTAATTGCTTTTTGTCGTTCTCGTTACCGTCACCGTCGTCGTTGCTTAAGCTCCCTATTAACGTCCAGCAACTACTGTACTTGGGTACTTCAAAAAAGTTGTGTTCACATTAACACCTAGCGAGTACTGTACTTGGGCACCAAGTGTGAACGCTTCCTTAGAAGTCAGTTGAGACACTGCGATCATGCTGTTGGCATTTGGTGTTTACCCTTCCTACACAAAAGAACATATTGTGTGTAAGAAATTCGCCCTTTTTCAAGTAACTTAACATTTATGTTGTAGTTAATTTTTTATTTCACTTAATTTTTATTTTTCCATTGTTTTTGGGTATGGTAATGTATGCTAATGAACTTAAAACAAAGAAAAAACAAAAATTACCTGAAATAAAAAATTATCTACAACATATACATTGATCAGTCATTGCTAAAACGAATAATAATATAGACAAAATGAATGCTTTGATAGTTTTGAGCGTGGGGCAATCGCATTGATGTTACTAACTTCGTCCTCCAATAAACTGTACCAATAAACAGCCATTCAAGCGACATGGAGCACCATTTTAATTATTGTCTTACCAAAGTGTAATTCAGATTCGCATTCAGTTCTAAACATTGAAATGTCAGCTGTGTATTTCATTATTCATCCGAGTTGAATTATTAACATTTCGTAGACAAAACCTTTGATAACTACACCTTTGTAATGACCAACCCAGTATAGAATACATCAGAAAGTTGTTTTCGAGGTTAAAAAAAACTTCCCAAAGGTTTATATAGGTAAGAAAAACATGACAGTTCTTGGGTAGGATATCTTCACAACATCCCAACATATTTTCCATGTCAGACTTAACCCTTTTGGCCAGGTGACCTCTTTGATTCAAGCAGAGGCACGCTTCAGAATGTAGCGTGTACATAGCGTAAGCACACACATCCACATATAGAAGAAACAATTCAAGAATTATAAGAGTCGAAAGGATCTCCTGTGTGTCCCTCGTCACAGTAGTTCTTGTACTTTCACACTCTTTCGTACTGCGTTACTGTAGCCTTCATTGAAGCGAAACCAGATTAAACTGGGTTTTGCCTGGGGTGACTGTGCACTTGCACTGCCCTCTGAAACGAAAAGCAAAGCATGTTCAGAACTCGGATATGGCTTCATCACGGAGAAGAACCTTAAAAATAAACATTGATTAGGCTTGGTTTTGCCTGGGGTGACTGTACGCTTGCACTGCCTTCTGAAAAGAAAAGGCAAAGCATGTTCAGAACTCGGATATGGCTTCACCAAAGTGAACCTTACAAAATGAAAAATGATTGGACCGAGTCTTGCCTGGGGTGACTGTGCGCTTATACTGCCTCCCTAAAAAGAAAAGGCAAAGCAAGTTGACTCGGATATTACCTCACCAAGGAGAAGAACTCTTAAAAATGAATCAATATAGGGCTGGCTTTTGCCTGAGATGACTGTGCGTTTGCACTGCCATTTGGTTTAAGAAGACAAAGCATGCTTCACCAAGAAGAGGAACCCTTGAAATTGACTAAACTGGCTTTTGCCTGGAGTGACTGTGCACTTGAGCTGTCTTCTAGATCAAAAAAGGAAAACATTTAAGCTCGCATATTGCATCACCAGGGTAAAAGCCCTAATAGACTGGGTTTGCCTGGGGTGACTATGCACTTGCACTGCCTTCTGAAAACACGGTTACTCGTGTATTGCTCCACCACGGAGGAGAACCTTAAAATGAAAAAAACGATTTTAGGATTCTTCGCAGAGGATTGGTCGTCTATAAACACTGTATTTCTGCGATGCGTTAAGCTTTACGTCTCATTCGTTTACCATATTTTTTATACCTAGACTAATAGTCACAAAAATACTTCTATTCATACGGAACATTCAGCCTTCCATTCTCGGACATTACGAGTAGTCAGTCAGTAAACGTTCAAAAAAAGGTTTTTTCTTTCAATGATTACCTTTAGGCTGTGGTTTTACTTTTAGAGGCCGTCCAAAGAAGTCTAAAGCAGGCTGCAAAAACAATATTTTCACACCAAAAAATCAGTTTGTTTTGGCACTGAAAGTGCTATAACGAGACAGTATGTTGATATGTAAAACTTGAAATATTTACGATGCATTTACAAGTACGTAAATCCTCCATTAAGCCCCACCCCCCCCCCCCCCCCCCCCCCTCAAATAAGTCCCCTTTTTCAGGGGAAGAAAGTTAATAAGCTCCTCTCTTATAAAAGATAGACTGTTTTAATCAATCACGACTGTGAATCTTCGTGTGGACTGATCCAGGATGGTTTAATTACCAACTGGAAGTTCGGATTTGTTTTTGATTCTCGTCTGCATGACCTCCAACTTTTTGTTACTAAGGTTTTCCACTTTGTATTCTAGTCCTTTGTGAAGAACAGAGACCATCGTGTTTGCTAAATTTAATAAGCCCCCCGCTTCTATTTAGCACTCCCCCTCAAATGCGTTTGAAATAGATAAGCCCCCGGGGGACTTAACAGAGGATTTATGGTACTTCCCCTAAAAAATCTGAAAGTTATTTATCCTACGCGAATTCAGATTTATCGGTCTCTTTAAGCTTCAAAGACAACGCTCTATTCAATCAATCAATCAATCAATCAATCAATCAATCAATCAATCAATCAATCAATCAATCAATCAATCACCAGTCAGTCATTTTGTAAATAAGGTAGTTATTCATTTAGATTTAGATTCGAGGACGACGACGAGGTTTGACTTAAATGAACTTTTTTTTAGCTTACACTCAAAACGTAGACACTCCGGAAAGCTTTATTTCACTCATTTTTTTTTTTAACCAGAAAAGTTACCACGGTTCTTTTTATTGAAGAAGGTCAAGACCTCTCCCGATCGCAAAATGATAAAACTTCTAACATCTTATAACTTTTTTTCGTCACTACGACATTCTCGCTAAAACTAGCAATAGAATGACAACGGCTATCACGTTTTCCCGCCAAAACGACGCTGGTTCACGCTCCCGCACTACTTAGTAAACTTAGTCTTCGAATCTAAAGGTCTATACTGACCAAACCATCAAGCATTAATCAAAATGGCCTTACTTAACCTTACTTAACGCGTTCAATACCTTTGCCTCTCGTGGTTTTACTTTACTGGTGTCCAAAGACAAAACAACAAGAGGCTTCTTTGGTTTGGACTCGTCTGCCTTCTTGGATCCACTGGGAGAAAGAACCGGGCAACTGTGAAAATAAAAAGTATAATGTTCTCAAGGCTATCATTAATTTGTAAAAACAAAAAAGAAAAGAAAAAAATATAACGTAAAAGGTATCTTGTGCACCGTCTCATACCCCGTTTAAATGGAAGAAAGTTTTCCCGGGAAAGAAAATAACTCTCCCACCAGAGTTAACTTTAACGAGCGTTTACATGAGAAAAAAGTTGACCCCTCTGCTCAAGCCAACAGCGCTAAATCATGCTCTGATTGTCGTGCCTTGACCAAGTTGACCCGGCTGGGCAAGCCAAAGTGGTTTTAAGGAGAAAAGTTGGCCCGGCTAGGCGGGGAACCTATCTAGCCGAGCTAACTTTTTGTTTCTCATTTAAACGGTTCTCCACGTTTTGCAAAGAAATGTACGAAAAGTTGGTTCGCCTCAGGGCTGCTAGGGTAGGCGGATGACCCTCCTTTCTGGGAGAACTTTTCTTCGCATAAACGGGGCGTTACTAGCAAATTACCAAACAAAGGTTGTGCAAGTACTGGATCTTAAATCTCACCTTGTATTTTGATGAGCTGTCAGAGACCTTTCCGTTCTTCTCATCTTTTCCAACTCAATCTACAACACAAAGAGCCACGTTTTTAATACCTGTACATGGACATGAGGCCTTGAACTAAGATAGAAAATGACTAAACAGTGCAATAACGTCGATATTTCTGGACAACAAATCCTAACTCATTTGGGCACAGTTAACAGTTTACCCTTTCAGCCCCAATATCCACACACAAACTCTCCAGACTGATCTCCAACATTTCCTTGAAGAATTAGTAGAGACAATTTGATTAAAGATCAAAGCACTTCCCCTTCGAAAATCATTTCATTAATCCTCAAAACCTTTTCTCTTTATTATGTATATATATATATAGAAAATTGCCTATGATTAGTCTTGGGGCTTGATACCCTTCTAAAAGTAGTTAAGTTTAGAAATTCCTGAAATTCCAACAAGGTCGCAGCGCTTTTGCTCCGTTTCATTGCTTGAAGAACAAAGCATATTCACATGTAGCGTGCTTGTTTCGCAGGGATCTTGTTCCTTTGCCTGTGTACAGACGCCCGCGCGTCCCCCCAAAAATTCCGGAATTCGCCTCCAGACCTCCAGTAACTCGAGTGGACTTGATTCGTCTCCTGTAAACTCCGATGGACTCCACCAGTATATGATTATTCTAGCCTCCCCGACGTTAACATGTTTAGACTTCAGGTTTCTCAGGACTAGACTTCCTCAACTCCAGTGGACTCGATGAGTTTCTAGTGGACTCGGATGGACTTAAAACCCTCCTCAAGGTTAATTGTTTATATTTCCGGTTTCATTTCTTCCGGTAACTCCAGAGGACTGTATAAGGCATGAATTATTGTATCTCAAGGATAATTTTTAAGCGTAAATGTGTTAGCAATGGTAGTACTGTTACCTCTCTGGCTATCAGCTGTTTAGTGGCATAAGGTAACTGTCTGTGCTGAGGCAGACCTGTAAATTTTACAGCTTCTTCAATATTTCTATACCAAGGAAGAGAAAAACAATAACAACAAAATGTCAGGATTATGGTGTATGTGAAAATCTTAACGCACACCAAGAGCCATGGCTCTTGCGCACGCAAAATTCTTGTCACGCAAGTGTTGTAAGGTGTCCTACAGGCCGTATCCGTCACAGAGTATGTTCAAAGCAGTCAAACGATTATTAGGCTGCGTGCAAACGGACGCAACAACTCCCAACATTGTTGCGCCAACAATGTTGGGAGTTGCTGCGTCCGTGTTGGCAGTGGTCTGCAAACGGTTGCAACAACTCCCAACAATGTTGTGACCTGTACTGCATCGTGGGAAGGATACAACCCATAAGTCTTTGTAAACTATGCGTAATGAGCGTGCGTGGCCCCAACAATGTTGGAAGAGCTGTGCAAACGGATCCAACATTGTTGCGTTACGCCTCGGCGATCACGGAAGAAAAGAAATGTTGGGAGTTGTTGGCTGAAACGTTTGACCGGTTTCAAAGTTTGCGCAACAACACGCAACAACATCCAACAATATGCAACAGGGTGTGCAAACGGACGCAACATGTAACATCCAACAATGTTGGGAGTTGTTGGCCAACAATGTTGCGTCCGTTTGCACGGGGCTTTACACGCGTCTTTTTTAAAATTGTTGGGTGCTTATTTAACAGTAAGTGAAAACATCGACAATGATGTGTAAAATCATCAGTTAACGTACTTAAGCTATCAAGTCTTTTTAAATCTTTTCTTTAAAAATTTAGCTTCATTTCTTTGAAAATCGGTCGCGCCCGAGTAGAATTATGCTGCCAAATAGCGCTTACAACAACACCAGTTGTCAAACAGTTAGAACGTTAAGTAAACCTTCAAAGTAAATTAACAATTAACAATTAAGACTTGTAAATTAACAGCGGCATTGGTGACATCTTAAACTTCCAACAGTAAAAGTTGCAACTTCAGCTTTTCAGAACAAGCATTGCTTTTGCAAATTTCTCTGGATTGACTGCGGTGAACAGCGCGGTGAGCAAATAAAAACAATCAAAAGGATAGCCATTAAAGAGATTCAAGGAAGAAATGGATTTTCAGGACTTCCATTCAGGCTTCGGACAAACAGTGAGTCTCGTTTTCGATATATTACGTGAAACACTAGTACTTACGGATCCAGGACATAAGTGTATTGCCCTTCAAAGTTTCTCTCCTGGTGATAGGTTAGGTTATAGCCAATCATTGTGTCAATAAGCTCCACTAATTGTTGTTTCTCCCGTGCTGAAAATAGCTGAGTATTGACCTGACAAGAATATTATTTAATTTTAGTTCCCTTGTTCGTATCTTTCATTTCCTTTACAGTCCCATGAAAGGCGGGGGCGGGGGGGGGGGGGTGGGGGGGGCTTATTAGAAGGAGCGGGCTTATTTGAAAGGGGGGAGGGAGCGGTTTAAACAGTATATACCTTTTCAGAAAGAAAAGGTACCCCTTTCGTATTGCTTCCATTGAAAAAAGTTACCCCTTTAACACACCTACTTAATAAGAATAAATTGCTGGCCATTTTCGTTTAGGAAATTAAAATGAAATAGCAATGAGACTTTAGACTGTTCACATGTCTCCTATTTTTCCTTTCCTTTGCATTATGGGAAGCCAACTTGGATGCGCTCGATCCCGACGATCTTACGGAAAAATAGGGGACTGTGAACAGAGTAATGAGACTTCGACTTCGAAGGCAGTTTTGTATACTTTAATGATAGATTTTCCTACCCTTTCATTAGTTTCATATACTTCAATTCCCTACCCTTTTATATACCTGGTACCCCTTTCGAGTAGAGCGTCACCGTATAGGCCATTATGGGAGTCCTTGGATTTTAAATATGCGTTATTGACCGAGCTTAAGGCCAAGATAACGGGTTTCTTGTGGGACCAAGACGAGAAGTCCCGAGCGGGAAAGGTAGGCTAATTAATCTGCTCGGGTAGCTAATGACATCGCAGAATTTGCTTCATCTTGCCCACTTGTGGAACCAGTCATGTATCAAGTAATTCTTTCATATAAACCATAGAACGATTAACGATCAACGTGAAATTCCGAAACCAAAATATACCACAAAGAATCGTCACTATAAATACACCAAAACACGATCAGAACTTCCACGTGTCGACCTCTCAGCCACCACACCTCTCACTAATGGTGTACTACCACATGTAATACGTCCATTATACTGTAGCTTTGTCAAGTACTAATCGTTCTTAGGGCCGAAAAGTAAAGTTTAAAAATGTATTATCTGAAAGTGCTGCAACCATGGGTACCACAGGTCTTTTTCTCGCGTGCGGCGGGGAAGCTTCGGCGTCGGTGTCGCCGTCGCTAGTAGGCCGACACATCTTCGGCCGAGGCCGAGGCCACAAACGAGCGAATGAAGCGTGATCACTATAAAAAAGATTTGATCAAAACCGGAAACCGAGTTATTAACTACTGTTGTTCTGCCCTGTTCCCTTGGTTCGGTCATAGAAGAGCTTCAACAATCAAGCTTACCGGTCTCAGTGTTGGTGTAATGACCTCTAGAATGGAGGGAAGCAGCTCCAGACAGGCAGTGCGTAAATTGATATTTTGCCGGATATGTGGAGATGACTCATTCTTTATAGCGTTGACGAGGTTCTTTATCTTTGTTTCTTTAAGATGGCTCTACAAACAACATCAAAACAGAAAAGTCAATTCACGCTTTTTCTCTTTCGATTCCACAAAAGAGAGCTTTAGATTCTAAGACGAGGACCACTAGGAGTACGAGATTTTCTCATCAATACTAAGTAGTGCGCGTGCGTGAACCAGCGTCATTTTGGCGAGAACACGTGGTAGCTGTCACTCTACCACAGGGTTTTAACAAGAATTTCGTAGTAGCGGAACCAAGTTATCAAATGTTAGAAGTTTTATCATTTTGCGCTTGGGTATTGGCTGTTATCCTGTCTTCAAATCTTAAGGTCATTAAAGACTTCTTGACGACAGTGACAAAGGCGTACGCAACACTCAAGTCTAAACAACAAGACTTCCAGCCAGGTGGTTTGTGTAAATGGTAAGAACCCCTGATACTCCCTTTTCAGGGCATGAATTTGTCTCATCTGGTTAGCTGGCCTTGCATTTTCTCTTGTAAAACGTCTCATTATTGTCACCTCAGTAACACCTTGAGGGCTCACTGGTAAACTAATATTAACCAAGTTGCTCGTGGGATATTTCACGCTATATCAGTTAAGGGGTTATGTCACGAGGATTTTGCTGTTTAACCCTTTTACTCCCAAGATCTGATAAGTAATTCTCCTTTCCGGCTGCTATACATTTCATTGTGCATTAGTTCAGAGAATTTGGGTTTATATCAAAAGTGTATCCTCTGGCTGCTATACATTTCCCTATTCTCATCATCTTTCTGCTGGACAATGAATTGATATTATAAGCAGAAGTTAGATGCTGGTCACCTCTGGGACTTGAAGGGTTAACGTCCATTCTGTGCTGAAGTCATAACCTAGAGCATTTAGTTTACCCATACACAAAATACTCCTGTATAGTTATGGAAAAGATATCAAGCAAATTTCACAGGGAGCACTAACCATAATAATTTTTTTTTGTGATTGACTTTTGCAGGCGTTGGATTTAAACTTGAAAACGTCGGCCCAACTTTTTCAAGTTTCAATCCATGTCCATCCTTGCCATTCGTTGCAACAGACGACAGAAAATAGTTTCAGTGCCTAAATACAATCTTAGATAACAAAACTGGACCATTATTTTTTAGTTTTAATATTTTCTAAATTCAACTGACGCGAAAGAAAAGATAGGAAATAGAGAAATAAAGCTAGGAAACAGAGGAAATGTCGCGACATAGCCCTAGTGCATTCAGTTTCGTATGGCTTGTCTTGTCTTGTCTTGTCAGTCGCCTACCTCATACTGGCTGCTGGGGTAACTCAGCTTTGAGTAAGACTGTGTCGCATAAAACATGTGGAATGCTACCGAGAGGAATGGACTGTAACCCATGAGAATATAGCTCTGTCGCTGCATGATAGCTTGTTCAATGAAGTCTGAAAATGCTAGCCACTCGGTTCCAGAAACAACCTTAAACAGACAACAAATGGGTAGTTCAGCAATTATTCCTTGACTACGTCTCTAATGTCCTCCAGCAAGTTCTCCTTTTTTAGGGGCGAGCAAAGTGAAGCCCGCGAGAACACGCGAGCGAGCGGCGAGGCCACGAGGAGACCCTAGACTTTGTGTATCCTTACGCGCGCCGCCCGCGCGACTTCCGCGACATCCCCTAAATGGAGAGCTCACTCGCAGGTTACTTCTCTAATTTATATTGCGTTTTCTAAGGACAGCGGTAACACAATCTAATCTAGGTTCAATAGAATACAAAGTTCTCCTTTTTATAGGAACATAGGGGGACATTATTTTTTGACAACAAAGCAAGTTTGAATTGCAAAGGTTTCGGCACTAAAGTGTTATGTAATGGAACAAAGTAACGTTGTTTTGTTCATCATCTAGCATTACTGCATTCCAGCGCTAAGAACTTAGTCCAAAACTTTTCAAGGAAATCTTTTGCATTCCCATACAAACTTTCATAATTAAAAATGTGAAAAAACACATCCGTGTAAGTTAGGTTAAGCGCTATTAAGCTAAGGCGGCCTGTAGTTGGGTCAGTTAGGAGGATCAGTTATTGGGACGCCCTACTTTTGTGTAGAGATTGAGCCTTCTACAAACGTCCTTTTGGCTCGTGCCACGCAATTGTCTCCAAGGATTGCGTGACCAGCAAAAAGGAAGTCTGTTAAGGAGGCTAAAAGTAAATAGGAAAGGTGATAACATAGAGGCAGGCAAGCTGCTATATTTCATGACTTTTGACAGAGGCATTTCTAGGCTGGTGTGATGGATAGTGGTATAAGGCGCGACATTTCAGCGCGAAGAGGATCGAAAGGGTGATGATGAAGACGACGACGACGACGATGATGACAATGACGACGATGATGATGACGAGGATGATGATGACGACAATGATCATGATGACGACGACGATGATGACGACGATCATGATGACGACGATCATGATGATGACGAGGATGATGATGACGACGATAATGATGACGAGGATGATGATGACGAGGATGATGATGACGAGGATGACGATGATGAGGATGAGGATGATGATGATGATGATGAACAATAATATTCGACAAAATCTTAGACCCAATGAAAGAGTAAACACAATGGACTTATTATACCAGACTGCATGAACCTACTTAAATAACAACGGTGACGTGTCTGATAGGCCTCTAGGGACAAGCTACAACCTCACTGTACTATCTTCTTTGTGTTGTAATACTACTCTTCAGCTGACGGCAAAACGAAAGAGCCTACAATGCTAGGGTTCATCCACTCATTTTTTTCACGGGTTTGAAAACGGGTCATTTAAGAAAATTTCTATTTTAGAGACCACATTAATATACAATAGACCAACTCTGAAATGTATTTCTAAACGTTTTAAATATCACATTACCTACCACGTCAAAGCTTGGATCTTTGAACTTAACTTGCAGATAGTTTTCAAATAAACCTGTACACACAAAAACAACAATTAAATCAGCAAATTTACCAAGTCAGAGGAAGCTTTTTCTAAACAGACAGAAGAACAAGGAAATGATGGCGACTCTTAAAGGCTGGTTTTCACTAGCGACGGAGTTGGAGTCGGAGTCGTAAGAGCGCCCATGACCTAGTGAAAATCAAATATCGGAGTCGGAAGCGGAGTCATAAGCGTGACGGAATCGGAGTCAGAAGGATAAGAACGTTTCTATTTCTTCCGACTCCGCTTACGACTCCGTCGCTTACGTTCCGCTTATGTTTTAGTGAAAACCAGATTGTCGGAGTCGGAAGCAGAAGCATAAGCCAATCACAATGCAAGTTCCCACTTTTTGCGATTGGTTTAGTTTTTCCGCATCGGCTTCCGACTCTGACAATCTAGTTTTCACTAGATCATAAGCGGAACATAAGCGACGGAGCCGTGAGCGGAATCGGAACGCTGTTTTCAGTAGATCATAAGCTCTACGCTTCTGATTACGACTCCGACTCCGAGTACTTCGCTTGTGAAAACCAGCCTTAAGGGACGGTTTATTTTTGACTAGAGCTGAGGGCATTACCTACCAAGATGGGTCTGGAGAAAGAGGGAATTAATCGGTGTTAACCTATACACGAATATACAGAGCATACTTTATCGTATTTCTAATGGCGAGTGTTGGAAGATTCATTTGCTAGGGATGAAGAATTTCAAAATAATGTCCAGTTCAACTATAGCTAAAACCCAAGGGGCAAGGGTGTGGTTAACAGGTACGTGCTACTGTGAAGGGTGTGGTTTTCTAGCAGTTTAAACTGGGATGGGGTTTAAAAATCACAGGGTTTTGGTCGTATCAGGAAAAACAAAAATGAGAAAAATCGTGAGACGTGTAAGTCTGCAGGGAAGCAAGAATGAAAGAGTAATGTGATGATGTGCTTTTTATCACTACATTTACAACTTTAAAATAATATTATGTGACGCAAACTTTGCATATGGGGATGTAACTCAACCATCACCGTACCTTGTGCTACTTTCTCATATTGTCCACTTGACGAGGCAGAACGGAGTACTGTATGAAAACGATTAGACATGGCTGACATAGCTCTGTGCTCGGAGCCACTGCCAGTACCTTCATTAAAGGTTGATAACAATCCCCTGTTGTTGGCGGAACCATTTTGGTTTTCATTGTTTGTAATGGCTGCAAACCGAATGCGTTTTGGTTTTGGAAGCTGAAATATCTCTTGCCAAATAGAGAATAAGCTGCGATGGGAGTCCTTTTGACCAATCTCCATGGACTGGACATGTTCTAACCACACACGCCCATGTCGCTTATGGATAAACTGCAGAGATCATTAACATAAAAAGTTTGTGAGAGTAATCGTACACTTGAGAAAAGTTTAAAAACTGAATGTTCAAATTATTTGACTAGCGCGCTACTTTGGGTACGCTATCACTCTTTTCACTGGCCATTCAGAGGCTGCACAGGAAAGTGGGGTAACATTTGTCGGATCAGGAGACACACTAGAGACCTTTAGATTCTAAGGCGAGAACGACTACGAGTACGAGATTTTCTCAATAGGCCATTTTACAGTTATGGATGGAAGCGAGGCTAACGGGACCTTGTTTTGATACAACCTTCCTGCTTTATTATGTAAATCAAGATATTCTTATGTTAACTAGTATTTTTCAAGGACAATTTTCATAACAAAGCAAATGAGGTTTGTATCGAAACAAGGTCACCGTCAGCCTCACATTCACTCGAAGGCTAGGGCACTAAGTCCACGACTGTAAAATGGTCTATAGTAAGTAGTGCTTGTGCGTGAGCCAGCGTCATTTTGGCGGGAAAACGTGGTAGCTGTCGTCATTCTTCTACGAGTTTTAGGGAGAATGTCGTAGTGTCAGAAGTTTTATCATTTTGCGATCGCGAGAGGGTGTATTCCTCCTTCACTTGAGGTAGCAGTGCTAACTTTTCTGTGAAAATTATAAAATGAAGCTTTCCGGGGAGTCTATATTTTGAGAATACGCGAAAAAACTTAAAGTCAAATCTCGTAGTCGTAGTCGTCCTCGTATCTAAAGGTCTCTACTATCATGATGGGTCTCATATCATATTTTGCAGACCTTTCCTTTTGCCTAAAAAACTGTTTGACAGTCTGTCTATTCTTTATTTTGAAGTCAAGGGAAAATATTATATACATGAACACAGAAATAGACTTCACGGCCAGGTTTGGTTCGTAAAAACTTGTTGTCAGGATCTTGTCCAAGTTACAGGCGGCCCTTGAAAATATCATATCTTCTGATAATTTGCATTTTTAGCAACAGCTAGTTTAGGCGAGTAGTATTTACATATACAAAAGTATAAGAAAGCTCACAAGCAAGACTAAAGAGAAAAAGAAAATAATTAACAATTATTCCCCGAGCCCGAAGTGGCTCTGAGTCAATAGCCGATTAGGCTGAAGACCGAATGGGCTACTGACTCAGAGGCCATGAGGGCGAGATATCGAGAATAAAAAAATTTAGCTAGTTAAAGCTAGACTTTAATCCTTTTTTCCGCCAAAAAGCCCACGCTTTTCGGCTATAACATATAGCCTAGTAGTAGCTAAACCAATCAGAACGCAGCATTGGTAATAGACCACTAGCTGGATTTTACTAAAAAGGTATATCTTTTTACTTTGTCATCAATCATGAAAAAATTCAAAATTCAGGAGCTCGGAGAATCGCATCCGTAGCTTACGCACGCACGCACATACTCATTATTCGACATTTTCATGTGAGAGTTTTTGCACCTGGAATCATTTAGTTGCATGTTTTAAATACTATTGTACCTGGTCCATACCTGCAGAGTATTCAGACATGATCTGATATCATTATCAGTCTTCATGCATAAAGATGTCAGAGTTGTCATGTCAGTGTTTATTGACTCTTGCCTTGATATCTGAGAAAAAAGGGAAGGGTGTGTGTCAACTCCATGTTTGAGATAAAAAATATCAGGAAATGTCGAGGATGAGATTGGAGAACAACACATGTGTCTTTTTTAAAGGGAACCTCCACTTCAACAAAAAGATAACTTGAAATCACAGGAAATAACTGTTACAGTCAAGTCAATCTAAAATATTTTTAAAGAAAGCGTTTGTATCCAAAAGAAATAACTTTTAGATTCGCCTATTTTTGTTTTCAAATTTTGCGGGCGTCGGCATCTTGAATAATTGTGAAGTGTTACGGTTGCCCTATTGTTATTAAACAAAAGCTCCTTGTGTCAGAACAATAGAGCAACCGTAACACGTCACAATTATTCAAGATGGCGGCGCCCGCAAAATTTGAAAGTGAAAATAATCGATTTTAAAATTGACTTTTCCTGATATAAACACTTTTTTTAAGGACAAATTTCGAACAAATTTGTTTATCAACATAATTTTATTCGTTTTAAACTTATTCTGTAGTAAGAGTGGAGGTTCCCTTTAAATATTACCATGTGAACAGTAAGCTCGGATGTCAGCATACAAGGGGGCCACCAGCAGCCACCGTTCAGTCCATTTATGAGCTTTCTGTAACAAACCTGGCCCATGATATAAAGGGTATGTAAAATGAGGCAGACTACAACACTAGGGAACATCCCCAACCCTTTTCGAACAGTAGTGTGGGTTCCTTTATATCCCCTTTGGTTTGACCAATGAAAGGAAGGATGAAGGAGACAAGGCCAACAGCTTAACATCGAAGCCCAATGATGCGATCATCTGAACTCAGACAATATCTTACATCACAGCCAGCATAATCTTACCAGTTTTTTAAAGACCCTCATTGTTGGTTTGGTCGGGGTTTGAACCCACAACTTCCCACTGGGCAGACCAGCACTCTCCCAACTCATTTAACGGGGTGGCAATTTATAAATATTAGTGGTAATCCAGCTAATCTTTGCACTCCTATAAGTGGCCAATTGGTTAAAAAAAAAATTAAACAAACTTCCACATTCCATTTTATAAAACACTAAAAAAACAAAGTATTGCTAAGGAGGTTTAATTTGAATGGTCACACCACAGGTTTTCCTCCACAATAAATACATGGTACCAGGTGAGAGCACTGCGGGGGAAGGAGGGTTTCATTGAAATGGTCACGTCATAGCCGCGATTTTCATATCAACGGACTCAAAATCATCCATTCTTCAAGTGAGAGGGCTTACGTCAAAACTGTTTTTAACTCAGAGTATGCGAAGGCATTGAAAACATGCAGACAAACATTACCTCCAAAAGGCGAGCAGCCAAGCGAGCAGGAATAGTTGGTGGGAATGTTACAAGAAAGGCAACTTGACGTAGCTGACGTAATGCAGGGGCGTACCTGAGACATGGACATGAATAAAACATTGTAATTATTAAGCACATGTAAAGAACAAAAGGGGCACTGCCAGTTATTTTGGGCAAGCCACACCGGCAATGTCTAATGATTACAAAAAAGACTGTAGAATTTGATTGTGTTGGATAGTGTACAGTACAATCCTGATTTCTCAAAATGTCACTTTTTTTCTAAATTCCTGATAATGTGAACCCAACCTAACTTTCCTTTGCTAGTGTAACAGTAATTTTGCCCTCTGTTAAACCTCCCAATAGTTTGATTTTAAATGAATAAATAAGCAAGCCTCTTTGAATCTGTGCACATTTACGCTAACACACTTGATATCTCAAACGTTTTTACACCTACAAAAACTAAACAATATTTTCTTATAGTTTGACCATTCTTTGTTCAGGATGCCAAAAAATCATAGAACTCAATTAAATCTTTCCTGCTGAAAAAGTTAAACTCATTTCAAAAACGTAACCATTATGCATATAAATAGGTTTGGGCCACCTTAAACACATTCAAGTTACATCATTAATGTTGAATATAGATCTATCTGATCTATAAGAAGTAATCTTGTCCATAAGAGTCACGTCCCAATAATTCTTGAACTCACTGATCATTGCAGATGCAAATAATTGGTCGGGAGAGTGGGCCTGCTTTCTTTTTCTTTCTTGACTTCTTTGCAGGAGCAGCATCTAAGATAAGAAACAATCACATTACTATAACACCTGTAAGTACAATATCAATTTTCAGGACATTAAACCTACAATCATGGACAAAAGTCTTGGTACACTTTTGCATTTCTGGGGCATTTTCCAATTCACCTATTGCCTAACCGCTCCCCTCATCCCATAAACGGCATTGGACATCTGTTTCCAAAATTTGTTTGTGAGTTTTAACTTTGTATAGGGTGGAGGGAGTGACAACTGCAAGAAACTTTAGAAAAGCTTGCACTGTTTTACAAGGGAACCTGGAAAATACAGAAAATTATGAAAAATGCAACACTGTCCCGAGGACTTTTGTATAGGATTGTAGGGTTACCTTTTATAAAACCTTCCTCACTTCACTGAGAAACGTACAAAATATTCCAGTTTAGTTCAAGTGAATGAACTAAGGAAGCCTGGTAGAGGCTGACAGAACATGAAGGACTATTTTTCTTTTTTGGAAATAAGACATGGCTTATTTTGTATTGAAAGCCTTTAGTGACCTTGATCTAACAATGTACTTTCATAACAAGTAAATGGCAACTTGTCAAATGACTTAACAAAATTTTAAAGATTACCCTTTCACAACTTGAAAAATGTGATCTTTTCTTAAGTGTGATCCTTTTTTAAGTGTTGCATGCAATACCTGAATCCTTTTGCTTGATAACTGACAATAGGACATTTATGGCAGGCTGTTGAAGACAGAAGGAAAAAAAAGGTGTCAATTATATCAATAGACCTTTTTACCAATACGGCAGCCATATTGAATTAATTCGATTTAAGGAGTATTATAGGATGCCCAGGGGCATGAGCACATTTCGTTTGTATTTTCGAGCACTTTTCAGGACATTTTTTCTTAAAGCTTTCTTAGAATAAGATTGTAATGGGAAAAAATATCCTTGTGCCATGTTCGGATGTAATAATGATCGCCTTTTTCTAGTATAATATTAGAAATATGGTCTTTCACTGTATATTTCTCGGGAAAAAAGCGATCATTATTACATCCAAACACAGCACAAGGAATTTTTTCCCATAACAATCTTATTCTAAGAAAACTTTACGAAAAAATGTCCCCAAAAGCGCTCAAAAATACAAACGAAATGTGCTCATGCCCCCTGGACAACCTATAATACTCCTTAAATCAAATTAATTCAATATGGCTGCTGTATCGGTAAAAAGGTCTATCATCACACCATTGAAATTTATTGTTAAATTATGGGATTGGATGGCATATTCAGAAAGAACAAGATGAAAAAAGTTCCCTTGCCAAAAATCAGCTTGTTAGTGCACATTGGTGGGGAAATACAAGCACCTTTATGATCTGATGACTTCATACAAATCCTTCTAAAACTGCCTGGATCGATCAATGCCTATGCTAGAGGGATTTATATGGAGTCATCTGAGCATAACAATGCTTATGTCTCCTAGCCAATCTGCACTAACACGCTTGTTTTTTGCAAGTGAGAATTTTTCATCTTGTTCTTTCTGGATATGCTAACCTATTCCATAATTTCATAAATTTAGTTTTTGTGAGGTCATAACATCTCTTCTCTAATAATATTATATTGTGGCTTAGACAAAAATAAAAACATTTCAAAAATATAATTCTACATGAAGTCTATGTACAAAATTAAGTACAAAATTAAAATTTAATATAAGTCAATTTTTCAAGGTTCTATTTTACTATACTGATTGCCACATGTATACATGTAACTCATTACTTTTTACATGTAGCTGGTAATAACTCATCACTTACTGCAGGAGCTCCATCAATTTCATCAATAACCAAACAGTTTGGCTTCTCATTATATCCCAGCACTGATCTCATCTGTGTTGAGGCTTCAATTGTGTTTCTGAACACCTCCTGTGAGCGATCATCACTATCAAAAAATTAAAGGCCAGTTAAACTCTTACTTAGAGTGCAGTTTAACAGACTTAGTGGGCCTCCAAATCTGTTTATAAGGGGTGTATTTCAAGAAGTTTGCATGAAAATGCATGGCTGTCTAGTCTGGGCCCCACTTGACTTCTCAAAAGGCCCGGAACCTTTTTGGGCCTGAAAGTCAGTTCTAAAATCAAAACTTGTTGAATACTAGCAAGGTTCCTAGCACATAAACCGTCAGTTTTGCTTCATTAACTGATAGTATCATTTCATTATTTTCAAAACATTATTATCCAAACTTTGATCTTTACTGTAAACAAGGCAAACAGAACAGCTTTCTGGGCCCGAAAAGTTAACAGAACTTTTGAGAAACAGGCCCCTGGGCTCTAAATGACAAAGAGTGCATGAATGTACATTGTACAAAACACAATGGTATGGCTGCCAGTAAATTGGCAGTCGATGTAAATCTGTCTATCCATCAGATACCAGATAAGTGGGGGGGGGGGAGGGGGGGGGAGGGTACTGAAATATGAAAGCTATAATGAATTTATAGCAGCTTAGTTTCAAAAGAAACTGCACTGAAATGCTTGTTGGGAGACGAAACACAAACATTTGGTTTTCATGATCAATTTACAGCTGTAAAAACATTCAAAAGCTGGCATTACGAGCCACTATTCCTTTGTTACAGCGGCATATTGGTTGTGCTTCTGTAAAGAGAAGGGTATTAAAGCAGTTTAGTCTAAAGAAGGCGAAGAAACCACACTGACAGGGTCTTGGCCAAAATCAGGTTTTACCATATTTTCAACATAGGAATTTCTTTATCATAAAATGTGGCTTCCATAGTAAATGTTTCACCCTAAAAGTTACTGTGGGGTACAAATTTTTTCCCACCTAGTTAGGGTCATGAGCTACATTAATGTTGCAGTATTAAATATTTCCTCACCTTGCATTCATTTCAACCACATTGTATCCAGCATGCTGAGCAATGACATGAGCAAGGGTTGTTTTACCAAGGCCAGGAGGACCACATAGTAGTGCAACCTGACAAATAAAAAAAAAAAAAAAAAAAAATAGATTACAGACAGTTGTACCATAAAGAATGTGTAGTCAAGCATGTAATTGTACTAGATTCACCGCATCTTAACATCATTACAAACCTTGCGCACCGGACGGCCAGTTGCATCAATTTCCTGGAATTAAAAATATTGTACCACTCATCAAAAGGCAGGTAATTGTACAAAGAAGAACACTTCAATTGCAATTGGTATTGCTGTATTGTGTATTGACAACCACATTTATTGTTCATGAAATTAGAGTCATACCCTGCACAGAAAAAACCTGCGACTAAGAACCTGCATTTTTTCAAGTTAGCCTAAACAGGTTCCTACATAAATGGTTAACTAGCACAAATTTAGGCTATTTAGGTTCTTAAATAATAGGTTCTTATTTTTTGAAGAAAAAATATATTGTAGCTAAGAGTATTTTTTTTATTTAAGTGGTATTTAGTATACTATTACAATTTCAGTTGAAGTAATGAGGCACCTATATATCACCAAAGAGGATCCTGGATGTTGACCTATCTCCCCTGTATGTACAGATGTTTTTTTTTTTTTTATAGATTTTAGAAAACAAGAACCTGTTTCAAATTTTAGGCTAAACAAGAGGGGGCCTAACTGGCAAATTTTAGCCTAACAGGTTCTTGAAAACTAGGTTCTCAATAACAGGGTTTTACTGCACTTACAGAGATAAAAGAGAGGTCCTGCTACTTGAAATACATATTATGCTAATTTGTAGTTTAATATTAAATGCTAAGTTGAAGATCATAGCCGATCAGGCTACCTATCTGATAAAAAAGGAGGATAACACAACTGTAGGTAGAGATGGCATATTTCTTTTACTCCTCAATTGGACACTTAATTGCTGCCCTTGAATGAGGAGTTAATGTCAAACAGTTGCCACACATCAATAAACAAAAGTTCAGTGATGCACAGTACCAAGCATTGATAATTTTGTCGACATTACTCACAATAAATATTGAACTCCAATAGGGGAACCACTTTGTTTTTCCAGGGAAACAGTAAAGACTAGATGCTGTACTAAAAGAAAAAAACTCCTAGGAGCCTAAAAGCTCTTAAGCTTTGATATCAAGGTGTAGGTCCTAGATAAACGTTGGCTTCAAAGACTAAGATTTCATGATCACCCAAAACAAAACCAAGAATCATAGGCCACTGGGCTCTGCTGGAGTACAGCCTTTCTTAAGGTGCATTCCAAAAATCAGAACTGGCTGGCCAGACTGGTCTTTTTGAAAATGAAATTTTAGTATTTTCTCAAAATTTTAACTAAAACATATACAGAACATAACTGCTGTACACACTATTTAAGACTAAACTGATCCAGCTGGATAGTCCTGATTAACAGTAGAATTCTCATGATGACTGGACTGGTCTGGCCAGCAAGTTCTAACAAAATGGTAAGCACCCTTAGTTTTTGACAAACCAAATCTGTTAACTTGTAACTTAAGCTCTGTTAGAGCTCTGGGTCAATAGCACATGTATGAATAGAGTGATGGTAGAAAGGAAAAGTGGCACTTACACTCCAGTCGGCTTCGTCTTGTTCTCCTTGTTTCTTGAAGTTCTTTGCAGAGGCTGACTTTTGCTTTTTGGCCTGTTCAGGTTTGGGCTTTGATTTCTTATCCTGTTTTCCTCTACCAAACACAGTTTTATCCCAAAGTTTTAACCACTTTAAGAGAGTACGATTGATAGCCTAAGACAAAAAGTGAAATACAAGTAAAAAGAGAGACTTAAAAATGAGAATTAAAATACAAATAAGATGAATGTAGCACTAGCATTAATAGCTCTAGAACCACAGGTTACAGGTGTAACCCTCAAACCCCTCACATTATAACATTACCAATATTTTTTTAGTTTTGAGAAAAAACAAAAAACAAAAACAAGAGACTAAAAAAGTAGAAATAAAAAACAAATAACGTAAATGTAACACTCGTATTAATAGCTCTAGAACCACAGGTTACAGGTGTACAGTGCGAATGCCCAGATAACAAGAACCTTAACCCTCAAACTCCTCACATTGTAACATTACCAATATTTTTTGGTCTTGAGAAAAACCAAACAAATAAAAAAAGAGACTTAAAAATGAAAAATAAAATAAATGTAGCACTAGCATTAATAGCACTAGAACCACGGGTTACAGGTGTAGAGCGTCAGTGCCCAGGTAACAAAAACCTTAATCCTCAAACTCCTCACATTGTGACATTATCAATATTATTTTGGTTTTGACAATTTTTTTCAGTTTCAAGATTTAGCTTATCTTGAATTTCAATTTTTGGCTCCCTTGTGATTAAAAAGCACCTGCATCCAGCTAACACCATCGGTGGTGAGAAGCAATGCACCTATACTAGGTAAAGAGTTTTTGTGTACATTGTTATAAAAACAAACTCAGTGATAGTTTGTTACACCTGGACTAACAATGCAATGTTTTTTTTAATAATAATAATAACAATAATAATAATTGCACCACAGCTTTCACAAATGTTTGAACTTGTAACTCTTGTGTAACTCTTTTCTGACTGACTCTTCACCTTTATTGTATATTAAATTTTATTGTAAAAATCAAATTCTAGAAGCAAAGTTAATGACTATGGCCATCACATACATTTCAACAGCTACAGGAGAATATAATGAACTGTGAATGTTGCTGCCATAGGCCTTTTGCAAAGTTGATCACCTGATCAACTTTTTGTGTGGTTTTCGACACAAATACTTGTAAATTTGAAAATTTCAAACTGTTATAAAATATATCCTTAAGCTTTACAGGGCTCAAACTTTATTCTTTTAAAAAGACAATTAAGGTCGTTACATGTGTAAGCAAAAGATTTAATGACATTTTAAAAATTTCAAAATTTACAAGGATTTATATGGAATACTACTCAACCATGACTAGGTGGCAAGAGTTGTTTTTCTCATACAAATCCTTTTAATTTTTGGTGGCCATTACAATCACTACTTTTGGGATATACGGCTAAAAATTTGCAGGTTACCTAATTTTTATATACTCTTTAAGTTAAAGCTAACAAAATTTTCCAAAAGCAAACTGTTTTTGTGTTTACACAAAATTGATCACGTAACTAACTATTACAAAAGTCCTATTGCTAAAATCATATCTATAGACATGGGAGATAATCAAAATCACATTTTTTGATAATAACTAAACAATGATTATAACTGTAAAGCTGGAAAGTTTCTCAGTACAAATATATTACATTTTTTACTCACATCATCACTGAGTAGTTCTGTGAAATACTTTGGAGTGTATTTTTCAACCCATAGAACATGCTGAGCAGCCTTTCCTTCATCTTTGTCAGTTGCCAACTCTTCCGCTAATGGTTCAAGTTCTTCAACATCTGCACTATCATTGAGCATTCTACATTGCCAAAAAATAAAATAGTTACATTTTTTTAAAACTACTTTAGCCCTAAACCCATTACAATCACCAAGTCAAGCATAGACCCTCGGATGAATACTTTAGGAATTTTGGGGTGGGGATGTGCCTCTAGGACCCTGGAACCTTTAGCTTATACCAGAGCTAGTTCAAGTGAATTTTGCTAGCTTATACTAGACTAAACTCCCCAAATCCCCCCTATCCTTGAGTAGCTGTTTTCCAGAAACTACTGAGGTCACTAGCACAGTCCAGCCAAAACAAAACTGATTTGATTTTTTTATATTTATGAGTAGCAATTCTCAGTTTCCCTAGTCTAGACTAAAATCTTCAAGCAACCGATCAGTTTCCTGGAAAATGATACCCTACTCTAGACCCAAACTCTCTGATTTATGTACCCTATCCTGGAGTATTATTGCTTGAAAACCATGCCCTTCACAGTGGCACATATCTATATAGCCCATATATGGTAGTACCCCACCCGGCATAGCCCTAATAGATTCTTTAAATAGATTAACAAAAGGTCTTGCTGTTAAGAGTTTTAAAACCTACAAAATGAGTATTAGAAGGCCCTCAACCTACCTATGTAGGGACGCTGTTAATTTCTCTGATTCTTCTATGGC
>NC_133206.1:31752823-31765323 GCF_958299795.1 Porites lutea | reverse complement strand
AACAATTCATCACAATCTCTTTTCTTTGACTTAGTTTGCGCTGGGGAGTTCTTGTTTTGATGAAATCCATTTACAGTCAGCCCATTTTCACCAGCTTTCTTATCATCATGGAAATTCAGGCTCCTCTTTGATGGAGGAGCAAAATCTGTGTAAAAATCAATGGCATGAGATTTGTTAACTCTTGCAAGGCTTGAAAAAAGTGCTGTCCAGTAGTCCAAAACAAGTAGATTTTCTTGGTGGGCAAGTAACTTTTAAAAATTCGTTACACAATGGGCCAGGGTCCAGGCAGGCCATCCTCTGAGCAAGCAAAACATGACAGCTGCTTGTCCAAAAGACAAGCTGAAATTTAAATGTTTTTGCGAGCCCTTCTTGTATCCAAATATATCATCATTTAGTAAGATGTTATGACCTATGATGCAACCTCTGGGTCACATCCCTTGAACTGTGGTGTTCCACAGGGATCTACCCTGAGCCTCATACTGTATTATTTCGATGTATGTGTTGCAGGTAATATTTTTATTTCAGTTAATTTTTGTCTTTCCTTTAATTCAAATTCATTAGCATTCATTACCATGACCAAAAACAAAGGAAAAACAAAAATTAACTGAAACATATACTACTCCCCAATACAGACATTCTTCAATTTTATACTTGGTTTGTAAATTTATTTTTCCTTTCTTTGAAATTCATTATCATGAATTGCCATGACCAAAACCAAAGGAAAAAATCTAAATCAAGACAAAGTTGAACCACAACATATGGGCATTGAAGTGGAGGTCTGGTTTGGTGTTTTATTGCTTTAAGGCTATTGTTTTTCTGGGCTCTCTTGTTTTGACTTTCTTCGTCTTAAGTCACTCGTGAGTTTTATTGGTTCCCTCAAAGAAGCGCCGCGAGTGGTGAGAGTGGAATAGGGACAAATTACACGTCCTTGGCCACTTGGCTATGTTGTCTTCAACCCCGAACAACCAAAGGCGCATAAACTTTATTAAAATTTACATTCATTTTAACATTCTTGCTTTGACTAGTATGTTACATGTAAGGACGCTCTTAACAAAATATTGTAAACACTGCAGATCGTGGCTGCTCTCCTTTTACGTACGTTGACGAGAAAAAACCTACTGAAAACTTACCTTCTTCGTCCAAATCATCCAACATCTCCAATTCATCCGCATAGCGAGATTCAAAGTCATCTTGTTCCGGTATTTCCCAGTCCTCCATTTTGGAGGATTTGGCCACAAATTGAACTTTATTCAAGTAGATGCTCGCATGCTTCCCTCCGCCATATTGCTGTAAAAACTCCCGCCAAAGTCACTAGTCACGTGGTCATTTATCCAGGCTTTCACGGTTATAACCTGATTACGGGACGGGACGCGGGATTGGCGCGGGTATTTTTTTTTTGACAGTTTATCCAGTTTGTTCAGGGCCATGACTTGTTTACTTGTTTGTTTACCGCCAATACATTTTGTAGCTTCCAAAGACCACGCAAAGGCTCTGTAACATCGTGCGTAGAGCTGCAGCTTTTTAATATACGGCAAGAAAGGATAGCCTGCGTGCAGGCGCAAAAAGGGGAGGGGGGAGGGGGGAGGGAGAAAGGGAAAAGGGAAGGGAGCCCTCTCCCTCTCCCCAATCCCCCTCCCCTTTTTCCCTTCCTCCCTATCCCCTATCCCCTATCCCCTATCCCCTATCCCCTATCCCCTATCCCCTACCCCTTTCGGCGCCTGCTACGCAGGCTAAGAAAGGATAAAAGGACTTCTCTTGTATACTGGCATCTCCAGCTACATTATTGAAGTAAAACTGGGAACGACAGGGCTTAAAAACGGCTGATTGGTCGAGAGGTTGTGACGTGAAAAAGCGATCTCGTAGTTACTACGCATGCGGAAAGTTAAGAATGAATGATCTTGTTGTCAATATGGCGGACGATCGGTGACCGATTGGGAGCTGTATTTCGGCGCATTTATCAAATTTCTTACCATATCAGGACGTGTTGCTACAGTAGTTGAGATTTATCAGTTTGTATTAAATTCCTAATACACAAAACATAGTGTTTTGGCTACTTAATCAATAGATAAAAGAGCAACATGTTTTGATGCAAGTAAGCGTCAAGGGAATCAACCGTCAACAACATACAACTCAAGTGGTTTGCGACTTTTGGTCATTGCCTTTTTTGTATGGAGTGGCTTCTAGAAGAGCCGTTTTGTGTTGGAGAAGTCTTTTCCATGGATTGATGACGGCCCCTCAAGCTTGACATTTGATTTCGTACGTTTAAAGATGCGCGAAGCGGGAAATTTCTTTTTCTGGATCATATTAAACAGCCCTCGTCGAAATCTTCTGCATCATCATCTGCTTTCTGGTGTAATGAATTCCCTTCGTCATCATCTTTATCGTCGCCATCGTTATTGTCATCATCTCCGGCAAGGTATCTGGAAATATATTTTTTGTAACGTTCTGGTTATGTTAAATGCATGTTTGTATCGACGTTTGTGACAATGATCACGCGTGGCTTGCTTGCTGAAATTTTGTGAGCTTACTTGAAGTTGTACAAGTTATTGTTTTCTCTTTTACATGCTAAAAAACTCAAATGGTTCATGAATAGTAAGCATTATATAAAATTTATGTAGTAATTTCTTGTTTTCATTGTTACAACGATCAGTCTCGAGATCAGATAGTAAGGAAACACTGTTCACGTGATAACACATTTCTTTTTACCTGCTTAATGACTGAGCCAGTTCTTTCATCCTTTGTACCAACAAATTAAAGGGTAACATGAGGGGCAGTTTACTCCCTCCGTCCAGAAATAACTGTGGTCTGGGGATTGTTGGTTTGTGTTATGCACAACTGAATTATGTTTTCGAAGTTGCTGTTGTGCACATAGGTTGGCATGTCACATTTCAGGCAACAATTAGGCTCATGACCAGGAAAAGCATAGCCAAGGGGAAAGCAATGCTGGTCTAAATTAGGATTGCTAAATGGAAACTAGTAGCCTAGGGCTGAAAAACTAATGAGAATTAAAAATATATCTGCAAGGCTTGGCCGGGTTATTGAGATAGAATCAATTTTCACTTCTTTGTTTACATGACGAGAAATTTCTTGAGTGACAGATGCAGAGACTGTAGATAATAATAATAATAATAATACCAGTATGAATATTATATCTTTTCAATACTTGATACTTTTTTCTTCCTTTGGAATTTTTTTTGCATTTTCACTCTTCTTCATCCACACGTCACTGAAGATGTTTATAAAAAATTCTGCTGCCGAAAATACCAGTGCAGGCAAATTTTTCCTTCCTCTCGCACTTGTGCACTGAGGTAGGAACCATTCAATAAACTCATTGTCATAGTTCTACCCCTGAGTGCATGGAATGTTGTTCTTATTTCAGGTGGCATTGCCCACACAGGAATTGAACATTCCTTATTTTTGTTGTAGTTCAATGAAGACAAATAGTTCAGTAATGACATTACGAGTTCAGTAAACATACACAAGCCTAATGACATTCCATTCTAGGTGCATGCATGGCCATTTATAGTCTTACATATGGTATTTATTTTTATTGCCTGGAAAAAAAGTAGTTCAGTAACCACATATCAGGTCAATAATCACAATAGTTCACAAACCACACTGCAGCCCAGTGCTACAGCAATAATTCAAGGAATAATTGAAATGCCTATCATTGAAGTGCCTATCATTACTTGGCTGTGTAGCCGCGTGATGCGGTTCCAGTTGAGACCCACAAATTGGCCCTTGCTCACCATAGAGTCTCCAGTAGCTCAAGTGGTTAGAGCATCCGACTAGATCACGGAGGGTCGTGGGTTCAAATCCCATCTGGGACTCGGATTTTTTTTTTTTTTCCGAGTCCTCCTCAAATTAATATCTTGTTGTTGTTGTTTCATCTTTAATATAATAATTGAAATCATCTATTTAATTCTTTTGGGAAGGATGTGGAGAGGGGATGGGGGATAGAGGTGGTGGTCTGTATTTACATAGCTGTTTAAAAATTATTATGCCTGATGAAAATATATTATGCTTTGACAGAAAGTTATGAAGAAGATAGAAGAAAAGTCCAGGAGTACACGACTTTGAAGATCAGCAGATATGGGGAATTTTTCTCTTGCATAGTTCAGTAAAGACACAGTAGTGAAGAAGAGATGTCCCAGAGTGCATAATGAAGAGGAGCAGTTGATAGAGAAAAAAGAGAGAAAACAGGGGAAGTTAGAATTGAATGGTGCAAAAGACCAAAGAAAAAAATATTCTGTAATACATTGTTTTGCAGTTTTTACCTAGATGTACACCACTAAGTTTCTTTTCTGTCTTTTGGCACATCTTTAGTACTGCTCTCTAAATTGAACATTATTTTCACATTTAAATTGTTTTCCGGCTTGTCTTAAGATTTGGTTAGCCAAGCGGTCTAGCTGCCCAGCCATTACTTGTAGTTGGTCAGCCACTCGCTTGGCTTCAATGACTGCTTGTTTAATGTTTTGTTTCGTTTCGCTGGTTGCTACCAGGGCTCAAAATAACTGCCAATCAATAAACAATGTCAGGCCAAGGTGACCATTTGTCCAGACTAACTCTTGGTTTGCCAGCCATTTTGAGTGGACATGTACACTGCTAATGGATTTGAATTTATTTATATTTTTTCTTTTTAAGCTACTATGTTTAAATTATCCTCCTGGTATAAATCATCGTATTATTTTTAATATTTTGGACATGACCCCTCAAACAATAGACTTAACCGAGCTGATTTTCTTTGGCTGGTCAGAATGACCAGCAACAGTCAAAAAATTACTTTTTTTTTTACTCAGACTACTTAGTTTTGTACTTCATGTACATTTCGCAGTTTTTGCATGTATAGCCCTATTTTAGAAACCTCTTGGCTCTACTGAAATATTTGGCTATTACTTGTAGTAAACTACTTGGTTTCAGAACAAACTCAGGCTATGCAAGACTGCCGCATGCAACCCTTGATTTTTGGGGCTTTCTTCTTTTCTCTGAAAGGGTGTGGTTTTCATCAATGAATATTGCATCAAAAATGTCTTGTTAAGTTCCAGCTGCATGCTTGTCACAAGCATTTTCCATTTTAGATGGGACATAGAGTTTTTCCTCCATTGTTATAGTGTCTGATGAGAGCCTTGTGGAATTGTAGGAACAGTGTGCTAAATAATGTGCCCCCCTCCCCCCCTCCCCCTCGTGAAAAAGAATTTTACAATAAGGCAGAAGTAATGATGTAACTGCAGTTGCCATTTTCATGTTACTTGTGAGAATTGCCTATGTACTACAGAGATAAAACTTTAATTTACTTAATTTCTTACAGTCAATTGTGTATATTTGCTCGGGACTGTTAAAAGGACTTTTAGAAGTGGTTACCTTTCAATTTTCTCTTCTACAATATTATAGTATCGTTCAGAAAGTCCTCTGGAGTTGAGCACTTTTGCTGAAAAATGTCTGTCAGATATGACATAATACATAACAGAGTCTCATGATCAATACGGTGATTGGATGCATTTTGTATACATCAGTAATGGTGTAAATAGGTCCAAAGTACACATGTATATGTCTTGTTTGCAATTGTGTACAAAAACTACAATGGCTACCTTATTTTTTCTAGAAGTATTATTTAAATTCTCTTTCCTTTCCCAGGCCCCTTTCCTTCTCCAGAATTACAAACGTTTGTTTGAGTTCTCCATACTTTGGGCTCTGGTCTGTGGACGTTCATGAGCAACAGTTTCGTTTGTTTCCTTTAGTTTTCTGCAAATGGTACTTTTACAAACAGATACACTTCCAAAATAACCACGGGATCGTCCTTCTATACCCGTATATACAAACACGTCTCCAACAGGCCGGAATTGAGCCTTCTCTCATAAAAACAAAACATCATGAAAAAGATTAAAAATAGGCCGATGACAGGCTGGTTATAAGCTCAAATAACATCATAACATTGGAGACGCACGCGGCCAGCCGCAGAGTGTAGCTCGCGGTGACAGGAAATTAAAACTCAACATGGTACACAATGAAGTCGCATGAAGTTTAATAATTTCAAGTTTTCTGAACACCGTCACTTACAAAACAAAGCAAAATTATGGTTATCAACAGTGTGTACAAGACTTTGTACGCCTAAATATACAGTAAATATGAACTAATCTTTCAACTATCGGCCGGAATCCTATTTCAGTTTCTCTTACCAGCCGCAAGAGATGAGAGTAAAGACAGCAAAAACAGAAAAATGCAATGTTCTGTACTCACGAACTGCACCTTCATTTCATCCATATGCAAAGTCAACGACGCCCACGAACAAGAAGCGATAAAAAATTTTCATCAGAACGAAAAAAAAGTCATATTTGATATTTTGTACAAGAATGAATAAGCTACAAGAAAATGCACTTTAAAACCTTATAGAAGCCGAGACCACCTTATATCACGGCAAAACTGTACCTTGACTGAATTCTGAAAAGGTGAAATATTGTTTTAAAAGGCGTTGTGTTGATCGCTTCATTAAAATCACACCACCGTTCCAATTTGCGCCGTCGTGCATCAAACCCAAACAACAGTCTTCGTTGTGTTCAGTGACGCAGAATTTGAAGGCCTTGGGCGAGCAAGATGTCGCAAATAGCCGTCAGAATGACGTGTAGAATTTTCATTCGTCGTCCGCCATTTTGAAAATCGAATGGCGGGAAGAACCCCAGAGTTTTAATGCGCATGTCCAGCCGTTTTTAAGCCCTGTCTATGAGAACCGCTAAAATTAGGCCTGATCTCAACTTAGGGGTGTGGTTCAGGGACTTTTTTTACCCCGGTTAGCATAGCATTATGGGAAAGGGAAAAATCCCCAAAGGAAAGGTATTTTTCCCTTTCCCATAATGCTATGTTAGCTTGTGCCATATTGTTGCGAGATGATACACATTAATACAACCCTTATTTCGAATAGTGGAAGCTGAAAGCATTTCTTGCTATTTGTTGTGGGAGCTATGAAGAGCTATTCCTTTTGACTACAGAAACCATTATGAAAGTCATGTGCAATCCCTAAGTGAAAACCTCAATGGGAAAACGAAATCGAGGAAAGAACTAATTGAATTGTAAGCGGAAGTGCAGATCGAATTATCTCACAAACAGCGTTCTATATCAGCAGCAATGGAAGATAAATTGCAGTGGAATTTTAATGTTTTCCTGCTTGAAATAGCGAAGGAATTGGCAGAAGGGGACCTTCAGCAAATGAAATTTGTCTTGAAGGCATATGTTTCGTCCGGTAAATGCGACGAAATGAACGCTTTACAATATGTCGAGGAACTTCAAAAATTGCTGCTTCTCACTCCATCAAAATTTGAAATTTTTAAAGAAACACTGAAGGTCATTGGACGTCCAGATCTTGTTGAGAAGATTGAAAAGAAAGAAGCGGCTTTTGCCACTCTTCCTGGCAAGAACTTGGAACAGAAAGGTTGGTAATATGGCACCAATTAGATCCTCCAGCACTGTCTTCCTTACCCTCCCCCCCCCGCCGCTGGACTTTCGATCAGTCGTCATTTATATATATAAATCAAACGGTCTTTATTTTTGTTTATTGATATGACCTGTTGTTACTCTATTGATCAATATTATCAATTAGTCAATGAAAATTTAGCCTGAATTTCATCCGATTACTTCAAGTCGTTATTACTCACTCAGTAACGTTTGAATTGACTGGCCATTAATGCTGTCTAGTGACGTCACTACTCCTTTCCTTTAATTCATGGAAAAAATAAAACAGATTTTTAAGTGGCAAACTTAGAAATATCGTTTGGAAATGTCTGCATGATACAGAACAGCCGACAGAATTTCTTTACTTTTTTCGATCGTAATTCATGTTTAACGTTCAAATTATCAACTGCATGCAGTACTCTGAACCTGTTGTAATTCAAACTCGGTCGCAATCATGCAATGAAATCAGAAATACGTACACAGAACACTTAGTTCAAAAACACAACAATTTCCTTTAATTTAAAAGAAGCTATTTGGTCCTTAACGAAGAAAAAAGAAAACAAAGAAACAAGAAAGAAAAGCTGACAGAATCATTACACCTGACGGTGAAAATAGCAAGAAGGTCGAATGACAACATGACATTGGTCTCAGAAACTTCGCATAAACAAAATCACTGCGGAAAGCACCAAGTGGCTCTAAATGAAAAACCTACTGACTCTTTGCAATGATTCTTCGTTCGCAGTTCAACTTAGCAATTCGGTTTCGAAAAACAAGGGCATTTTGCTGTTTACGATAAAGATTATCGAAATGTTTGAACTCCACGCAAGCATGCCACCCATGCGATCCGCTGAATATCAAGCGACAATCCCGCTAAAATTTCTCATAATTATACATAATTATGCAAATGCTTAGTACAATCAACCAATCAAAATCACTACCTGGTTTTCAGGTAGTTATGACACTGGACAGCATTAACGGCTGGTTGATTCAGATGTTGCTGAGAGGAGAAAATGATTCAAAGCAATCGGGTGAAATTCAGGCTA
Source organism: Porites lutea (assembly GCF_958299795.1). NCBI lineage: Eukaryota > Metazoa > Cnidaria > Anthozoa > Scleractinia > Poritidae > Porites > Porites lutea. The sequence goes on along the minus strand of NC_133206.1, from coordinate 31,756,837 downwards.
ATGAAAATTAGGATTTCCATCACAAACTCGAATAATAATGGTTTTCACAGTGAGGTCATCAAATTGCAAAGTGAAAATGGTGAGGTTTTGCGAATTCTTATTTACAGTAGGTTGAAGATAATTAAATAAAAATATAAATCTTTGTACAAGTATTCAGCCCCGAAGCATGTTTCATTTAAAAAATACAGCAACTTGAACTTCCAAGTTTTCACAGTGCATGACACCAAAATAGGAATTTAATGCTATCTTGTTGAAAAATGTCTTTCCTCTTGAAGTTCAGCAGCTTAACCATTTCAGGTATTAAAAGATGTGTTTATGCGCATGTATGCTACAATGAGGGACAAAAGTGTTGAGACACTTCCGTAAAATGGCCCCTTTTTGCATAATGGACATACATATCCCCCTCCCCTGTCTATCCTAACCCCTTCCCCCCAAAATCAATGTTGTACTTTGGATCCTTAAGTCTTTCTTTTGCTTCAAACAACATTGATTCAGGGGGTGAGGGGATTTAAATGTTTGATAAAAGCACCGTTTTAAACAAGTGTGTCAACTACTTTTTTCCCCGATAATTTGTAGCTCTCGATTGAAAAGAAAGAGCTTTTATAGAAAAAGTGAACTCCAGATGTACGTTTTTGTTGATTTCCAACGGCCATATTGGTGGACCAAAACTGTCCACCAATATGGCATCTCCATACAAAGCTCTACAAAGGTGTGTGAAACGTTTCGGCAAATAACTCAGAAACTGTGGGCTACAAAGACCTGAGACTTGGACAAATTGTTTATATATTAATCTTTTATAACATTTCATTTTCTTGGCCTCTTCCACTGGACTGTTTCTAATTTTTTTTTTTTGCCATGTTTATTGCTTGACATGAAAATGAAGAATTTAACAGGTTGTGTTTTTGTTGTTGTTGTTGTTAAGATGTTGACACATGAACCCTCAGCCAGATGTATCCATGTCTGTGGAACCATGACCCAGTCCTGTCAATTGTGACATTGTCAGTTTTTTGGTTAACTTGAACAGGGAGAGTGGTCTTACCAACCATACTCAAATGTGTGTGACTCATGCAGAAAAACTACCAGTGGAAAACACAGAAAATCATTTGATGTTGACCTGTAAATTTTAAGGAAAATCTTGCTCCACTACTTGCCTGTACTTTCGTTAAAATTTTGTAAAGATCCTCAGGGTTGTCCCAACAAATAAGTAATTCGTTTTTGTTATTGGGATAGTGTGGTTTTTGTAACCCCTCCCCCAATCCTAGAAAGAATTTTGCTGGGTACGTCCCTAACAATTTAGTCATTTGCAGGGGGCAAGAGAGAGGGTGTTAATTATTGGACCATGCACTCAAATGATCCATTGTTTGTGACTTTTAGAGTATGATGCAGTTTGTGATGGCATTGAAAAAGCAGCAGCCGCAGGAAAGTTCAAGAGTTCATCACGAGCTGACCTAAGTGCTTCTAAAAGTAAGGGCTGACTAGTGGTTAATTCTAACCGTTAAAAAAATGGAAGAGGATTTATGACTGGGTATGCCACAGGCAGTCAATTCAAAACAGATTTCGGCTGTTCAAGCATACATAAACCCTTTTTGCAAGAAACCTCCCATTTTTTTTCTCTTTTATATTATATCTATTTTGTAAGATCAATTTGTTATCCAATTCAAAAATCATATAATAGTATTAGTTCTTTAACTCTACCTTGCGCTTCTCATTTCATTCTAGCTAAACAAAATAATTCAAGTAATGTAAAATGTAGAAAATCAGTAAACAATGAATTAAAGATAATAAATAAATATGTTTGATCCATAGATCAACCAAAAAAGATGTCCCAGTTATACTTTGAAGTGGGGTCCAAGATAGCACCAGACCACAAACTTGCAGGGTTGGCAACAGGTGGTGAAACTGGTGAAGTTGACATGGCAAATGGAGGAGACTTACCTGATGCTTTGAGTCCAGGTGCAGGGCTGAGCAGTCTCAAGGATCTAGAAATCAACAAACCTGCTTCCAGTGAGTCCTGTGAAAGTACAGTTATGGATGGCACTTGTTCAGAAAAGTCTCCGCTTAGACCCAATTTGACAGGCTTTGGCACAGGAATGGCAAGTTCGACAACCTCACACAGCAGGGAACCAGGCGATGATGATGATGATGTTACTGACGGCAATCCAAACAAGGAAGGAGAATCCAAAGAGGCGACAGCAGGTCATGAGGGATTAAACACTAGCACTGCTGCATCTGGTTAGTAAAATATGTATGTACTTGATCCTTGAAGCCTCAATAAATCCACATACATCATTCCTCCAGACAGATCACCAAACATTTCCTTAAAGAATTTGTTGAGAGAATTATATGAAAGATCAAAGCATTTTTGTTTGTTAAGGCCCTGTTTGCACAATGACAAAAAATAGAATTTGGCATTTGCACAAAATTTAATTATCACCAATTTTTCATTTTTGCGACCTTGATGGCATCTGAGACACGTGAATAACTAGAAATGTCAATTAAAGGAACTTTAACTGGTCATGTTTGCAAAATAATATGACCTGATGAAGGATAGCCTGCAAGGAACAAGGAGTTTGTCAGTTTAGAAACCTGAAAAGAGGAACAACAAGCTTACATATTAGGGCCATTTATACGAGGAAAAATAAGACGTGTCTTACATAAGACACGTCTTAAACAAGACGCGAACTTTCTGTATAAACGGCACATTTCGTCTAAAATAAGAGGCTGCTTAGCTAAGACGCGTCTTATTAGATAAGACATGCTCGTATAAATGGTACAGTTTGCGTCTTATTTAAGACGCGTCTTATGTAAGACGCGTCTTATTCTTCCTTGTATAAATGGCCCTATTAATACCTTCCTGATTTTGTCATTGTAAACCTGTAATATATACAATTATGTATTTTTTTTCACCCTTAAGGGTAATTGTTGTCCAATACACGTGCATGCATGTATGGAAAGATTTGCTCAAATATGGATCCTAGCATGGGGAATGTATTAAAAGCAAACATTAATTTTTTGGTATCTGCAGGTTATGGTACATCTTCTACTCTGCCATCAAGTGGCAAGGAGCCAACAGAAGATATTTGTACAAGCATTTCCCCCCCTCAAGGAACGATTGTTAAAGACGATGAAGGCCTTGCTGGGGAAACTCCCATGAAAGACCCAGGCAAAAGTGAACCCTCTAAGGCATCAAGTGCTAAGGAGCCATCAGAAGATATTTGTACAAGTAGTGACCCTCCCAAAGGAACGATCTCTCCAGATGATGATAGCCCTGCTGGAGATACTCCCATGGAAGACCCAGAGGAAAGTGAAACTTTGCTGAAGTCAAAGGGTGCAAGACCAAAAGAAAAAAAGAGTGGCCCTGTTTTCCCTTTAGGAAATACAAAGCAAAATGGTAAGGAGCAGGTTGAACAAGGTTGACATTTTTTCTCATTGCTTTGGGTTTGTATTATGATATAAAGTAGGAAATAATACAGATTAATAAAATATGATTGAATGAATGATTCCATATGCCTGCCCATGCATATACCTACCTGATCCAGGGTGACTTTGAATTCTTAAGACAGTGTTAAGGTAAAATGGAATGATTCAGAGGTTTTTAAGTGGGTTTGGGGTTCCAACCAATCAAACCCTTCTCAGGAAGAGTAATGTAGAGGCATTTTGGACACCGAGGATGCAAAATTTTAGTCCTTCTTTATTGCGTATTTGTCCAAAAGTCACATTCGTGAGCTGTAATCTCCAGTACCATTTTCAAAATTCCACACTTCCCCCTCAAACTTTGTTTACTGTTTTCTATATATTGATGTGACACTTAGACTGTGCTGATGATGCATTTTCTTCTACTGATGATGCACTTTTTATAAAGTATAATAATACTTCTCTTCTCAGAGCTGCAAATTATCAACCATCTGACAATGTCTGACCAAACTTGCCCATGTCTTTCAAAATCAAAAATCATGTCTGTCAAAAAGGATCAACAAGAGACTCTCATTTTGTAGCTGAAGATTTGCTTCGTAA
>NC_133206.1:31742823-31747823 GCF_958299795.1 Porites lutea | reverse complement strand
CAAAGTTTACGCTTACAAAAACGTTCAAGTGCTGCAAGTAACAACGACAACGTGTACAAGTTCATAAATACAGCCAAAAAAACCAGCTTTATGAGGTTTTTTGTGAATTTTGAATTTTAGTCTTCATTTTGTTTAAAAAAGCAGGAGCTCATGGGGCATGGGCTGCTGAAAAAAGTTAATTTCTATTTTATTTTCTCGGAAAAATTAATTTTCTGGGCAAAAGGCCACTAAAATGCTCGAATAATGCTCAATGCTTTTGCCTCACTAAAATGCTCGAAAAAATGCTAGCATAATGTACAAAAGCCTACCTTTCGCAGCCTAAAGTTCCATTATTGGAATTTATCAGCAACATGTTGTTCTTAGTCATAAGATACACTTTTTTATGCTGAACAATGTGCCTCCTTGTAATTTCCAGGGTTTGATTCTCGATGTTTGTCTTTGCATTTGAAACTGTCGCTTGATAGCTTTTCCTAAGCTTGAGGTCACTGATACTCAAAATGTGATCTTTAGAATTTTGGTGCCTTTCCAGGGCCAACTTCTGAAGATTTTATAAGCTTACTGTTGGTTGACTTTGCAGATCTAAACTAATTATTAGTAAACTATCGCTCTAGAACATGTGCGTCCTAGAGGACCAGTTCTCTTTGGTGTTTTGCGTCCTTTTTTTCTTTTTCGGCTAAACAACGCGTCTCTGACGCGTATTTGCGCGTATGGGAAAACCCTGTCATTATGTATTAGGGTTAAGCACTGCCTTTTACAGATTAGGGTTAAGCACTGCCTTTACTGATTAGGGTTAAGCACTGCCTTTACTGATTAGGGTTAAGCACTGTTTCAAAACTGATTAGGTTCTTTTTTTGGGTTGGGGTTGATGCTCTATGTGCTTTAATTATTTCCTTTCCATCCATCAAATCCGCAGTGGTCTAGTGGTTAGCTTGGTATACTAGGTTTTCTAGGTCGTGGGTTAAAATCCTACCGCTCCTCATGTCAAAATTTTTTCTTTCAAATTGAAGAGACTTGCACTTTCATGAACATTTCCAGCTTGAAATATCATCTAAGTGTTATATAAAAGCAGAAAACAGTCCTACCTTGTGTAAATTTCATAAGGGGAGAAAGGGACTATGGCCGATGGGATCTAATGCTGACCCTGTCCTTTAGAGTGTACTTTTGTTATTTACCTACCCATACACACCTTTTGGAACTTTTATGGGGAATGAGGATTTTCAAAGGGGGAGGATCAAACAGAGAAAGGGGATAGCAAACACATTGCCAAAGGGGAGGTGGGCAGGGAAAAAAGTTCTTATTGCACCATAATTCCCAGTCACCTGGCAAAAGACACTAAAAAAGATCATTTTGCCTGTATCTCTATAGACACTGATGACATTCTGAGGTGTTTTAGAAATACCAGCTTTTTTGCATGTGTGCTTACTAAATTTGTGGAATAATGATTGGAGACTGAAAATTGTGTCTTTGTTCCAACAGCTCCCATGCAATGGAAAATGCTAATGAGGTAATTGAGGTCCTTTACACAAAGGAAGAGCTGATGATTGAATCTACAGGCAAAGAACCCATTACAATGCCCGTGAATCCTTTCACCCTTTTAGTTCAGGATGTGAAAGATTTCATTGAACAGAACTTGAATATTCCAGTGTCACAGCAGTATCTTCGTTTCAATGGGCAAAATGTGGAGGAGATCGATTTAGTTTATGATTTGTTCATAAAGTCAAAAGGGTCACCAAAAATTAAAGTGGACAAGGACAGAGAGATTGAGATCAATGTTTCTTTAAGTCCAGATGCAGAACCAAAAAAAGTTACCATAAATTGGTTTGCAACAGTGGATGAGCTCAAGGAAAAGCTGATGCAGCAATACGACCTTGACACCATCAACACAATTCAGTTGGATGGTGTTAGTATAAATGAAGAAAGAAGGAAAAGGTTGATTGATTTTAACCTCAAGCCAACAAAATCAAAGTTTACAGTACGTTCAGCGACTACCCCTAAGAGCACTCTCAGGGGATTTTCTACCAATGATTTTGGGTAAGATGAGCTTTTTCACTTCTAGTTTGTGTTGTAATAACTAGTGTAGGCAGGTGTTAACTTCAGACATTAATCTTTACATAGAATACATAATTGCCTCCCACACAGAAACTTTATTCAAGAATTATAGCACAATTCTCGTAGGCTGCTGGTAGCGTAGGCTAGGGACGTCTCTAGGATTTTTAAAAGGGGGGCACACCGTATCACACCCAAGGTACTATCTACATTGTCAAGTTTACAACCCTGCTGTGTTTTACTAAAAGTGAAATGAGCCGCAGAACAGAAGTGTCTGTATTTTGATAATAAACTTACTAGCATATTATCACAAATTCTGCAAGCTGATTGGCCAATGACTCTCGAGTTAGGGGCCGACCATTTGACTTTTGACAAAGCAAATGGGTTATTTGGTTTGGGTAAGAATTTTTTTCCTGCCATACAACGGTGTGAGATTTTTTTTCAGCATTATAAGCCATGAAATATATTTTTTTCAGTGTAGGTATTTCTTTCCTTGCAAGACTTTTTTTTCCCTCGAAATCAATCTGCAGGATATTTTTTTCTGAAATTACCCATGCCCCCCTCAAACGTCAAATGGTAGGCCCATTATGGATATGACCTAAGATATAACCTCAGAAAGCAGAAGTAAAGTGGTCACTTTTGCAGTGTACTTATAAAGTTTTATTATCTATTTTCTTCCCCCCCAAAGGTCCCGTACAAGAGGATTTGGCTGTGGGCGTACAAGAGGATTTGGTTCCGAACCAAGTTCCAGTTTTAAATCACGATATCGCGGGATTGATGATCTTCCAGGTATTAAACATTTATCCATAACCAAAAGACTGACTGTTGTTTGAACACCAAAATGATTTCCTTCCTTGTGGAACGCTTTGAGATGCAGTGAAGCTCTGTAAACGGACATTCTCGTAGGCGGACAGCATTACTTACGGCCGCCTTCACAAAATCCTGCTTTTCTCAACTCCCAATCAAACTCTGTATTTTTACATTCCCGCAAGCAGGCAGCTCGAGTTACGAGCACCTTTCTCACGTCCCGAGGGTGTCCGCGCGCCCCGAGGGTATCCTCTCATGAGAGCTTTCACTATATACAGCTATTGTGAGAAAGGTTGTCGGTTTTGAGTTCGCTGTTCTTCAAAGAAATTTGAAAGAATGGCTCGAGAGGCCATGGACTTATGTTTGCGCGTGCTAAAGGAAAGCAATAAAAGAAGTTTTGACAGCTACAGTGTCTGGAACAGTGTATTGATCATATCCCATATTACCTTTCGGGATCGTCGCGTACACATTTTTGCTGACAGCCTCTCTCGAAATAGCTGTATGTTTGAGAAGAGAATTTGCATTAAAACTGGCTTGGTGGTTTACGGTGAAGTATGTATTCAAGATTTATAGAAGAAACCGACTAGAGTTCTAGCATAAAATTCTCCAATCTGTTTGGCTTCATATTGTTCATAACTAGTTTGATACATATTTCTTGAGTGAGTGAGCTGGCATTTAAGAAGCAAAACTAAACAAATTGTTTTCGAACATGTAAAAGCCGCAATTAGCCCAGTGCTTATAAGCGACAGTTTACCGTACCTTAGGTTCATGACCGAGGAATTTATCTGTGTGTCAAAAAATTGAATTAGTTTCGCGATGGCAGGATATTCTGCGCCTCCGTCACGTTTGGAGTTACAACAAGATAACAGTTTAGATATGAATTATCACTTTTTTGTTAATAGGACTAAGCACGTTACGCGCTGGAACTGAAGGGATACAACACGATAGTGCAGCGGCTGGCAACAGGGTAAAACCGACTTATTTTATTCCATTTAGCATTTTTTTTCTTCTCGTATTGGTTCTTTGTAAAACTGCATAATTTTAAGCAAACAGTGAGTTGCGTTATGTATTTCTGCTTAAGCTTTAATTAGCAAGAAATGAATTTGGCTTTCGTAGGATACGAAGAATTAAGCAGATCGAGGAGGGTGTTATCGGCCGAGGTGGATAACACCCTCCGAGATCTGGTTAATTCTTCATATCCTACTCAGCCTCATTCATTAATTGCTAAGTATTAAGTAGTAGTATGTAAGCTTTAAGTTTTATATTGTGTTGTTCCAGCCTGAAATGGCTAATTATGGCAGTACTGATGTTTTACTTTCTTGGCACTTGACACACAGCTTTTCACTCTATTTTCTTTTAAATCGTTACGCCCTCTGATTATGTAAACAATCTCACCCACATTGTCAGCCAATCAAAACTGAAACTAATACTTACCCGCCGACTTTTTTTCCCGCGCTTATATGGCTACGTTGTTACACCACGTGATTGGCTAAAACAATCTCCCCCCATGCCACTTTGTCAGCCAATCAAAACTGAAACCAGTACTAGCTCGAACACTTTTCTCCCGCGCTTGGACCGACTGCGTTGTTACATCATGTGACTGGCTAAAACAATCTCGCCCCACTTTGCCAGACACGTTATTATTATTATTGTTATCATTAATCGGAAGTGAAACGTATGCTATCTTGCACGCTTTTCCAGTTCTTTTCCTGGCCACGTTGGATTGATAGCTCTGATTTTGGTTCACTTAATTACGTGCCCGTGTGGTGGTTGGCCATTTTACTGCAAGACTAATGATTGAGAAACCTAAGTTCATTAATTTGTTTTTCGTTTTGTTGTTGTTGTTGTTGTTGATGTTGTTTAAGTAGCCTTGCCAGGGGCAGAATTTTGAGTTTATGCACTCTGGGTGTAAGTTAAGTGCCGACTCTGTGTCGCAGTTGAGGTCTATTAATCTTTTGTTTCATTTTTCTGCATAATTTTTACATTTTAGTTGAAGACTTCGACCCCGGAACTCAAGTCGTTGTTTTAGTGACACCCTTGCACTCTAATTACTTGCATTCTTCTGAAACATTTCACTTGTAAAGTAAGCGCTTGCATATGCTTTGATTTTACTGATATTTTTCTTGAATCCACACTTCTCCACTCTT
>NC_133206.1:31740123-31742623 GCF_958299795.1 Porites lutea | reverse complement strand
TAAATCGAAGGACGCTCTTGCTCCAACGCTGCGCTTTACCGTAAGTTTTCACCTGATGGAAGGTACAAAGGGCGCGTCACTGGCGCGTGTTCAGATTGCGTTCTATACAGTTGAGGACGGGAAAGCGTGCAGCAAGGACTAAACGCGACTTTCGGTTCGTTCTATCATTGGTCAAACCAGTTGTGGTCAAACCAGTTGTTTGATTTGCGCCCGCCGTCGTCTACTGAAGTTCCCGTTCTGTTGGTAAATCATTCTCAGTAGAAGCTGGTTAAAGAAGCTGGGTGACATACGTGCCGCACCATGCGTAATAAAAAACCTGCTGATTACGATTGCGGGATCCTTAAATCGTTGTCAAAAAATATGTTGGTTACTATGGTTGTGATCCCTTTTTGTGTTTATTTCAAATATTTGTTCATTAACTGATCATGGCTCAATAGTTTATATATTCTAACTTATATTCCGCTTGATACTAAACAGCAAAGAACAACGTCTGAGGCCCTCGGCAACGGTAAACGTTTCATGCTATTGTGACCCAAAGTGAGACAGTAATTATTAACATTTACTTTCGCAAATGGTTTGTAACTCTGACGACAAATTTTCTTAGTACCCGTAAATTGTAGCGAAAACTAGTAAAACTAAACATTCTTGCATTAAATGTAGTGTAAAAGTGTTTGAACACTTAATGGAACAATGGTTTATTTTGTTTATCATGAATGATTGTAATATGTTTTATGGTAACCCTTGCAAAACAACTTGTTTATTGTTGTTGTTAATGTTGTTTATCGTGGAATATTCACAGTATCGAATCTAAGTTAAGGGCAAAAAAATGCTTTTTTTCGAAAATTATGCATTCCCATGAGAAGTTAGCCCTTGGGCTATAAGGGCCTGTTTACGTGACGGTGGGGGACCGCAGGTAGGTGAGGTAACATGTGGAGGGTTACCCCACCTAACGTGTAAACGTGATCACATTAAAATGAGAGATTATATGGACAGGCGGGTTACCCCACTTAAGAGCAATTCTCCAGGAAAGTGAAGCAAAGTTGGAAATGAAAAATTTTAACCCCCCTTCATTTTTTGTGTGGAGGTAGGTTACCTGGGGGGATAAACAAAAACAACCATATTTTGATCGGCAGATGTATCGTTGCCATAGTAACTGCACTTGATCGCGTCGGCCAGACGTCTATGTTTTGACCAAAAAATTCACTCTCAAGAAGTAAAAATAAACGAGTCCGGTTCTCGAGTGCACGTGAACCAATTCAAATGAAATTCATACAGATGGTAGAGCCTCTCTCCCAGTTTATAAAAATCGCCGTTAAAAAATTTTGGATTTTATAGGCAAGAAGAAATTGCTCGTTTTACTATGTCCCCTGTCAGCCATTTTGACAAGCAAGAAAAACAGGCACAACGATATTCTTAATTTCTCCGAAAGTACTCTTTCCACATAAACCAAATTAGCAGCAGAGCTTGAATAGATATTGAAGTTTCTAAATATTTTAATATCCATTTGGGGAAAATTATATTTTGGCCATGGGTGCTAAAGACATCCGAGGCAAGTTTTAAAAAATTGCAAAATTGAAAATTTTGAGGGCTACAGTATTTGGCTCAAACAGGCTTCAGATGGAGAATATCAGATTCAGAAATATTTTTGATCATTTTTTCTGTCATCTTCATTTGATTGATTAGGTTTTGGCCAACGAATTTGATGAAATATAAATTGGAACAAAGCCTACCTTGCAACTTTTGGAAATTTCTTCCGGATACTTTTGCAGTATAGTATGGATTCCTCCTCAGTTTGCTCGCTCCATTTTCTGGACCAAATTTTGCGCAGACTCTAGCGGAAAGGTCAAGTCTAACTGGCTAGCCTCACCGAACATCTACTTTTAGACCACAGATGATGATGCATTAACCCGATTGAAGAACAGTCGAACAGGTGAAACACAGTTGTGTGTCGAGTATCGAAATAATTCATCAATACAATCCATCCCGGAACTTGAATAGATGCATCAAGATCACAGCTAAGCAAAGACATGTCTTCGACGATTCTGAATTAAGTCTGGCTAAATCGAGCAGTATATTCTGTGGTGCATGGCTGAGAAGCGAAGAAGACGTTGTTTACGGTCGACCAAACGTGTGTAGACAGGAAATGCGAGAGCAAAACTGCTGACCGGAAGTACTTCTGAAATGCGATATTCGCCCTTTTTGTTTGCTTGTTTTAGTAGCTTCAGATAAAAAGACATTGTCGCAATGGCATTTTGTCTTTTTTAGATATTTTTGGTATAATATATCATTCATAGAGGGATAAAAGGACGACGTTTGATCCGCTTTTATGAACGCTCCACTGACGCAGCGTGCTTCAGATACATGCCAAATGGGTTGGGCGTTGAAATCCAGTCCTAGAAAGTGCAGTTTACTCAGAAGCAAAAAAATTTTCTGGATATTAAATACAACCTTGGTGAACAGACTGGGAAGAAAAGTAGCGGCGAGGATGTGGCCAGGCAGA
>NC_133206.1:31470123-31735123 GCF_958299795.1 Porites lutea | reverse complement strand
AGAGGACTAGAAATTCTAATGCAAGACTTAAACTTCTTCGTCGTGAGCTGTGTTGATATTGGTGGTGCAAAAATGCCCCAAATATCGAGTGCAGCCAATATAGAAATCGTTCATTAAGCAAGCCTAAAATGCGGATAATTCCACAGATGACAAGGAAGTTAGGAACTGATCGGATCAGATTTATCACAGACCGGACAAAATCATCAGATTAGATCACGGACTTCAAAAGTGAAAATACATGTAGTTAAAAAAAACATTAGTCCTGAAAAGTTTGAAACAATCAATAATAATAGTTATTATACATCGTACTCATTATCTGTCCTCTCATTGGCAACTGAGCTTACAGCTAATTTGGAAATCAGCGCAACTTACAGATTAGTTATCTGCTAGCAGATAACTGACTAATCTGTAGGTTGCACGTGCAAAATGCATGATTTCTAATAACAATATCCATTCAAGTTCCTTCCAATGGTGTGTTTGTCATTATTTTCTTCAAAGCAATGTTTAGTAAAACAATTATTAGATTCGGTTTTGTGACATCCTAAAATAATTAAGGTCTCGGTAGGTGTTATCAGCCTCGGCCTTCGGTTTGGCTGATAACACTTACCTCGCCCTTGATAATTCTGGACATCACAAAAACCTCATCCAATAATAATATTGTTTAAAATAATAATAATAATCAATTCCAAACATCTCCATCCCCTCAGGGGATTTGTCTTTTTTTTTCTTCTGTTTTTCTTCTTTATTCTTAAGTTTACTTGGGTTTCATGTTGTTTAGTTATATGATACCCCACTAGGAAGCAAATTCCTTAGCAGTGATTACTGTGTGTCCCCATCAAAACACCTCTAAGGACTGGAACAACCTAGACAATGACATTAAAAACAGCAAAACACTGTCCTTCTTTAAGGCACAGCTTAAAACTTTGTAAATAATGCCTTATCTAATATTGTTAAACTATATTATATGTTATTTTAAATCAATTTTCATCTCTTTTCTTAGTATGTAATTTTTAAAGTAGGTGATTTTTTTGGTGTTGTTGTTGTTGTCATTTTGTCATTTATGATCTGCAGAGCCCCACTGAAAACCGCTAAGGCAAGTGGGCTCCCTGGATAAATATTATTATTATTATTATTATTATTATTATTATTATTATTATTATTATTATTATTATTATTATTATTATTATTATTATTATTATTATTATTATTATTATTATTATAACCTCATCCTTGTGGTCCTTTGCAGAGTCCCCCACTTTGTCTCAGGTCCCTGTTTAGGGGATGACAAATGACAGGTGCATAAATCTGACAATGAAAATATTACATGTGGCATACGCAATGTTATTTTCTGTGTCCACTTTCATTTTTACTTTATGCAAATGTTTTCTTAAATTGTACTGGTAGGCTTTCAGTGCTGAGTTTTAAAGATGATACTGTAACGTTGCTAAGAGAGTAGTCTAGCCTTGCCCCAGGACTTCGGGGTGATAATCATGTGCGGTTCGTTAAGAGAGTGTAGACAGCCTTATTTGCAGTGTAGAGACGTTGTAGTCGTTATGGACCCCCCCCCCCCCCCCCCACCACTGCTTTCCAGGGCTGATCCCTATTAAAAACTCCTGGGAATTCATAAATTAGACAATATAATTATATAAAAATTCCAATATTCTGCCCTACATGTAAGTTGTTTTGTTCAGCTGGATAAATTTTAGTTTTGTGCTGCCAGTAGCACTTTTAACAATTAATGGCAATAGAGAGGGGAAATGTTACAACTTGTAACCATAGTAGCAATCTTTTTTGACAGAGAATGCTATTTGCATGGTCGAACAATGGAAGAAAAGTATGGGCTACTGTTTGGTTCCTGACTGCAGTCATGCACAGCAAAGTCATGCATGTCCATTTCTTTTGTTTTTATCTGCCATATTTGCAGGACCAAAAATTTGCTCCCATGGCAACGTGACGTAACGACTTCTCTCTTTTATGACACCTTTTGATTCGCCATTTGCACATCTCCCATAAGACACCTTGTTTGCCGCCCAAAATTTGCATAACCTTTGTTTTTTATTTCTCCTGAACATTACAGTGGTCCCAAGAGAAATAAAAGGGAATACTTACGCAAAATTTACGGGGGCAAACAAGGTGTACAATTGGAGATTTGCAAATGGCCAAGTAATCAATCCTCATTAACGAGATCAACAAGAACGTAACAAAAGCAATAGTTTTAGCCATCAAAACTACAACTCAGCACGTGCGTCACCCCTTTTGGTGTATTTCTTTGATTCCCACTGTACGACTACGACGCAAAACCTCTAGGAGGACGTTAACACAGGACGACGTTTTTTTTTTCATTATCGAGTTGGGTACGGTCGTTTAGATTACAACTGTTCAAAAATTCGCTTACATTTGGTAAATTGAATGAAGATGAATTATCGCGAAAAAGCAAGATTGAAAAAGCTCGAATTATATCTTAGTAAAGTCTTTATTGTCGTTGTCACCATAGATGCTTTTTTAGAGGGGTGGACACCATAAAAAAGAGTCAGCCGCGGCGAATAACTCATTTATCCTGTTGTCTTGCAGCTTTCTCTTAAGAGTCTGTCTTTCAATTATTTGACCACACCTAACAAAGAAAGTGGTTTTAGCAGCCTACAATCAGCTTGCATCAAAGGAGATGTCGATACCGTCTTGGCGATCTTAAACCTCAGCCCAGATAAACTTGACAGTGCCATTGCTCTGAGTGTCAAGATTGGTCCAAATGCACCCCATTTTCCAGGTAAATCTATTTTAACGGTGTTAAAACATCAAGACACGGAAAAGCATAAGGAGATCCTTGAAACAGTTTCAAAGGTTACAGAGCATTTTCAGTCTCAATCACTTCTACACCTGGCTGCCAAAAGGGGAAATGTTGAACATGTTCGCAGACTTCTTGATGCTGGTGAACCTGTTGACGCCATGTGCTCATGCTCAGATCAACGAGAAGATGAAAAGACACCCTTAATGTTTGCCGCGGAGTTTAATGAGATAGACGTCGTGGAATTTCTTATCCAAAGAGGTGCTTCACTTGAGGTGACGGATCGCGGAAGCATGACTCCTTTTCTCCATGCTGTTAGTGGAGGAAGGATGCAAAATGTGAAACGCTTGGTTGAACTTGGAGCAAATGTGCTAAAAAAGACGCGCCGTGGAATGTCAGCAATTCATGTCGCTGCCGGACAAGGTAACAAAGACGCTGTGTTCTTTTTGCTGGAACACGGTGCAAGTGCAGACCAGCAAGGTTTTTATGGTCTCACTCCCCTTATGTTGGCCGCAAGAAAAGGCTGCCTCGACACCGTCAAATTATTGCTTTCCAAAGGAGCAAACTTAAATGGATGTACACAGGGTGGCGACACACCATTACTTTTTGCCGCTAAAGAAAATCATACAGATTTAGTCAAATTTCTTTTAAAGAAAAATGCAAATCTTTTTGCAAAAAAATCATATGGAGAAACAGTGCTTCATTTGGCCACGCAACTGGATCTGGTTAGTTTCCTTTGTGACCAAGGTGCTAATATTCATGCGAAAGATAGTTGGGGGAAAACGCCTCTTCACGCGGCCGCTGAGAAGGGACAATCTGACACAGTTCGTTACCTTTTAGAGCGCGGAGCTGATAGCAATTCAAATGATGACAGGGGCCATACAGCTTTGTATTATGCCATCCTGGAAAACCATGCTTCTACTGCAAAAGTTCTGATTGAGAGTGGTTGTGAAGTAAAGCTCACTTTCAAAGGGGGTCATTTTGTCGATGAGGGCGAGGTATTGGAAACAGCTGCTCGTAAGGGGTTTTCTGGTATCCTCAAACTTCTCCTGGACAAAGGTGTACCTGTGGACGTCGTCAGTAGAGATGGAACAACACCTCTGATGGCAGCAGCCGAGGCTGGGCATTGTGAAGTGGTGAAAGTTCTCCTCGATCATGGAGCAAACATCAATGGTTTCGGTTTTCGACACTTTGAAAGCGAGAAACACGAGATTGTATATGATAAAGGACGAGACGGTGAAGGCAGTGACAACGAGAAAAAAGAACCTGAACTTGCCAACATCCAAACACCATTGTATTGCGCCCTAGAAGCTGGAAAAGGTGAGGTCGCTAGACTTCTGATTGAACGAGGGGCTGATACCTCTGACCCTAGTGGAAACACCTCTTCGCTTTCCGAACTGGCTGCCACGCGCGGCCTTTCAGATGTTTTTCGCCTTCTTACCAAAGAGAAGAGTTTTGATTTTAACAAAATCAAAGATGATGGAGAGACGTTACTGACATCAGCAGCTACTAGCGGAAAGTTTGATTCAGTAAAATTTCTACTTGACAATGGTGCTGAAGTTAACGTAAAGAACGCTTCAGGGGACACAGCTCTTTCTTGTGCTGTTCAGTCCTGTGCGGTTCCAGATTTGGAAATTGTTAGACTTCTCCTCGCACATGGTGCCGCTGTCAACACTAGGAATGACCGCTGTGAAACACCTCTTCTTATCGCTGCAGAGAAGAATGCTGACAAAGTTGCTAATCTTCTTATTGAGCATGGATGTGAAACGAACAGTAAAAACGTCGGTTTTTTCTCCGCTCTACACTTCGCTGCTCAAAACAACAATGGAAAGCTCACTGAGAAGCTGCTTCAGCATGGTGCTGACCCTAGTTTAAAAACTGATGATGAAGGCATGACTCCTTTGCACGTGGCTGCAAAATCAGGGAGTGTCCTCGCAGCCGACGTTTTGCTAGAATACGGTGCTGATTTAGATAGCACAACTCCCTTGGGGGAAACTCCCCTTCTGTTAGCAGCCCAAGAGAAAAAATTTGCTATGGTTTACTTCTTAGCAGAGAAAGGAAGTAATGTTGATGCAAAAAGCAGTTTTGGAAAGACAGTTCTTTTGAATGTCGCCATAGGTTATAGAGATTTAAAAACGTTTTCACTCGCTAAAACGTTGTTGGAGCTTGGCAGCTCTGTAAATGCAACTGACGAGTTTGGACGATCTGTTCTGCATTATATGTCTTTCGGTGGCAATTCAGAAAGGGAATTTTACAACCTCCTTCTGAGTCATGGGGGTAATGTTAATCTTCCAGATAAAAACATGGAGACGCCTTTGCACCTTGCAGCATCTGATGGAAACACTGCTTTAATAGAGTGGCTCCTTGAGCAGGGCGCAGACGTGAGAGCGTTTGACAGGAAAAATCGCAGCCCGCTTCATTCAGCTGCGTACAGGGGTTGCAGCATCTCCGTGCAGTTGTTGATCCAAAATGGAGCTGACATTCACCTTGCTGACAACAAAGGGTGGCTGCCTTTGCACCTTGCTGCTGTAGGAGGGCACAGAACGACGTTTGAAGTTTTGCTTCAAAATGGAAGTGATGTCACACTTGTGGACAAGAAAGGAAGAACGTGCCTTCATCTTGTCGCAAAATATGGTCCATGTGCTTGGGAAGAGTTGTTTGAACTTTTGAACATTCATGGCGGCAACATTAATGCCAAAGATTTTAGTGGACAAACAGTATTCGGGGCTTCACTAACTCCCAAGAAATACATAGATGAACACCACTTTTTTACAAGGTTCCTTCAATTGTACATGGAGAATGGGGGTGACGTACATGCTGCTGACTTGGTGACTGGTCGAACAACTCTTCATGTTGCTGCAGCCTGTTCTCTTACAGATATTGCCGACAATCTTTTAGATGAAGGATTGAACCTTGAAGCAAGAGACAAGAACGGAGACACACCTTTACACAGAGCATCGGCACGGGGGACTCCCGATATGATCCAGAGACTTGTAGAGAGAGGAGCTGACCTGTATGCTGTCAATAAAAGAGGTCAAACGCCATTGCTGATCTGTGTTGCTCTCAACCTCTCTACAGAGGGATCCACTGTTTTAATAGAAAACGGAAGTGACGTAAATATTGCAGATAACAGTGGTAACACAGCTCTCCACTATGCCGTTAGACGTGGCCACGTTTTTCTTGACATGCTGATCAAGAATGGTGCTGTTGTTAATGCCGTCAACTCAGTCGGATGCTCTCCGCTCCACGTAACCGCTGGATATATAAAGTCAGCAGAAGCTGTTAATGTTCTTTTAAGTGCAGGTGGCGATGTCCATTGTCGCGATAAGCAAGGGAATACGCCACTACACTTGGCTGTTGCAGAGGGCAACTACAACACCGCTGCAGTCCTCATAGAGAAAGGAAGCGACGTCCACGCTACAAACTTAAAAGGAGAAACGTGTGCACACATGATGTTGTTCGCACCCGAAGGAATGGTAGAGAAAGCCATAGTTGGCGGTGGACAAGGTAATGCTGTTGACGATTTGGGCAGCAGTCCTCTTCATCTTGCTCTGCTATCTGGATTGTGGCAGGTCGCAAAATGTCTACTGAAGAACGGCAGCGATCCTAATGCTGTAGATTACAAAGGCAGTACTCCACTTCATGTGGGCTGCTCTTCAGGAAACAAATCAGCCGTGTCATTTTTGATCGATCATGGAGGGTAAGAAATATGTTGCTTTAGCAATATTTCTATCGTGATTTAAAGGGGATGTGTCACGTATTTAATTTAATGCAATCAATGGGAACTCTTACCAAATTTAGTGAAACATAAAAATAATGCTCATAACATGATAACACAACAAATACAAAGGGGGGCGTGGATGGACTTTTTTTTTTTTTTAACAGTCTTTCAAAGTTCATTTTTGTTGTAAGGTTGGATATTATCAGGCTTAGAACACATATTTGTATGCCTCAAGGCTCAAGTTTCATAGCGAATAAGGACGCGTATCTGGCCTGATTATCATAAACAAACTGAACAACGATTTTTTAGCGCATCACAGCGTTGCAACGTTGTTGCGACATTGATTCAAATGGTTACAACATTGTTCCAACATTGCAATGCCGTGTTGAGCAAAAAATCGTCGTTGCGAATCGTTCCCGTGTAACATCACCTTTAAGTGACTTGAGTAGGTGCCAAGACAATAAAGCATTATTTTCTTCACGTGTTCTTGTTGGTTGCGTTGGTTGTGCATTGAATCTACAATCGCCGGAAGTCACATGGTTCCCTATTTACAGTGCCGGGTCGCAGAATGTACATATAGGAAACTAATATCTGAGCTTCCGAGAGCAAAAGTATTTTCGTGACCACTGGGGATGCTTGAGCATTAATCTAACAAAGGGAAATACCTTAAACATCGGCTTATACGACTTCGTAAGGCGTTTAAGGAGGGCTTATGAACGGCTGAGGGGGGGGGAGCTGAACACCGGACCAAAAAGGCGCTTCACAACAAGCTACATAGCACTTCTTTTCTCGCTTTTTTAAGTTCCAAAATGTCGTAAACAAATCGATACAAGCTAGAGAGGGCTTATATCCGGGGGAGGATTATGTCCGGGTGCATTTTTTTTGTTTAGGGGTAGATGGGCCTATTACTGGGGGGAGGAGGTATACTGGGGGTATAAGTGGTAAAGCTTAGCGGAAGTTAACGGTATTGGCTAACCTCTTTCTGGGTGTAAAGCTTGAAAACCCATTACAATTCATTGTCCACCACATTTCTAAGTGTTGTTCTTTCTCTTGCATTTGTTTTTCAGTCATCTCGAAGCACGAGACGCCAAAGGCTGTACGCCACTTCACATCTGTGCTGTGTTCAATCAGACGAACACCGCAAAACTTCTTCTCGATCGCGGAGCAAGTTTGGAGGCAAGAGACAATGAAGGAAGTACTCCATTACATCTCGCTTCAGCTTTCTGTGATGCAGACATGGTGTCATTGCTTGTGAAGCACGGGGCAAACGTGCAGGGAAAAGATTCTGACGGAAGTGTAGCTCTTCATACAGCTGCTGCTCTCGGTAGAATGGACATCACACGGGTCCTGATTGATGCCGGAAGTGATGTCAATGCACGTGATGCAAATGGAAGTACACCGCTACATGTGTCGGCAAGCTCTGGCAAGTTGGAAGTGGTTCGTTTATTGCTGGATAAGAAAGCGGATATGAATGCAGTTAACAATGATGGTGTTTCACCAGCTGGTTGTGCTGAAGCAGTTGGTCACAAAAAGGTAAAGCGGCTTATCGAAAAAAAGATGCTGCATGCGTGATTAACGTCGTGCCAGATAAGAGAATGTGAGAACTTTAACCCTCTAGCTATCTAGTATCAAATTACAAGTTAGACGTTCAAGTTCAAGTGTATTTCAGCATTAAAGTTGAAAATGTGAAAAACTGCTCTACCTGCAAATAACAGGACTACTCCAGGCGGGTAGAGCAAATCAGACAGGGTTACACAGTGGTGGATCCAGGGAAGGGGCCCGGGGGGTCCGCCCCCCTTATTTTTAGACCAAGCCAAGAGATAATGAGTAAAGAGAGCGAATCCCTGTGCCTTGAATCATTCTCTCTTGACCAAACTGAGGCCCAAAGGGCCAAAAAAAAATGTTTTTGGAGACCGCCCCTTCCCCCCCCTCCCTATCTCAAGGTCTGGATCCGGCACTGTTACATACCCTACTAGCCTGTGTACAGACACCCCCCTCCCCTAAGAAAAAATCCGTGGGGAGAGAGACTCTATTCCCGATTTTTCTGAGGGGAAGCGGGCGTCTGTACACAGGCTAATACATTAAGGGCCAGTTGTTTAAACGGAGTTTTGCCAGTGCTTAACAAAACCGCCTTCTAAGCCAGTTTCATTTTTTTGCTAAACTCTTTTATGTAAACACCTTTTATCGTGAACATTTTCATGAGCATATGGTATAGACTAGAAAAGCATTTGCCTTCTTAAAATAACCCACATAGGAAGAGATCTGGAAGTTCAAAGATTTCCTAAAACGCGGTCTAAGTGAGACGTCTTAGAATTACTGACCCTAAAAGTCTAAATACTTGTAACGCTTGTAGCACTTATCTAATGGATAACGATTTATCCGGCGGCTAACGCTGTCTAACTTTTGAACTGCGGCTGATGTCTATATGGTTTCTTGCAACGTAGTTGTACAGTGTTCTGTAGACATTGTAAGTACATAGTTATTAATTCTATCCAGCCATATAATGCTGGAGTTATCGGTCTAGCTGTTATAAAGGGGTGACGCTAAAGCAGTGTCTGGGTATAAATGGTTAATAAATGTTTTTTTTTTTTGCGAAGACAATTTTCACAATTATAAATTCGGCAGTGCTCATCTCAGTATCCTCAAACCGTTCCCTTTTCAAATAACATTTTTCAACCGGGCACCGTTTCATCCAATTTGAATAGAAATAGGGTTCGCACGCACCTTGAAAATCGTTGACCTCCTTGAATTTTAAAATAAAAATTCAAAGCCTTGAAAGTCCTTGAAAATTGCAGTCGGTGCTAAATTAATAGTTTAAGGAGAACTGCAAAGGAAAAGGAGAAAACACAAAGACCTTCGGGATAAAATTCCCGTGATGTGGAAGAACTGAAAATTGACATAGACTCTAAGCTCTTTTTTTGCACTGTATGTAGTCCTTGAAATGCGAAATGTGTCCTTGAAACGTCCTTGAATTTTTTGTTCAAAAAAGAGTACGAACCCTGTAGAAAATGAGCGCAGTTACACTAACGTTTCGCAAAAAATTTCCATATCCAGACAATATTTATTTATGACGGGCAGTGTTTCATCCAATTTCAAGAAACCTGAAGTTAAAGAATAGAAAACTGAAGAGCCCAGGCACATTAACTTTTTACACCCTTTTTTAACAACACTAAATAACAACACTTGTGTGTGTTACAAGTCCCACCCAAAAATAGCGTGGCTAATCGTGTCGGGTGAGTAGTTTTTAGCCGTCTTTGAGATATGTGGACAACGTTTGATGGATTGGGCTCTGACGTTACAGTGAGTAACAGCAGGTCCGGTTGCGTTTCAACCTTTAAAAGTGATGAAGCGAGTGGAAGCAGAATGTGAAGGACGAGAAAACTAACTATTTTTGTCTCAGATTATTTACAAAATCTGAAAAATAAAATAACGATTTAAAGGTAACACATCCACTTAGTGGTTCTCCGTCTACCTGATTCCTGTTAGTCTTTGAATTTGGAAATGTTGGTTTTTGCCGAGAGGGCAAACCAGAGTACCCGGAGAGAAAGCTCTCGAAGCAAAGGAGAGAACCAACATCTAAAAATAACTTAAAACCTGTCAAACCGATTATACCAGCTGAATGGGGGTACCTCGATAACACTAAACACTCATTTTTTGGCTCTGTAAGATGAAACAGTTTAATTTTAGCAGGAACCGGGCTTCTGAGTTTTGGCATTTTAACACTATCACCTTGGTGGGAAAATGAAATCAAGGAAAGAACTGAAAAAAAAAAGCTTTGAAATCGAAGTGGATCAGTGAGCTTTGAAATGCAACTATCCTACCGGGCACGTTTTAAAGAGTGAAGCATAACAAAATAGGCACTTGCTATTTAGGAAAATGGAAATAAGTGGCCAAGTATTCTGAAGTGTCACTCAGAAGGTTTTTTTATGCGTCAGAAACTGAAAAGTCCTGATGCTATTTTTTGTCTCTGTCTCTGCCGACTTCGGTGAACGCGTCACGAAAATCACGTGCAAGACTTAGGGGTAAATCGAGGATAAACGTAAGTAGGAAAATGAAATCAAGGAAAAAACTGAAAAAGCTTTGATTTCCAAGCGTATGTGAGCTAGTTGGAAGTATCACAGCTACGTTTGAACCAGCATACAACGAACAAGGCAAAATACTTTTGTTATTTAGCGAGATGTAAATTAGTGACCACAGTGAACGTGAACGCGTCATGAGAATCATACGCCACCCTTGAGGGTAAACGTGAGGAGAAAAGTGAAATCAAGGAAAAAACTGCAGTTCGGCCCCGAAGTTTATTTTTGTCTCGGTCGTCTCGGAAACTGAAAACCACCTCGTGCCAATTGTAGTCTTTTTAGTAGGAGCAATTCCGACTGACCATAGTGAACGCGTCATGAGAATCACATGCCTTATATCCTTGAGGGTAATCTTTAGTTGGAAAACGAAATCAAGGAAAGTTTGACTACAGTATATGGTGCACAAGATATTCCTACAATTTATTGATGTCTCAGAAACTGAAAGCACCTCGTCCTATTTACAGCCTTTTTAGTAGGAGCTATTCCGTCTGACCACAGTGAACGTGTCAGAGGGTAAACTTGAGTTGGAAAATGAAATCAAGGACTGAGTTTGACAACAGTCACAACAGCGAACGCCGCGTCATAAGGGAATGATTTTTCAAGGTGATGAAAGCGTTGCTGTAGATTTTCCAATGAAGAGCCCACAGGAGAGTAAAAATTTGACAAGCTCAACGCAGCGCAAAACTGATCGTGATCCTCAAGTGCGAGCAGGACCAAAACATACAGAAACCAACCTTGGTGCCCAGGAGCAGATTGACCAAGGTACAAACTGTTTAACTGCTAGTGTCCTTTTTAACCACTGCATTCTTTCCGTAGGGGTTGTTGAACGTGCTTTTCTATGTAAAGGAGAGAAAAAAAAATGAATATTATCGAATGGTTTCACAAACACGACACCCTTAATTTGCCTGTTGCCAGAGTGGAATTTGTGAGTGGGGTCGCAGCCCACGATGGGAGGGGGGAGGGGGTAGTCCCTTAAATGGTCTTTACGGGGATGTGCCGCTGGACAGGGTATGGTTTTTGTCCTCTCTGTCCTAAAAACAGGGTATAAAATTTTGCGCCAGACGAAGTCTGTCCTAATCAGGGTAATAATGAACAGGGTGTTGCCTGCACGATTGATTTGATTTTCTTGATGAGATTTGTTTGTTCTTCAAGTATACAAAAGCAATGACTTCAATGTGAATTTGCTAAATTGCAATTGACCGGTCAGCCTAAGCTCAATCAAAAGCCGCATGCCTCCCTCGAATAAACACCGCACCCAATCAGATGAATGCGACATTTATTAGTAATTTACACAATTACGATTCTATCTCAGCATTATAGAAGAGACATTGTTCTGTTTTATATAATACAGTCAAACCCCGCTTCACGCTTCCCCCCCCCCCCTTAATACGGGCACCTTATTATTACGGACAGTAATATTTCCCCCAGGGGGAAATAAGGCCCTTACATTTTCTCTAAATTCAACCCGCTTAATACGGACCCTCAGTTAATACAGCCCACTCAGTGTCCGTAATGCGGGGTTTGACTATGTTTATGAGTGATTTACCGGAACTATTGTCGGTGATTAAGAAACGTGATTTTGAAAGAAAAAACATCGCCCTTGAGTAAACGCAACATCAGAAACGATGAAAATTTAGTAAATTTCTGCAGCATTTAATCTAGTAAATACGGTTATCGTCTCTCTACTCCCAAACTTTGTGCAGTAGGTTTTTTTTTCTACATTGATGAGTTATTTGTTAACTGAGGTTCTTTTTGTACTTTTGATTATTTATCCTCTTCATTGTTTGAAGTTACACCGACAATACCCTATGGTTCCTTGGTTTCTCACGCGGTTCCTGGATCACCATCAGCAGTAGACCCACCTATACAGTTAAAGAGTTACAATAAAGGGGGCTATTCAGTGCTAATTACTGGGGGCATTCTATGCTACAACAGTGATGATGAAAAGGGCATTTTCATGATGAAAAGTGGGACTGAGTTTGTTATTGCCATAGGAAATAACAATAAACATGGTAAGAATTAATTAGGGGAGCAGGTTGATTTATCGCTACCGCATGTAAGGTTGTATTGTGGATTCCACGCTGCGGATGCCGGATTCCAGGTACTGGATTACGGATTCCTTGACCGTGGAATTTCCTTGACAGTAGAACTTGGATTCCGGATTCCTTGACAGTAGAACTTGAATTCCGGATTCCAATCGTTAGCGGGATTCCCGATTTCTTGAGTTGAATTCTGGATTCCAAAACCCTGGATTACGGATTCCATAAGCAAAAATTTCCTGGAATTCGGAATCCGGATAAAAATAATTCCATCCGGTTGTCTGAGACAAGGAGGTTTCCCTGCTGAGAAAGTAACGTTTTGTGATAACTCCCGCAGGGTACCCTCCATGGGCCTATATGGGGAGGCTCCGCCCGAAAGGGGTACTTTAAAATGTTAGGCTTCAGGTTTATGAAAGGGTAGTGATTTTATTGGTTGAGGTATATGACAGCAAGGAGCCCCAAAGTTTGACCGCATTTGATTTATTCCCATTGTTTCGTGCAGTATTAATCCAATCAGAAGCCAGCTGAAAACTGTCCTCCACTTCTGACTGGTTAATGTCTGCATGAAAGAATGTGAGTTAATTAAAGGAGGTCACACTTTCGGGTTCCTTGCGGAAGGGTGGGGAAATCTGTCATTTCATTCGGTAAAAAGGCCCAGAAGGGCTAACAGAGGCATTTTACATGGTATGTAAAGGGGTCCTTTTTGTCAATACAAGGTATAGGAAAGGGGTACCTTTTATGTCAGAAATGGTAAGAGGTTTGTTCTTGTGGCGGACCCTCCTCGTAAAAAACTTTGTTTAGTACCTCCACCGGTAGGCTTGCTACAAGTCGACCTCTCATAAGTTCTTGAAAAGTGATCGAAGCGAGCTTCAATGCATGAAGTCGCGCAGCGACCGAGCGAGCGACGCAGTCTCGAGGTCAACTTGTTTCCCCTGAATGGATTTGAGTCATATTATAAATTTACGCGGGGAAAAAATGATTGACATATGCTTTGTCGGGAGCGGCATGAAATATCACTCACTGTCCTTTTGGTCAATTGTCATGACGTCACCGGTAGAATTTTCGACCAGTGAATTTAGTCCCAAACAGGTATGAAAAGTCCTTTAAAATGGCATAACCAACCATTAAAAAAATAAAGGACTTTTAAAAAGTCTACTCCACAGGGTGCTAACTTGACCAAAGGACAAGGGCGTAGATAAAAATAGCAACAGGAAAAAAAAGTAAATGTAAATTGATAAATTGGCTTTCATTAGCAGGGTTTAATCGAGGGTAGCCTGTATTCCTGATAATACGGTAAACTAAAATGTATATTATTTATTTTCTCTTTATCCGTAGCTGCTGAGGTAGACATTACATTTGGGGGAATGTACCTTGGGGTGTGGCTGGTGGAAGCCAATCGAGATCTTTTTCACAACCCACTGTTAATTGAAGGGTCCTCTTGGGCACCAGGCAGGCTTAAATACTTCAGTGTCTCAGACGACAACAAGCCAACGCCCAGTGATTTATTTGGTCCAAATCCGAAACTGTATGGCCAGATCATCCTTGAGTTTAAACCCGAAGTGTTGATGCTAAAGCTTTTTGTGAAGCATGTTTGGAGGGATGGAGAGAAGGAGGTGCTCATGCCAGATTTCCAGACAGCAACTATTGGAGCTTTAAAGGAAAGGATTAAGAAGATTTACAAACTTAACGTGTCATGCCTGATATTGGGTGGAAAAAAGCTACCTGAAGACAAAACCATGAGGTTAGTCTACAATAGAATGGTTGAGTTATATGTAGTGTGCATACAATGACTCCACATTTCTAACAATTATTATTAACCGCACATATAGGCAGTCCAATCTATCATTTTTATCCTAAACAATTTCGTTAGTTAAACAGTAATATATTAGCAAAATGACTCGGAAGCAAAAGCGAAAAATCAACAGAAAGAAGAAAAAACAAAAACGTTCGGGAACAAATCCATAATCCATTACCAACCCCTACTTCCTTGTTAATATTTTACGTTCCTCGAAATGTTCACTAAAATTTTTTCCACCTAAATGAAGCCTAGGAAATACCGAGCAAAAAGGAGAAAAAAGGGAAGGGCTACGTCCACCTTTTTTATAATTTTTAGTAAATTTTATTGCAGTTTTGTTGTGGTCCATTGGTGGACCTAGGACGTTATTGAAGAAGCTACCCGTACGAGTTTAAAACACAAAAATATTAAGAGCTTTTCTTGCCTTGTCCCTGTACAGCGTCTTCCTAGGCCTTCGCGGTCAATGCATTTCAGTGAAGTATCCGAGACGAACAGCCACGTGACCCAGGGACAAGGGAAGAGCTTTTCCTGATTTGTGTTGTATGAAACCTGGGGGAGGGAAACGCAACAATTTTTTTTAGGGGAATGCTCAGCTTCAAGGTCCAACCCCTTACACCTTTTAAATACCATTTTTGACGGAAAAGGTACCCTTTCGTATACCTTCTATTGACAAATGGTACCCTAGTTCACGTACCTAGTTTAGAACTTTGCTTCCCTTTTAACTGCTGTAATTACATTTTCTTTTAAATGTGAATAGATAACAAAACTGGAAAATTTTGTCGACTTGTCCACACCCATAAATCCTTCTGTTAGCCCTATTGTTGGTTTTCAGATGACGTCACTAAAATTCGAACTACAAAACTATCGATCCTACCGAGATTTTACTTTCATGATGTATTAGAGCAGATGAAAACTAATTTTCATACAAATTTTTGCTTCTATAGGGTTCTTGGTTTTGTGATAGAGTACGCGTGAATTTCTAAGCTTTTGCAGGAGCCGATCACGGTGGCTTTTGCGTGACGTCGCATTTACATGACGGCCAAGAGAGCTTTCATATAATTCATTTAGTAAAATCCCTACCATTTCATATACCTGAAGCCTGAGAAAGGTACCCTTTCGGGCGGAACCTCCTCGTATACGCCATTAGGGAGCTTTTAAGCTTAAAAGCAACAAGGACGGTGACGGCTAAGAGAACGTCACTTAAAAAGGGGGTTCGCGCTACTTCAAACGTTATCGCGTTTATTCCAACTCTTCTTTCAATTCTTCAAATTTTTCTCGAGTTGAATTCTAAAAGATTGTATCAAAGTTCAGGAAAAGAAAAAGAAAGTCGTTGTCTTGTGTTCACGTCCTCGACCAAACGTGAAATTAGGCATTTTCATGTTGTAGTCGTGCAGCGACAGGAAAGAAATATACAAAAAAGCGTGATGCACGTACAAAGTTATTGTTTTGCCAATTTAAACCTATTGCTTTTTTGCCGTTCTAGTTGCCGTCGCCGTCGTCGTTGCTTAAGCTCCCTAATATTATAGGAAGTCCCCCGCGGGGTATAAACCTGTAGAGGTGCTAGGCTCGAATACCTTAACTGTTTACTACCATTAATTCTTTTTGCTTCTTATGCTGTAAGATTAATTTTGTTTTTATAGCTCTTACGCCATGGAGAACACCAATGAGGTAATTCAGGTACTCTACGAAGAGGAGGAGCTTGAGATTCAGTATTCAGGAAAAGTTCTCACCATGATTATAGATCCTTCCTCCTTATCACTTGATGAAGTAAAAGGGTTCATCCAACAGGAATTCAGCATTCCAAAGTTGCAACAAGATCTCCGTTTTAATGGAGAAAAGGTCGAGGAAACTGAGGGCCTTTTTGAAATATTTGTAAAATCAAAAGAGAAACCTGTGATCAGCATGTGTATCAAAGCAATCAGCATCAAAGTGTGTCTCCCCGATGAAAGTTCACATGAACTCACCATAAATTGGCTTGCAACAGTTAATGACCTCAAGAAAAAGCTACAGCAAATCTGTGAGACAGTCGACATATTAAAGTTCAATGATGATGACATCAGTGACGAAGAAAGCAAGACGTTGTTCGAGTTAAAATTCCAAGAGCAAAATACAGTGTATGTACAGACCAGAAAGACTCAGGCTTACACAGGATACCCCACCGGTGATTTTGGGTAAGGCTATTAATACTTCGCAACACTCTTTATCATGTACATATAACTGTGTGAAATTTGCCACTGACTTTTACTTTGTGTTCATTCCTTTATTTACTTCAAAGAAAGCGTAGTCTCCTTCTCAACCGGTTTTAGGATGTCACGCAACGCTCTCTTAAAGGAAAGGGCATTGCCTTGTTGGTGGGAGCGTTGCGTGACATCCCGAAAACGACTGCGAAGAAGGCGAAAGAAAGCCATGACCAGATATTGTATTGTAGATTTCTGACCAACAAAAATTACTGGCCATGTGAAAGTCCTGGCAAAGACGTTATTTTTGTCACACACTCGACTTTTTAATATGCTGCATGGATTAATAGATCGACGCCAGTTTACAAACAATCTCCCGGGGGAGGGGGGGGGGGGGGGGAGGGCGATACATACAGAAGACTCCCATACAAAATAGATAGGGATTTCATAGAAAATTTTTAATTAAACCCCTAAAAAAATAACTAATTTGGGCGTGGCTTAAGCCCTTTACCTCCAAAAGATAACAAAATACTTAACTGAATCGAATTTATGGTTGCTACATATCTATTCCCGTGCAAATCTAGACGAAATTTTGACGTCTGAAAATAGGAGCTTTTTCCTGGTCTTCCTGGGAATACCCTATGAGAAACTCCAAATCTGTAATTTACAATCCTAAACAAGTGGAAGAGCAACTTCCACTCTTTTAAATGGAAGGCCTTCCCGGAAACGGAGTAGGTACTTTACCACTTTACATACTTACTTTATTGTTACCAAAAGGAAGTGATTTACCAAAGTGATTTACCAAAAGTTACCAAGGGGAAGTGATTTTTTGTTTAACTCTCGTTTGAATTGCCCCTCTTCAGTTTGGGATCTTTTCCAAAAAAATGCACTAGAAGATAAACCTTTTCCAGTATACTTACATTGCTCGATATAACTTTCATCCTAAAAGGGCCCGGACAAGAGGATTTGCCTCTGGGCGTACCAGAGGATCTGATGACCATCCTGCAGGTAATTTATTCCAACCCCTTGTGTGACCCACTACTTGGAAGTCATTGGGAATTCCTACGGGGATGGATAGATAGATAGATAGATGCTTTATTGTCTTAATACCTTGCAGCCATAGGCTGAATTACGAAAGACATTACAATAAAGACGTATGATTGTCGTGGATCAATTTTCTTTAATACAGCTGGCTTGACGTATTCTTCCACGACATAATCTTCAGCGATCTTAGATAGAATAGGCGTGAGAGATATTGGGCGGAGATGTTTGTTAACGTCTTTGATTGGAGTCTGTTTGGGAACTGGGACGACGTCTGCTTCTTTCCAAGATGATGGCCTTAAAGAGCCAAATTTTGAAAGGGAAGAATGAACCCGAAATTTCC
The DNA here is from genome assembly GCF_958299795.1 of Porites lutea. Lineage (NCBI taxonomy): Eukaryota > Metazoa > Cnidaria > Anthozoa > Scleractinia > Poritidae > Porites > Porites lutea. Next base: position 31,717,149 of record NC_133206.1, on the reverse strand, counting down.
ACACTTCCGAGGAGTTGGGTAGTTGGGGGGAGGGGTCAGTCAGTTTAATGTACCCTCTCAGGGGGAAGAAGGAATGTAGATATTTTCTTCAGCGACACATTCAACAAAGCATTGCTTAATACGACTGACCTGTTTTGAGAACAAATGCCGACATTCCCTGACTTCCCTTAACTGAATAGAGAGATGTCGGTACGTCACGTTGCCATGGTAGCAAAATTTCTGGATCTCAACACACCGTGGTCCCCAGCCTTATACCCAGGCCAGTTCGCGCTATCCGAGTTACCAGAGGAGGCTTGGAACCGAGTGCGATAGCGCGAATTTTCCCGACAAGCTTGGCAGGTGACGTCACATCCGAAATCGCTGAGGACGACTTGGAACGAGGCTGCGTGGTCCCCTAAATATGGCAGAAAAAAACGAAAAAATTGAAATGACTTTCCTATGCATGATTGCACTCAAAAAAAAATAGCCCATACGTTTCTTCCATTGTTCAACAACACAAATGACCGCCTCTGTAAAGAAAGATTTTGCACTTCTCCTTTCTATTCCATTCACTCTATTCACACGTTTTTGTTTGTTTTAAGGATCAAGCACATTACGCGCCGAAACGGACGACATACAACCCGACAGTGTGGGAGGATCCTCTAGAAGGGTACAGCATATTATTTATTCCATTTCGTATTTTATCATCTAGACACCCATTCACGTAATGAGATCAAATTTCAGGTTTTTCTTTATATTTCTGATTTTGAATGGTACTGGCAATAGATCTCGGCTTGGTTCGAAACCTTGATTTTTTGAACTTGAATACTGATGTGTTGGTGTTCGCAGTTTTTGCGCTTAGGGACCGGTCATAAAGTACAGAGGGGGGTGGGCTATGAAAAATTGGGGGTGGGTCACTATTTTTTAAGACGTTAAAAAGGGTAGGTCAGGAAAAATAATGCACTGCATTAGGGGTGGGTCATGTTAAATTATTCACATATCACTACAAACGTTAGTAAAATCTTTTTTTTAACAATAAATCTAATTTTCCACATTAATCCAACTTTATACGACAACAGGAATTCACATATTAAATATTTTGTTTCTATTTATGTACAGTCTTTAAATCTGAAGAGTAGTCACGCGGGAAACTTTTTATAGTATAAAATCTAGAACAAAGCTTTACTGTGTGTTTATAAACCTAACTTATGTTAACATCTTTTTTAATATCTTCTTCTAATCATCTTTAGTCATCTTCACCATTACCATCACCCTCAGAAGCATTACCATCCTCCTCCTCCTCGTCCTCCTTCTCATTATCATCATCCTCATCATCATCACTATCATCTATAGCACTCAATACAACTGGTGACACGTTTGCTCTGATTGTTTCAATAGCATCCACTGTAAATTTGCCTTTACTTATTACTAGTTTTAACCGCCTGCCATCTCTCTTTGTTAAGCTGTTAAGGCCTATCACGCTACAATGATCTGAGGTTATAGGTTCACCATAAGATGATGAGTGACTGATTGCGGAGAACACTCTCTCACAATTTTTCTCTTCTCTTTCACGGCGTCGCTTCCTAGCTTTTGCCTTATTTTCTTTCACTCTTCTCTTTTTCGAGACGAATGTTTCTTTTGCAAAAGGATACATTCTTGTTTTCTTTTTGGGCCTCTGCCCTCATCAAAGTCTGGTCAATGTTACTGTGCAATTCTGCAATCATTCCCAAGCATTTTTCATTGAAGTGTTGCCCACACTCTTGCCCACTGATGATTTTCCCAGACTTTTTAGTGAACCGCTGGGCATTCTCTTTCTAGATACTACTCTTCAGCTCCAGGGGTGGCCCGCCCCAGTTTTGTCAAATGACTTGGGGGTGGGCCACTAAAAACCAGTACTTAAAAAAAAATTTTCATAGCCCACACCCCCCTGTACTTTATGACCGGTCCCTTAAGATAAGGCGTTTGTTGAGTTACCATGTTTCTGTTGATATAGTCATGAACTTACCTGTATATCATATGTGTGCCACGGCCTTATCGACGTTTGTGTCTTAAAATCGATACTAACGGTTAATAATAAATTCTTTTTCATAGCCGTTGAAGGAGGGCGTCGTGATGCTTTGTGGCAATGAAGAGAGTGTTGACAGGAATTTCCGGGTAGACAATGAAGTCAAAGAAGAATGGAAATTTTCTAAGGAAAAGGCAGTTAAACTCACAATTCAACTCATAGACCACTGGTACGTGTAAATTAGCTCACACACCTCTGCAAAAAAGCTTAAAGATTCTGCAGAAAAATTCTGTGATTGCGATATTTTTGTAAGTTAGTCATTTCTATGTTTCGCGGCTGGGGCACCTTATGTCCTGCGTTGAGCGTCTTGTCGTTTGTCAACTGTTAACGAATTAGGGGGCAAAACGCACCGCATTACCAACTCAAGCGTAGGAAATATTTAGACATCCTGGGTAATTACCATTTACAAGGAAAAACCGGAAATTTCAGTAGGGAAATCAAATGGTTCGCCTCATTCTGTTTGGGACACTTGGTCAGAAAAATGGGTTGTGATTTGAAGTGATGCAATTTTTTCTGCTCTGTTTAGTCTCTTCACCCTCAACATCAAATTCAATTGTTAAGTTAATTGCATGAGATTCCATTCAGATGGTCTGAGTAAATGTTAAGCATCCCTTCCTTCTCTTTATCATGTTGTTCCCCTACACTAGAAACCTCTGTCTCTCCATCTCTGTTAAATAGACAGGGTAACGTTCGCACCTTTATCCTGGGGGTATCTCGTCAGACAAGAAACTTCCCTGCAATTTCCCTGTCTCCAACACGATCTTAAAATGTTTGGTCGGGGAGGTTGCTAAATACGATATCTTGTTTGAAGGGTAGAAGGGAGGGTAAAACAAAGGTTATTTTGTGTCTAGACTGGGAGCAGCTTTTTCTTCAAAGTTATTGAGGTAGCTTGTGCTGTCGCCTTTATTTCGTGCTTCCCTCTTTATTTGCTCCTAGTGTAGTTTATGAAAAAACATTTAAACTACCCCTAAAACCTTTTATCTAGCTCTTTAGCTTGGCTTTTTCTAAAGCTGACTTCTCTTTTCTCCTTTATGTCAGCACGGGGGCATCGACAGCGACAAGTTCTTCAGCATCCTAATTGCCGATCAAGGGATAAGAGGTTGAATGTCAACTCCTTGCGCCATTCGGTTCTGAGTAAAAAGAGAGATTTATAGTGACGTTTACGGTAAACGACAAACGGTCAGATTCAAGTTGAAAATTTCTCAGAGAAAATAGGGAGCTTAAGCAATTACGACAGCGACGACATCGATAACGGTAAAAAAGCAATGGGTTTAGATTGGCTAATTAAAAACAACAACTCTGCACCCCACTTTCGTGCTTTTCTCCCTCCCCCTCCCCTCCCCTTTTTGCGCCTGCCACGCAGGCTATGCACGACTACGACGGGTAAACAGCTAATTTCACGTTTTGTGGAGAACGTGAACACAAGCCAACGTCTTTCTTTTTCTTTTCTCGAACTTTGATACAGTGTTTTAGAGTTCAACTTCTGAAAAAATTGCTAACATTTGACGAAATGAACGAGACGGAATAAGCGCGATTAAGTTTGAAGCAGCGCGACTTCACTTTTAAGTGACGCTTTCGTAGCCGTTGCCATCTCTAATGTGCAGCTAAAAACAGTCCAAAACAACTGTTAAAGACAAAACTAACGTGAAGCAACTAATTTTGGGTAGAAGTTCTTAACAGTGAAGCACAAGTTAAGGGAAACCTTGGTCATGTGTTTTAAATTAAACGTCTCTCTAAATCTCTCTAATATCTAAGCTCATCAACTCAGATTAAAAAACCCATCTAATCTTTGGTACTTTGGAACTTATTGAGTGTAATTAGTATTGTGTGGTTAAATGCAATGTAGCTGCGTTCAAAATCGATAAGGAGACGTAAGGACTGCATTAACTTTGCAGGGGGGGCGACTTTAATGAAAATAATAAATAAATTAAATAAGGTTTTGCAACATTGCTGCATAGCGACTTTAAATGTTATGTTGCGCGTTTTACCACCCATGCGCAAACCTGTCTAGCAACAAATCAGGTTGTTGCAAGTTGAGTGAATACTAATTTCTGATTGGATAAAATAAGTGGAGAGTCACACCATACACGGAGGTACGTCGCTTGCTAAAATGCGCAACATGTACATTGCTGTTAAACTCGTTTTGTAGCAATGTGCTAAAACATGTTTTAGGCAGAACGTGAGGATTGCCATTAAGAAGGACATCACACAAGTGTGTCGGCCCTTGTTCTTTATTAAGTGTACATCACATTTGCTAGCGTTTCAAACTTTATTTGCATCGAAACTTGGACAGATGTTGTAATTGTTGCTAGTAAAAGGCAGCTACACTGATGGATAAAGTGAATGAAGCAGAATGGCAAGAACGAGCAAAGCAACATTTTACAAATCAGTCAATTAAAAGGAGCTGTGTCACGCAATCCTAGCGAACTGGCCACCACACTAACTGACAAAAAGTGCTTAAAAAGGTAAAGGAACGTTCGTAAAAGAAGGCACGGATGGACCCTAGTGAAGAAGGTAAAAACGGATTTCAAACGCAGTTTTTGAAAACCCTTCAGCTTGTCAGGTTTTTGACCTGAATCTGTGTTGTTTCTAATGTTAACACTCGCGAAGAAGTTGTGATTTTGTCTTTTAGAAGTAATGGCTTTACTAACGGTAAAAGAGTTTTTTACTTGCAAATAACAAAACTAAGCAAAATGGACTATTGCCGTGACACAGACCCTTCAAACTTTTCCTCGTTAAAACAAAATCCCTCGCAATCACGATGTATGGGAAGTAATTCAGCTTTTTTGCTCTGTTGTTAAGGTTTGCCCATTCTTGAAAATTCTTTGTCGTAAAAAAACTCTACTCGTTTATGTAACAGTTATTTTCATATACACAACTCGCATACGATCTGACGGGAACAATAGGGCCATTTATACGAGGAAAAATAAGACGCGAACTTTCCGTATAAACGGCACATTTCGTCTAAAATAAGACGCGACTTAGCTAAGACCCGTCTTATTTTAGAACAGCCCTTAACACCTGTTTTTAGGTAAGATGCGCCTTAGCTAAGACGAGAAAAACTTCGTGTAAATGACCTTCGCGTCTTACATGAGATGCGAACGCATAGTACGCATGCGTTAATTTTTGGCGGGAAAATTATCGCTTGCCCCGCGGTGGATTGCCAGGCCACTGGCGGGGAAAAATTGTTTACAAATTACAACGCGTTTTCGTTTCCTTGTCTATTCTGCTTTATTTTTTTCTTCGCTCAAATACAATGAGCATGCCGTTAAAGGTAAAAAGAAACACTTTGTCCATCGCGGAGGAAAAAGATTTTTTGTTATTATGTAAGGAGAAGGCGATAACAGACCTCCTGGACAACTACGTGACATCTGCTGGTGTAAGTAGACCCTTTTAACTTTAAACTATCACAATTTATATTTACTAATCAAATTGCTATCTTCGTATTATAAACTTACATTTTAATAGTAAGTTTAAGTGCACAGAAGACTTAGACATGCTCGTATAAATGGTCCAGTTCGCGTCTTATTTAAGACGCGTCTTATTTTTCCTCGTATAAATGGCCCTAATGTGGATGCCAAAAGCGGTAGTAGGTGCAAAGTCAAAGATAAAACTTGTCCTACGTGTAGAGGTTAATTTTCCGGTAAGATTTTTTTACAGCGTTGACTTTTCTGTATGGATTTCTTAACTAGCTCCCAGGTTTTCTATTTTCAACTTTTTACAGTGCATGATTTATTAGTAATTAACCGTCCAACACGATCTCTAACATTAATTAAAGATGTATTCCTTAAACCTCGCCGGTTTGTCTGATTCTACGAGCTGGGGTGCATCTTACAGGCTAAGAGGGTAGTGCCTTAACTATGCCAAGAGAATACAAAGAAAGTCAAAACAGAAATATGGAAAGTCCTTCTCAATTTTAAGCATTTGACGAGCCGCTCACATCTAACAGTTTCATACCGGACACTGGTCTTGGTGAATAACGCTCTTCGATTTCATTTATGATCTCCTCGTCGTCAGGAGCTTCTACTGTTAACGTTATGTGTCCTGGTTTCTTGCTGCTGTCGTCGCTGGCTACGCTCTGATTGTCATCTTCCGAGTCAGAGTCGTTTTCCGATTCATCTTCGTTATCGGAAGAGTTATCTGATTGGTCGTCCGCTTGCGATGCCTCTTCCTCGAGCCGTTTCTGTTCTCGGTAACAAATGAGCTTATCTAATAGCTCTCTTTCGTTGTGCTTTTTCATCACTTCATCAAACAACGGAATGTTGTCGCAAATATCATTTTCTGTAAAGTCTTCGTCCGTTTCTAGAACCATCATCATCATTATTTTCTTTTTCTTGGAGGCATTTTCTGGTTCAAACCACGTCGCTTGTCTGATGTCTTCCATGCAAATGTTCCTGAGCGCGTATTGAACGTTTTCCGACATCTCTTCGATGCTGTCCAAGTTGAGCTCAAACTGATTCTTGGGTTCTTTGTATGCAGGTTTGATTGCCGGACCGACTTGCTTGCCAACCGCCTTCTTAACGGAATGCAACATAAAGTCCAGAAGTTCGTGCTCGTTGGACTGTATCGACACATCGTTTGCAACGGTGTTCAGCGCATCGTTTAAGATTCCAATAAACACATTCATGAGTACGAAAAACACGGACACAACGTAACCGAAAAAGAACATAGGACCCAATATTCGGCTCGAGTCCGTCAACGCATGAAAGTCGAAACTTCCAAGGGTCATAGACATCATGCTACCAAGCGTTGTTGGAAAAGTGGCGTATTCTTCATTGTCCACTCCGAAAACCGCGTACGCGAACTGACAAAATGCAAGAAATAAAACGAAGAACAACATCATGAAAGACATCAGCGGCTTGGAGGCTATTTTGATGGTTTGGATCAACAGGGAGACGCGACGGTTGAACTTCAGCAGGCGCAGAAACTTCAGGACCGAGAAAAACACCGCGAAAGCTGTTGTAGCGGACACCCACTCATCCAAGAAAGCCACGTATTGAAAACTGACGAACTTTCCGGGCGTTTCGAGCATGTTACCAATGGTGTACTTTGTGATGGCTAGACGTGCAAAAAACAACCCGACGGCGGATAAAGAAAAGCAAAGAACCAGCAGCTCGGGATAGTTCCAAGGATCTCGGAAATAATCTCTTCGTTCTTTTCTGTACTTCTTGACCTAAAAACAGGGAAATGTTGATCATTATGCGTTTCCGGGAAACTGCCCACCTACCCTTCCCCTAAGCCAACGTTAACACTTACTTCTCACTTAGGGCAAAATATTGGCTTTGGGGAGGGGTAGGTGGGTAGTTTTCCAACATAAATCGCCCCATGTAAGGAAATCCGGATTCCGGATCCGAGGAATTTTTGCTTGGGAAATCCAAAACCCTGGGCTTTGGAATCCGGAATACAGCTCAAGGAATCAGGAATTCTACTAACGATTGGAATCCCGAATCCACGTTCCACTGACAAAGAATCCGGAATCTAGTGCCTGGGATCCGGAATCCACGGCGTGGAGTCCAGAATCCAGGACTGTCTTGGATTACCTCACAAAGGGCGATTCTTTCCCCATCATAACTGTGAAATACCTTTTTTCTCTTTTATATTTCTTTTACTGTTATTTCAAAATTGCAACGAAAAGTAGATACAAAATTTGGTAGTAAAAGTTGATAGAATGTTATTATATGTTTAATACTAATGACCTTTATGATATGGGGAGGTAGGGGGTGACGCTTTTACTCGCTAAAACGACGACTAAGCAGAAAGCGTGTCGTTATTACGGAATTGTTGTGAAAGATGACATGTTTAAAATTTACCGACCAAATTGGAAAATACCAAGGGCTGCCAAGCAATGCAAGTGATCAGCATGAAGGATGCGTTTGAAAGGGCTCGGTTCGATTTATACTCTGCCTTACTATCCGAGGTTCCCTATATAGAGGATCCCAAAAGGGTTCTTCAATCCCGCAATCCCGACTCAAAATTTCGTGCAATCCCGTTGTCCCGAGTGTTATTTTTGGCATCCCGCATCCCGCACATTCTCTCAATCCCTCATCTCTCCCCGATTTTGCTTTAAAATCCCGAAACACGGGCTTTAAGTAAGGGAAATCCCGGATCCCGAAAAACCTACTGGGGACACTCTATACAGGAGAGGAGGTCAGAGCATAGCCTGAGTATTAGGCGTTTCTGGGGGAAAAGGGGAAGGAAAGAAGCGAAAAAGGGAGCCCATCTTAAAACCCCTCTCCCCTAGCCCCTTAGGAAGGTCTGATACTCAGGCTAGTCAGAGCAGTAACAACAGAACACAGAAGAACAACGTCCAGACGCACACTCGTCCGGGTAACGGCGGTCGGAGTTCGCTGGTGACATTGAGTGTGGCTCACTAACAGTTACGATAAAACAAACACAATAAACATCGCCCTATGGAGCTCAGATAATCATTTACAATCTTATAGATCGTTTTCACTTACGCGGTCAGCGGTTATGCAAATTTCTTGGAACAAAAGACATTTTTTGCATAGAAAAGAATTAACAGTTGTACACCAACATGGCCGCCGTGACGTCATGTGAAAACGATCTATTCGTATTTTCGGTTATCCTACCTGCTTGTACAGGAAATAAAGCAAAAAGGCCATGTAAGTTATTTCACAGGCCATTACGAACGCCATTTCCGGTCCTACATAACGGTAAAGCCTTAAAGTTTGAATTTTCGGATGGTGATAGTAGCCCCCAGTGGGTAAAATCTCAGATAACAGTGTGATAACGCTGAAAAAGTTGGTCTGAGCATTGTAGATCGTAAACTCGGCGAAGATGGCTCTCGTGTAACGATCAATCCAGCCATTGGATTCAAGGTGTGTAGTTAAATCTTCGGCTTTGCTGCGGTCATCTCCGAAGTCTGCTACGTATCCTAAAGAGAGAATACAAAAGAATATATATTACGGTGGTGTTATTGATTCTTAAGACACGAAAGACACGTTGAAGTTAAAGGGAGAGTTTTGTCAAACAAGCTTCTAAACATTACTAGACGCCCTGTTGAAACGTGAAAAGCGAAAAGAGACTTTGCGAGTTTCGGCCCCCCTTAATTTCTAATAAGCAAATATGTGCAAAAAAATGCTGAAGCTGGGGCTTAAGCAGTGTATTTAAGCAATAGACCACACTTTCTATGGTTTTACCGACATGATAACCCACTTGGGATGTTGGGAGAACACTCGAAAAGCTCGTAAATCAGGTGCCGAAGGCTCAAATAACTTTAAGTAAAAAAGAGTTTTCTATGAGTTTACAATAAATCATAGGTTTTTAACCAATCATAGGTTTATAACCAATCAGAACGCGGCACCATTCTATTTCTTTTATAACGTAAAAGAGACCGCCATTGAGCTAAGATTTCAACGCATGATTCGCCGGGTTTTCCTTGTCTATACAGCGATTAAGAGCCTAAAGGGCTCCACTAGTAGAGGTTCGATAAAGTATCGATTGTAAACTCCCGTAGCATGTTCCCAGACAAGACAATTCTGTTTTAAGATAATAGCCATAACTTAACGTTGTTCATCTTACGAGAGGAAAAAGCGCGCCAATAGGTGTAAACGTGAAGAGACGAAAGACAGGACAAGGGAACAAGGGCTTTTCGCCCACTCTACCACTCCTGAGAAAAATGAGGGACTGCTCGTAGATATTTTTAAAGAATACTTACCCCCTCCCCAGTAAGTCGCAAACGTGCCCCAGTACGGAGTCCCCTTTAGGGCCCATTGTGATTGATAAGTCCATGGGGATGGTTCCACTTCTTCGCCTTCCGTGCTTTTATTTGAAACAACTGGTTCCCAGCGCCGCTTGTACGATTCTGAATCTTCGTTATCCCAGTCATAAGCTACGTTGCACTCATCGAAAATGTTGCTGAGGAAAGGTATCAGTTTGCATTTGCCTGCAGGGAGAAGAAAGCAATAACTTAACATTCGTTAGCAAGTTGGTTAGTTAAAGGGGCACGATCATTTGTTTCCATGGTTTGTTGCGTCGTGCAAGGAGACCCTCCCTAACCGAGTCGTTGGGTTGTCTGTGATTTGGTGGGCAGTCTGTGCATGTGGGTAGGGCTGTGATATGACAGCAATGTTGGGAGAAAGAAAAGACATTTTTAGTTGAAAAGGTGCTTCTAATAGCATATTTTAATATGGTATTAAATAAAGAGTGAAAATATGTCTACAATAGAGAAAAAGAATAGTTAGGAAAAACTGTCAACAAAACAATGGTAGTATTAGATACAGTTGAGTGCATCAGTTTGATCATCGTCCGCTCTTAAATGGCCTTTGGGGAGAGGTTATTTTAGCAAGTAGGACGCAACTCGGTAGCGGTTTCCGTTGTTGAAGGGAAGCCGTTGTAAAGAGGGTGAATTGAATGTATAGACTGTTCCCCAGGACCCCCAGGGGTGGATCCAGAAATTTTTGATTTCGGGGGGAAGGGGGGGGGGCAAACTTTGGTTCAGACAGGATCTAGGATAGATACTGACCGATTTCCTAAAAGAGTGCCGAATCGAAGGCGCAAGCTTCTTGGGGGATCCGGGGGTATGCTTCCCGGGCAAATCATTTTTAGATTTTAACTATAATAATAACAATCTTTTAATAGGATGCTCCATCACAAGAGTGGTTTACATAGAGGTCCTAATTACGAGATGTATATTATATAATACAATTAAAATATAAAAAGGTTAAGCTAAAATCGATATATATGAAAAAAAAAAAAAAAAAAAAAAAAATTCAAGCTAAAATCCAGTTACAGAAATAATCAAAACATACACACTACAAGTACTCAATTATAAAAAGCAGAAAAAAGACACTTCTTAAAAATTGGAAAACTTGCTGAGTTTCTTACAGTTCTCTCTAATTCATTAAAGTCTTTGAAACAGTGGTACCGCGAACGTTGTTTTCCCCAATTATATTTAATTTTGGGGAGCTTGATAGTATCGTTATTGCGCGTATTGTAGGAATGTATATCACTCTTTCTTACAATGTCCAAAGAATGATTAAGTTGGCCATTAATACACTTGTATGCATATATACATCGATGACATTTCCTACGTTCTTCAAGATTCAGCCATCTCAAGACAATCAATGCATCGGTGGATGAGGAGTGAGGTGATCTATCTAATATCAACTTAGCTGCTTTGTTTTGGAGAATTTGCAATTCCTTCATAAGTGAGACATTGTCCTTGTCACCCCAGACTAAATCAGCATAATCAAAAATAGGTAGCACTAAGCTATTATAAAAAAGTAACCGGGCATCATAAGGTAAATAATACTTAATCCTACGTAGAAGACCAAGGTTTTTATTAACCTTACATGAAATATACTCAATATGGTCGGACCATGTGAAAGTTGAAGACAACATAACTCCCAAATATTTAAAACTACTTACAGAATTTATATCAGTGTCAAAAATAGATAACGTGAAAGAGGAAATACCAACAAGTTTCCTATTACTGCCTATAATCATGGATTTCGTCTTAGTAAGATTTAAAGTTAACTTATTTCCATGTAACCACTGGGCAACTTTCAAGAGATCATCATTTAGTGCCTCTTCTAACAGGTGTGGCTCTTTAGCAAAGTAGTACAGGACCGTGTCATCAGCATACAAAGTCACTTCGCAATTCTTTATAACCAGCGGAAGGTCATTAATATAAACCAAGAAGAGAAGCGGTCCTAGAATGCTCCCCTGTGGTACCCCAAAGGTCATCGGGAGAGGGTCAGACACAGCATCGCTACAGGCAGTCCGCTGTTTACGATGATTCAGGTAAGACTTGAACCACTGTAGAGTGCTGGGCGAGACATTGATAGCCGACAATTTAGATAGCAAGATCGTATGGTCAACGGTATCGAATGCCTTGGTCAGATCTAGGAACACTGCACCGCACAGTTCTCCACTCTCCATATGCAATAGGACCTCATCTGCAAAACTGGTGAGAGCCGATGTTGTAGACAGTTTGGGACGGAAGCCAAATTGTTTGCTTGAAAGGAGATTATTTGAATTCAGAAAGTCATAGAATTGGGAATGGACGACTTTTTCCAGAATTTTACTCATTGTTGGCAGAATAGAAATTGGGCGATAATTTGACGCATCTCTCCTATCTCCAGTTTTGAAAAGTGCAGCCACTTTCGAGCATTTCCATATTTCAGGAAAATTGCCAGTGCGAATAGAGAGATTCAGTAACTTGGTGATCGAGGGACAAAATAGCACGCGCGCCATACTTTAAAAGTCTCGCACTGATGTTGTCCAAGCCAATAGCTTTATTTGTCTTTAGAGAAAGCAGATGCTTGAGTACTGTTTTCTCATCAACTTCGTCAAGCGAGAAAGACTGTAGCATCGTGGCCGATCTGACTGGGAACATAGCAGCAGCTGATATTTTATTTGCAAGACTTCTGCCAATGGATGAGAAATAACAGTTGAGCACGGATGCAATAGAGGCTGGGGTGGTGTGTTCAACACCATCAACTACGATACATTGTGGGCTCGAGGATTTAGTCTTGCGCGAAGACACCTCATTCACCGCCTTCCAGATCTTTCCTGAATCCCCTTTAGCCTCTAAAATCAAGTCACAATAATACTTGGATTTTGCTGCCTTGACTTCACGATTGACCCTATTTCTTAACTTTCTATAGCGAGCCCAGTGAAAAGCAGAATTGGTTTTCACGGCTTTACGATGGTGAAAATCACGATCCTTCATCACCTCACTGTCTCCTTTCCTGGGTTTCCGAATCATTCAGACAGGATATTGGCCAGTTCCATTCACCTTGGATGAAGCCCCTCAACTTGGAAAGTTTTAGATTTGTTAAAAATATGTCGACTATGAAAAATCTGATCGATTCCCGTAAAACGGTGGAGACCGGTGTGGATCCGCTTTTGTGTGCGTTCAACTTTTTTGTGGCAAATTACCTCTCTCCCACACCCCCTCCCACCAGTCGAGGTTGCACGTTATAATTCCTTGGTCCCTTATTTTACTCGTAAAGGATACATAATTGTCGACCAGCTGGGAAAGCACAGACGACCCCGTGTTTCTCAATCTGTGAACGCCGGTCGCCGTTGGCTCGGGAAATACTGAGAATAGGAGGGTACCAAAAACAATTACATTTTTGAATGTCCCTGGAACTTAATTTAGTGGCAAATTGCAACGCGCGTTTCAATAAAAAAAATCAGCCAGTTAAAAATTGATATACAATTCTGTCGATGTAAGAATTTCAGTTTCAAACAAACGTCAGGTTTGATGGGGGAGGGGAGGGGGGGAGTCCGGACCTCTCCTGGATCCGCGACTGCTGTTGGAAAATGTTTCATCGGTTTTGGGGGGCGGAAAAGCCATTTACTAGTTACTCTACATCGGTGTCGACGGGGCCTCATAGGCTCTATTTCTGACCAATATCTTGAAATAGACTGCAAAAAAAAAGCAACACACACCTTTCTGTATCCTTAGTTGGCGCAGCCTGGCGGTACCCACTAGTATAGCAGTGCTGTGATCCGCTACAAAGCCTTCATTGTATCCATAGAGTACATTAAAACCTGTCTCGATATTACTGACGACGATCTTAGTCTTCTTGACCTTTTTACTTTTCTGTTTATCGACTTCTTCTTTACTGGATTCTTTATTAAGGATTTCAAGATCGTCTTCGTCAATGGCAAAAGGTCCGTACCAGAATCTAGGCATTAGAGTGGGGATAAACGTCTCTTCGACCCAGCTCCAGTAAGAGCGGTAATCATCCACCTATAAAAAGAAAGAATTTCGGCGGTTTCACAAACTGGGACCTGCCTCGTCCTCAGTTGCTCGCGATCTCTTTTTAGGGGATATTTGAGTTAATGATTAAGGAAACCGGGCGCGAAAGGTGTGACGGGAGGGGAGGAAAAAGCTTAGTCTTCCAGTGATGGCAAGGGGGCTTCATCGCCTAAATACTCCGCCATTCTAGATATCTGGACGACTTTTCACATTTTCGAGCGTTTAGCAGTTTTTGATTCCTTCCCATCATTCCCTGCTCGCGCTCTGCGCTCGTTCCCATCATCCCCTTCTTGAGCTTCTCGCTTGTCTCCAGCTCTCTCGTCTCTCGCTTGTTCTTTCTCCCCACTAATCGCCTAGATCGAAGACGCGACACCCCGCTGTACAGTTCGGCACTCTACTGGCAAAGTTATTCTACTGCGGTAAAAAATAATTTCTCCACTGTAGAAACTATAGGGGAGACGGCTACAAGTTCTTGGTGCAACGATTTCTGGGATTGTTTTAGCGGATAAGCGTTACTTATGGTTGGTCGATGGTTTTCAAGGCAACCATTAACCAATCATAAGTAACGCTTGTCCACCAAAACAATCCTAGAAATCGTTGCGCCGAAAGCTTGTACCTATTCCTCTTTTAGTTTCTGGATTGGAAAGTTAAGGATTTACAGAATGCGTCCTTTTAGACGATCTTACCTCGTCGATCCCGTCATTTCCTGAATAGGTCGCCTCGTCGAAAATATCACGCATAGCTCTTGTCACAGTAAAAGCCATAGGGTCACGGCTACCATACGCAATGACAAGAAGTACGCAGAGGAACACGACATATTGGATAACTTCTCGGATAATGATCTTCATCTCCTTCTGTTTGACTTTAAGCTTACGAGCTGCTTCTAGTTTTGCTGGATCAGGTGGTTTATCGACGAAACCAATTTTGCGCAGCGCTTTTTCTTCCTCACTGTTTTTCTTCTGACTGTGTAGAGCTTCCTCATCCGGATTGAGTTCGTTGCTTTCCTGTTCGTTCTCTTCTTCCGCTTTGTTCGGATCTTTAACAACGACGGCAAAGAACATGGCAGCTGCGAACACCTGGAATGGAATTAAGGGTCTCTTCGATTGACTGTATTCCGGAATCCGTGAAATTTTTGCTTGTGGAAACCGGAAAACGGGAAAATTTTACTTGTGGTATCCGGAATCCTGGGCTTTGGAATCCGGAATACAGCTCAAGGAATCCAAAATCCTACTTAGGATTGGAATCCAGAATCCAAGTTTCGCTGACAAAGACTGGACTCAATTATCTAGAATCCGGAATCCACGGAGTGGAATCCAGAATCCAAGACCGTCTTGGATTTATATGAGGCGAAGGAATAAATGGAATAAACTCTAGAAATCTCTTGTTTTGGTAGCCTGCGAATACAGCCCTCTCTCCTCGTTCCTCGCTGCTAGAGACCTTTGGCGGGAGAGAATCCTTCAGCGAGCATAGCCTTCATAGCATGGTGGTTTTGTTGGGCGCACTACAACTGATCGGCGAAGCCCACCCCAATCTCCTCGCAGTTTCACTGCCCTCGCCCACCTTGGCTTGTTTTGCGCGTCCGACCAAAACCGCTATGCTATACGAAGGCTACGGCGAGGAGTAAGGAGACAGCTGTATTCACAGGCTATTGTTTTAGCATTCACTGCATTACAATACCGTAAATCCTCTATTAAGCAGCCCGGAAGGCTTATTTATTTCAGCCACATTTGATGGGGCGCTTAATTGAGAGGGGGCTTATTTAATTTGGAAAAGACGGCGGTATCAGTTCTCCCGAAAGAACTAGAATACAAACAGGAAAAACAGGATCAATAACAAATCTGAACGGCCAGTTGGTGAATAAACCATCCTGGATCAGTCCACATGAAGTTAATTTTACATTCGTGATTGATTAATACAGTGAAGTGAAGAATAATAAGGGGGAGGGGTGGGTTGGGGTGAGGGGGTTAAAAGAGAGGGGGGCTTATTTGAGAAGGGAATTAATAGAGAATTTACGGTATCGAGAAATCGGCTTGAAATAGATACTTGTAGTGTTTAAATACTCCAACGGTAGAATAGATTTTAAAAAAAACGTTGTCGTGTTCTTATTCCGGAATAAGATCAACCGAAAGCTTTTTAATTGGAAAAGTATTGAATTGATGATTTTTTAACGCAGCATAAAAGGATATAAAACCCAGTTTACTGGTGTCCAGACAAGATTTTAAGCGTGCGAATTTTTTAACTGTGGGACCCGTTTACACGGCGCTATTTAAATTTTAATAATAATAATAATGATAGTAATAATAATAATAATAATAATAATAGTAATAATAATAATAGAATGATTTTATTTGACCCCTGAAATAGGTAGTAGAATACTAAGGGGACAGGGACAGCTTCGAATTCTAAAAAGCTAGTAACACCAGTGATACCAAAAACTCACCTTAAGAGGCTGTGAAATGAGCACATCTTGCCAAAATGAGATCATCATGGACGATATCCATCCTTCGGACTTCTCTTTCCCAAACGTTAGACCGTAGAAGATAGTGAACGTAGCAGACACAGTGCAAGTGATAAACACCAGCACGTACGCTATGTATACAAAACAATGAGGCAGCGTCTTTTTCTTTTTCTTTTTGTCCTTTTTCTTCCCATCGTCTTCTTCCTCTTCAACTTCTTCTTCTTCTTTAGTCACAGTCGCATTCACTTCTTCCATTTCGTATTTCGGACTCTGACCGTGAGGGTCCTGGTTCTTATTCAAGCCTTCTTTAGCCTCCTTAGGCCGCGCCTTCCGGAAAAACGTCACGATCAAGATGTTTGCCGGAAGAACAACTAAACTGCTAGTGATGCCGATGGACAGTTGCTTTATGGAAAAGCTAAATGGCCCCACGTGAACAGATGTTCCTGAAGATGACTCGGCACCCACTTGATAAAACATTGCGTTGGCAAGCATCGTGCTAAGCAGTACTGAGAGACAACAGGAAAGACGTTGTACTCGAGTAAAATTGCTCTTCGCTGGGCGCGCTACCACCGAAAACCACAAGTGGTTGTCCGTTAAGTTTTTGCGCGCTTCCGTGGAGAACAGCAAATTGAAGCTTGTGAGCTCGTCTTTCGAAGCCGGGATTAGAGTTCGCTCTACCAACCCATCATCCTCTTCCACGGCCAGCCATCGATCGCAGATAAACCACGTTTTTACTTCCGTTTGCACGTCATGAACCATAACCCTAAGAAGGTACCAGGAGGGGGTGGGCCCTGTATTGTCGTGCCAGATTTTTAGAGTCTTAAGCTTTCCCAAGCACTGTGGCACGCTCAAAAGGAAGTAGTCGACGTTTCCTCTGCAAAACTTTCGCCGACCAGGCTCCGTGTCTTTAAGACGGCGCGGGGTCGTCTCGTCAAGGCCACCCGTGAGCACAATGCGAACCTCAGATGATGTTCCCGAGTTACTGACAAATCCCGTGTAAACCACCACCTCGTACATGTACGTGTCACGTGGGTCATTGTCTGGTAATGGAGCCACGCCCACCTTGGAAAATAGAGGAATGAATTGTAACTAAGCCCGCGGGCAAGCTCTCTAATTCGGGGAGTCGCGAGAAGTCACGCGTGAACGGAACGCGAGAGGAGGCGCGAGAACGGGAATGGGGGAAGGAAAGCGAGAGCTGGCTCGAATTCACCTTCGCCCCTCGTGGCTTCGCCGCTCTCTCTCGCGTCCCTTCGAGGCTCCCAATAAACAGCCTGCTTATAGGTTATTATAAATTGGCAAATTTATACATTATGTTAGGAAATAAAGAACAATAGGGAAATTCTTAGTTTCCTTAGAGCATAAGGCCTTCCTTAGGGGTTAAGAGAGGGGAGTTTTTTGAGGGGGAGGGGAGAAGAGAGAGGGGAAGGTTAGGGTTTCTCTCCCTTCTCTGTGTCCCCATTTCGCTTCTCTCCCTTCCTCTCCCCTCCCCCTTAGAAATGCCTGATACTGAGGCTATGGTTTCCTACAAAACCATTCACCACTGTAGAAACAGGAAGAAAACTGGGTAGAGTTGACTTTCGCAAAGATTTCTGGGACGATTACCAGAGTCAGCGGAAAAATTGGCCACTAGCTGACCAGTACGCCCCCAGTAACGACCCCAGAGGTCTTTGCGAAAGTTAACTCGGCCCATTTTCCTTCTCTTTTGTAAAGTGGCAAATTACTGTGGCCACTGTCGACATTGCAAGCAGTTCAGCTTGTATCAAGAAGTGCTAAGCAACGCGCGCCGTATCATACCCCCCCCCCCCCGAGTTTTTGGGCCCAAGAAGTCAAAACATGCAGGCATAATAGTTGAAAATACAAATTCATCTCCCAGAGCATTGAAGGTGTGTTTGCAGCCAGGTGAAACATTTTCTGGTTTTAAGGTACAGTCCAATGGGTCCTCCGCACCCAAAACCCTCTGCTTTTGAAATACAATGAGCTCCCTAAAATCTTGCTACCCCCTAGTTTCTAAAGGCCTGCTACGGTCCTGCAACGTCATTAAGGTGATAACTCGAATCGACGTTACTGAGCAGTATCTTCTTGTTTTGCTTTTCATTATTTAGGCAAACAAATCAGTTGTAATACCTTATACGCCTGTACTTACCTTCTCTAAGTCTTTTCTGTCAGCTCGCCTTGCCCATATCAAAAGAAGAAAGTATAGACCAAAAATTCCGCAAACGACAGAAAACACCAAGGGATTTTTGAGAAGCTCTTCAAGTGAAACTTTATTCCAGTCGATCTTGTTTGGCGGTACGAAGAAGTCGCTTGCAAAGGACGTCAGATGATTGCAACGACAGTGGCGTAACTTTACCGTTGTTTTGGGTCCAGGCTTTAAGATAAGAAAAGTATGTGTATGTGTGTATGAGTGACATGTGTCTTCAGCTGTTGCGTTCTCGTTTCATAAATGTGATGTTACACGGGAAGATGTTTAGCGCATCACAACGTTGCAACCATACAAAACAGTGTGCCAACAATGACGCAACGCTGTATTGCGCTAAGAATACCGTCGTTTTGAATCAGTCGTACCTAAATGTCATTGGCAGGAATAAAAGCCAAATTAGGGGGAATCTTTTGGCTGGACCAGGCATCTTAGTACACGATATAAGAGGGACCGAGACGTACTTTAGTTCAAACAAAAAGCACAATAGCTACAGGTAACAAAAAGACAACAAAAACGATCTTTTGCTTTAGTTAGTCAACGAGAACGCAGGCAAGGCCACAAGGTGGCTCAGAAAGGTTAGGGTCGGGGTGGGGAAGGAGGAGGGGGAAGCGCATAACACCTTTCTTTTCACTAGTGCAGCCAACTCTCTCTAAGGCGAGCAAGTTCGGGATCGGATATCGGGCGTATAGAGAGTTAATTAAGAGAGATAAAGAACGGTAGGGATCGATTCTAGGCGTCTGTTTTCAGCGAGGAGTCGGTCTTATAAAGATGTCCGTTAAAAGAGACTTGACTGTAGGATTGTTCCCTGCCTTTCTTTACTTCTGTTAGTTGACTCTCTATAAGACGGAAATCTCTCTAAGACGGACACTTCAGCGCCGGGCCTGAAGGTGTCCGTTTAAGAGAGAAGAGAGTTTAACCTTCAAGTATACGGCAAACGGCAAACGTCAGATTCAAGTTGAGAATTTCTCAAAATAAAAAACTAGCAGATAAAAACAGCTCAAAACAACTTTTACGGACAAAAAAATTGGGTCAAATTACTAATTTATGTGTAGAAATAACGAACAGTAAAGGACAAGTAATGGAGAAACTTGGTCACGTGGTACAAATTCGAGTTTGCCGTTTGAAGTAAACGTGATGCTTAACCTCTCTAGACATGACTACAGCTCAAAGATTGGGATCATTTTAC
Organism: Porites lutea; assembly: GCF_958299795.1. Classification (NCBI taxonomy): domain Eukaryota; kingdom Metazoa; phylum Cnidaria; class Anthozoa; order Scleractinia; family Poritidae; genus Porites; species Porites lutea. The sequence goes on along the minus strand of NC_133206.1, from coordinate 31,697,527 downwards.
GTTTCTGTGAAACTGCCTTCTACCCCTCCCCTAAACCAACATTAAAACTTAGTTCTTACTTGGACCAAAATGTTGGCTTAGGGGAGGGTAGGTGGGCAGTTTCACCGAAACGTAAAATGATCAGATTGTAGGTAAGTTATAGGTGTAGGTCCATGCTTCTCTTTGGGCCAAAATTAGCCTGCAGTGCAGGCGTATTTTGGGTGGGCGAAACCTTGTTCGTGTTCGTAATGTTGTTGTAGCCGCCGTCTTTGATTTTATGACATTGGAAGATTGGGGAGAGTAGAAATAGTAACCCTTACGGTAGTTGCGAGGGCGAAAGAAGGAAACGGGGGAGGGGGAGGGTTTTCTCTTCTCTCTCCCCGCTCCCTTTGACTCGCCCCGTCTCCTCCTCTCTTCGGGAAGTTTGAACATGTCGCTTTCACGAGCAAATTGCGCGCTCAAAGAAAACGCCTGCACTGCAGGCTAGGCCAAAATGGGCGGACGAATTGATAAAAAAACTAACTCACCTTACATCCGTCGTACTCCCATTCTTCGGTGGTTTCATTGAGGTATTTACAGCACATTTGAACGATGGTGATGTTGTAGGTGGCTTCCTCCGGGGCATCCTGGGTGTCATTGATAGAACCATTGTAATAAAAACCGCAGTGCCATGGTCCAGCGGCCGTCTGGTTCAAATCATCGTTATCAATGAACATAAGATACTTGCTGTTATCGGGGCCACTGGAGTTAGCTTGACTGGAATTACTCGCGCTGGAGTTACTAGTCACGTTACTGGGAATAGGAGCCTTTGGAACCATTTGTCGAAAGTCATAATTTTCCAGTGTAGGTTTGGAGTATTTCCTGCATAGAACCACCAGCTGGGTGTTGTTGTGCTCGGGAATGGCCCAGATGTATATCGCACTCATGTTATCGGTGACATTGACGTTTATTACTAACATGTCTGCGTTTTGCTTTGTCAGTGTATGAGTTTCCGCTGTGGTCTCGCCATTTTCATCAGGGATAAAGATATCCATGTATGTGGTTAGGTTAGATACGTTCTTGACGTTTCCATTGCCGTCTCTGAGGACCAGTTGAGCAATAGCACCATTTATCTGGCCTCCAAAGGGATTAGTTGAGAACGTTGTCATCTGTCAATAAATACAAACCAGTTAAAAAGTGAGTAAAGATCGAGATTTGTCCTTTTTCGCATTCAAAATAACCACTGAATACAAACACCGATGACACATTGATGACAACGACAACAACAATGTCAATATTCTGGTTCATCCGCCACTTGAGAATTGGGCCGAGTTATCTTTCGCAAAGACTTCTGGGAAACCAAAATGGCCAATAACTGATCGGTGCGTCTCCAGTAACGATCCCAGAAACAATTGCGGGACAAATTTTGGCCCCAGTCCCCTTCTCGTGTCTTAAGTTGCGAATGAGAGCAGGGGAAGACACTTGCTTACTAGGCATAGTTGTCAGTAAGTAAAGCAGGGGAGTGGGGAGGGTAGGACTGATAAAATGGGCTAAAGAAATCATCCATTTTCAATTTATCTTTTGAAATTTTTGTTTGGGCTTTATAAAAGGGCATTCGATTAAATATTAAAGGTAGACGAGAGAGAATAAAGGGCAAGATAGTGTAGCCTTAAGTGAATTTCACCAAAGTTATTTTTAGACCAATTAAACACTTGAATTAATCACCCGGAAGCTGGTTTCCGGAAAGGTCAGTAAACTTTTCTTCAGCGTTGTCAGGAGAGATTTCAACAGTTGGCATCACTATATTCTGCATTTTTTTTTATTTGTGGACTTGATTTAAATGTGTAGAGCTCTCAGGAATCAGACTTCTCGTTTAATAACAACCCCTAAAAAATAACTTAGGTGAAATTCACATATCCCGGCCAACCCCTACAGATTCCCTCTCTGTTCCATTATACAGTCTTGAGGTAAAGAATCCACACCTGTGCCTGAACCGGTTCTGAAGAGTTTGGATCAAGAGCTCCATCAATTCCTTCGACAGTACATGAGCCAATTTGCATGCTCGTAAACTGGGATTGATCAGCAACTGCTGCTCCCATGGCGACGAGGTCACCTTCAATGACGTTAGGAGCTTCACCTGGTACCATCTTAGCGCACATTAAACCAAGAATGGTATTCATCGATCCCATGGCCGTTTGCTGAACTGGGCTGGCTGAGCTGCTGTTTGCAGACTGGGAATTACCCTGCAAAGAAAAGCGTCGAATTGAGTGATCAGAACGATCCCTAGAGGGTGTGTGATTCCCATACAAAACGGTACTTGCCAAGGGCGGATTTAGAGGTGGGCCAAAAGGGCCGTGGTCACCCCTTTTCTTTGAAATTTTGTATTATTTTGTATAAAATTCTCAAAAAAATAAAAAGTATCTAGTATATAGCTGGAAAGTGTCGCGGCCCCCAATTTCTGAATTTTCTGGATCCGCCCCTGCTCGCCACTTAAGAAACGAAAAGGGGAACTAGGCCGACTAGGTTGAGATGATATGCCACTCGAACGTTTTCATTTGTGAATGAAATCCTAGGGAGTTAACATTAAAATGAAACTTCTTTCACTTTAATTTGCATAATACTACGTAAATCTTTGGATTCGAAATGTCTTAACTTTTACTTTGCCCTATATTGGGAATGAAAGGTTTAAGGAGGAGATTTCAAAATAAGACCAATCAATCTCTCACGGATGCATCAAATTATTATACAGTCGGACATCTCCACAACGGACATGCTGAGGACGGAGTTATGTGTAAAGAGGTGCTGGTTATGTAGCAGAGGTTCGACTGTGACTTTCTTACCCCACCGGACGACTGTGAAGAAGGTGTAAGGAGGGTGCCGAAAGTACCAAGAAGACTTGAAGAAAACTCTGTGAGTTGTTCTGAGTTCATTTTATCCGCAACATTCATTGTATTAGAAAGGACATCTGCCATTTTTTCCTGCAAATAATAAAAGAGCAATAATCACACCAGGGTGCACAGAAAATGAAAGTTTCTCCTCAGGTGGCTAATTAATCTCATACCCAGATCTCAAATCTCCAAAGCTGGGACAGACACACATGAGATCTGGGCACGAGAGAAAACACGCGTATGGGTGGACAGCCCCTTTATAGACAATTACAGGCCGATGAAAATCTGGTTGTATTAAAGTGGTTTTTTTTTGCATGAATCTGTAAAGAGGCTTTAACGTGATTTTGCTTTCGTTTGCATAGCAGCACTTCGAGATTGGGGAAACTGAAATGTCGCGCTACAAATCAAGACCAATGATGACCCATGCACCAGCGTTTTAGCGGGGTCAGACATGCCCTTCCTCCTTATTCTTTTACAACTATCTCTGATTTCCCTTCTGCTTTTTTCGCATGCTTTGCTCAGCACTATTCTATTTTTGCTTTTACTGATCATCTTTTTGGTACACACTTCACTCACGCCCTTGGTGTGGAGGTTTCCCATTTACGGAGAGAGAGGGGTCATACGAATCCCTTTAATCGCCTGCGTAAGAGGTTAGGCATGATAAAAATCCAGATTCTCTATACTTGTTCACCTGTGACACTTACAGAAGTAGAGGGAGGAATAAGCGAACAAATCAGACGTATTTGTGTGTCTAATTCCCAAGACATATTTCACAGCACCCTTAGTTGGCGAATGAATATTTTTTACACTTTCTAGTAATCGTAATATCAAAGAATAATCGTAGTTTTGGCTGTTGAAATATTGCATGGATAAGTGTTATCAGACTTAAATTATTTCTGTAGCTGAAATCTTCACAGCAACCCGTCTGTGTGTAGCATGTTACCTTAGCGCTGTCGGATGGCGCGCTGCTTGAACCGACAGCGGTCAATGTGCCCGCGATCTGCACAGCTTGGTCAGGATTTGATGGTTCTGATACTTTCAAAATGGTATCAAGCAATTGTTCTTGAAGCTATAAAAAAGAAAACACAATCTTATGTCATCTTGTTCTGTTGCTTTGGTTCTGTTGAACAAAAGATAGAGCTTTGCAAAAGATTCCACAGTTTATAAAAACAGCCTTTTGTTTTTAAAACAAGTCAACGAATGGATAATTAGAGGGATTGACATTAACACTGACACGCAAGTCATCATACCTCTGCCTGTTTTTGCTTTTCTTCCTCGCTTGGCTCCGATGAAGCAGAATCGCTGCTTTGTTCTGATGAAGATGATTCTCCGCTGCTGGCGGCTGGCGCAAGGAAGGCAGATGCTAAGTTCCCAACGGCGCCCAGCACCGCTTCTGGGTTCCCTTCCGCTATAAGGTTCTTCAAATTGTTTTTCTAGGTTTATGGATGCGAATAGTTAGAACATCTTACATTTATAACTAAACTACTTTCCTGAACTTTTATTAACAACAAAATGTGAAGGTAAATGTTCATTAATTTGTTCAGCTACATCATAAGGAACCTGAAGGTAACGCTAAATACGTGTTTCCTTCTTCCCATTTGATAGTTTAGAACAAGGGAAACAACAAGCGTAATCTTCACTGTTTATTAGTGAGTTTACGCAACAGGACGGCAGAAAGAGGAGGACGGCATAACGCTTGTGCGTGACAAACGTGACAGGGCTATTATTGCGTGTTTTGTCGAGATCTTCACTTAACATTACTGTTTTTCTGGTTTTTCACAAAAAATTCTGTTTAAAGGAAGATGAAGTTTGGCAGAATTTTTTTTAAACAAAAATATTATCACGCCTGTCTCACAAGGTTGGTCATTTTCTTTCCTCTCCCGTCCTGTTGCGTAAGTTCATTATTATTATTTTCGCTATCGTCATTATCGTCATCATCATTATCATCATCGTAATCATCATCGCCATTGTAAAAACTGTCATAATCATTATCGCCATCACCGTTGTTATTCCCGTCGTTTTCGTCGCCTTTGTCATCATCATCATCGTCAATGTCAAGGCCATCGTTTTCGCTACCACTGTCGTAACGATCTATTGATCACTGACAATATAGTGATGACGATGATGAGACCGCTTTGGTGACGACGACAGTTGTAAAGACGATAATGGTGACGATGAACGTGACGTCAATGGAGACCATACCGATGATACTGACAATATGGTGATGACGATGATGATACAGGTTTTCTCCATACAAATGGGGCCTAACAGTACCATCACCATTATCATTACTACCTGATTTGCAAGCAGGGCCTCTTTCTCTTCTGCACTCTGTTGTGGCATTTTAACCTTAAACGACAGAAACAAAGCAACAATCAATTTTCGTAGGACGCCTATGTTTGAATGGCCCTTTTAAGGTAGTTTTACAAATATTTTACCAAATTCACAGAAACTGTAGTAAAGCTAGAAGGAAAACATAAATAGCAGTACCGTATTTACTCGATTAAACGCCGCGGTGTTTGTTAAATTTTTGGCGTGTCCGATTGGTTTTTATTTAACTCTTTAAGTCCCAATATCCACATACAAATTCTCCAAACTGATCTCCATACATTTCCGTGAAGAATTAGTTGAGAGAATTTGGTAAAAGATCAAATATTTTTCTCTTTGTGATCATTTTGTTAATTGTCATAGACTTTGCTCATGATAGTCTATGGATATCGTTAGGAGAAAATTGATTTTGAGCACTATTGGGACTTAAAGGGTTAAGGATGGCGTTTATTTCGAAATCATGGTTGCTTACCATTTGGCATTTACATGGACAAACCACTAGGCCCTTGGAATGGTCAAATGGTACGCAAAATTTAGGACTGGTATATTTCGTCTCGGAATCGCGTTTACCCTTTGTACAAATCAGTTCTATTTGCTGGAAAACGACCGCGAAGGCTTGAAACTGGTATCAAAGATGGCTTTGAAGAAATGGAACTCGAATTTCTGTTTGGAATATTCCTTCCAAAAAACATGACTACCTTTTCAGATGTTCCGCTGTTCCAGGAAGTTTTCCGCTGGAACGACCCAAAAAGTCGTGTTCCATTTACTCTCCAACCGGATTTTCCGGAATCTATTTGTAAATGGTAAACAACCCCTATTTCTTAAATCCCTAGCAACTGTAAAGTTACCGTAAATCGCTTGTAAATATCATGTAATTTAAAGGCTCTAATGTCTCTCTTATTTTTCTGAGACAGAATCGTAAATTGATGGATCCCAGGATGGTGCAGATTACCAGTGAGTTGTACCGATTTTTTTCTTATATTCCTCGAATAAACGCCGGATTCCTCCGATTAGGTGCGGCGTCTATTTTGAAGGCGGTGTTTAATCGAGCAAAGACGGTAGTTAGAAAACGAGACTTGGTCTTACGTCATAAGGTCAAAGAGATTCCTGTAACGCGTACCCCATTTGCTCTTAAGGTGGATATTCACTGTCACGTGTCACGTAATTTTTAACTGCGTGCACGAGTAAAATTTACGGCGAGTAATTAAAAGTTGAGTGACGTTGAACTTTTGGGTTTACGCGATACCTTTCATATATTGCCTCTATTTTATTTACGCGCGTAAAATATACCCACGTAAAAATTACATGACTGTGGAAACCCTCCCTTAGTATCAGGAAAACATAAAGATGATTTTTTTGGCCCAGACTGTAAAAGGCAATATTTTAATAATTTTATAATTTTTTATCTAGGCTGTCCATGCCAGAGTATTTGTTAATAATTTTGCCAATTACGCGTTCTTGTTTGCTATGGAACTTAAAGTTAGCTAAGGAGTCACTTCGTGTCAAACAAAAATGTCTCCCTATGTTAGGCAAACAGGTTTTTAAAAACCAGCTGGTAATCCTCAATACGAGGGGTTGCTGTCTTCCTTTTCAATCGTCTTCAAGTATGTCCATTTTGTATTTGTTGTGTTATGATACCTTCTTTCAGCTCTCCTAACCCTAAAGCCACTTGGTTTGCAACCCTAATCGTACAACAATGGAAATACAGTAGAACCCCGGTAACTCGAACTCTCGAGGGAAACGAAAAACAGTTCGAGTTATCGTGGTAAATTTCAGAAAAAAATTTTGATCAAGGGAAAGAAAATTTGGTTCGAGTTAGCGGGGAATTCGAGTTATCGAGGTTCTAATGTAATAAAAAATGTTGTTTTCTTCTTTTCTGTGACCAATGAGGAGACACCTTACGAACAGCTGCTACAGTGCTGTTCACTCAGTTTGGTGGCATCTCCAACTGTTTGAATTTTGATTAAATGTCGTGACACAGTTCCTTAAAGGTTTTACTTCTTAGCTGTCTTTCCTCCTTACCTTCACTTGAAGATCGTATTTAGTGATTGCACCGTCCTCGTCTTGAATTCTAACGAATACGTCAATCAAATAGCCTCTGCTCTCTAGGCCAACAGAAAGAGTTAACCAAGGTGACGTGTATGGCGCATCCGGGGAGAGTACAGCCTCCGCAGGAACTGGAATTTCTGGACTATCGGCGTCCGATTGAGTTGACACCTTGTATTTCAACTTAGTGTCATCCTGCCAATCCTTACACGTGATTTGAAAGTCGTCTTGAAACGCAAACCCCAGGTCGGGTGTATCGGCATGTTTTGAAGTGATATTGCAGACCCCTCCTTGTGGCGGCACATTCACCTCCCTGGTGTATTCTGAAAACCCACGGGTTTGGGTTCCTTGGGCCCATGCCTCAAGTCGGAACGTGTAAGTCTTGCCACCCTCCAGACTATTTGCTTTTACCACAAGTGTTCTTCCTGTTTTGGGGGTGCTCAGAATGTTTTCGACGTTTTCAACTTCTTGAAAAGGACCAGAGGGCGAATCTCCCTTCAATATCTTCCACTCGTAATTGGTATTTTGACACGTACAAGTTTCGCAAGTGGCACAGCCTGTCAAAGTCATTTTGTTAGAAGGTCCGATTCTTTTGTTGCAGTTTGTTACGCACCTGAAGTTAAAGGAAAGAACATTATATTAATTCTAATGCCATATTCCTAAACCACACTCTTTAACAAATGGTATGCGTAATTCCCTTGTTTTGCACTGCGAATTACCTACTACGGTCGAACCTGTATATAACGGGTGGCTACTTCATACAGGATCACTAAAAATACTCACTGGGCGTGGTCTAATGTGAATCTTAATGGCGTATCATACAAAAATACTATATCACTATATGCAAGGAAACAATAACACAATCAACACTCTTTCAAGCGATCAATACTTTAAACAAACTTCAGTGCCAACTTGTAACTTTACGGTATAATATAAGTAACATTGTGTAAAAGTACTGTGCAGTAAATTGTCATCTACTCTTCTACTGCGGTATACAGTACCGTATTTCTATGACTTACCTGAGTTCACAACAAAACATCTCATTCTGTCATAAAATACCGCAGAAAATACCATATGGCTTAGTTTCCGTTCAAGGGTGGCCGCTTAATACAGGGTCGTTATATAAAGGTTCGACTGTATTTCGCACTGACATATATAACGACATGGAGAGTGGTGATGATTTTTGCACCGGTCGCCTGAAGAGAGGTAATGACTTCAGCCAGGAGCCCAAAATCCGAAGTGAGTAACGCTCATACTAGGCCTATGTCACGGCTTTTTTACGGACCAGTTTATTTTTAAACACATTTCAGGGCACTTTTCTCGCGAAAATAGACTTCCACCATGTCTATGAGCGCATTCGAAGTATAAGATATCAAAAAGGGAAACTAAATATCACTTTTAGCTCTGTAGGCTTTGCTAACTGGTTTATGGAATTTAAAACATAGTCAAAATTTGCGCCAAACAGTTCTAAAAAGAATCTGCTCCCTAAAAACGCCGTGACACGAGTCCGTGGATGTTGCTCGCTCCGGGTTATGGGCTCCTGCTTCAGCACAGAATCGACTAACAACAGCAATATTCTCGTGACATAATCCTTTAAAGCAGGGGCGGATCTAGGGGGAGGGTGCAGAGGGTGCGCACCCCCCCCCCCCTTGAGATGTCCTGCGGTTTTTTAATACAACTGGTTTTCTGCACACACACAAAAAACTATGTGGTTTATTGGTGTTGGAGTAGAGCAAGAGACGAGTGCTTCCCCTCCTAAAAAAAATCCTGGATCCGCCCCTGTAAAGTCCTCTATTGTCAGTTTAGAAACGAACAGGAAACGTTTGCAAAGACTTCTGGGACTGTTTCAAGGGACTGGGGAAAAATTGTCCAGTAGCTGACCAGCACGTCCCCAGTAACGATCCCAGTGGTCTTTGTGACACTTTACTCAGCCCAGTTTCCCTCTCGTTTCTAAAGTGGCGAATAGGGGAGAGGGAATTTCACTTACGTGATATGAACAATTGGTGGATCTCCTTCCACCAATAAAATGCTAGTACAGGCAACACTTCTGCGAGTGTCTTTCATGGCCAACACACAAACATCGTACGTGCTGTACAGCCTCATCCTGAGTGTATTAAAAGAGATCTGTGGTGTGGAGGCGTTCAGTCTTCCAGGCGGATAACCAAAACATCCATCCTCATCTACAACCGTAGAGTTAGACTGAGTTTCGTTGTTCGAGCTGTTGTTAGCGGTGACATGTGGAATCGGAGATAAAGGAAACGCGGGAAGCACGGTACAGTTTTTAACCAGTTCAGGGTCGTAACTTCCTTGTTTAGCACAGAACCAGCAATACTGGAAATCACTAGGCAAATTGTCGTTTTCTGGAACGTCCGGGTCTTTTGTATTAGAGGCATCTATTGTGGCTTCTTTTCCTTCACCAATTGCCCTAGTTGATCCCCCGGCGATGGCGGCTTCGATGTCCGAGGGAATAACATTGATGTATCCCTCGGAAGACCCTTCGACTCCCTTTACATCGGCCATTGCACACGTGAACTCAAAGTAGTATTCATCGATAGAAAATTCCATAGGGTTAATTTCCATGGTTAACTTTTTGGATGTTGATAAAGCATTCCCTATTAAAGGAAACGTTATGAAGCTGCCGCTGTCGACGTCCCACTTCTTCACAATCCACGTGAAATTGGTTTTGTCAGAAGCTTCACAATTCACCACTACGGTATTCTTGATTTTGATGGACTTCCATCTATAGTAGGGAACTGCATTTTGGCGAATACTTCCCACAGCGTCTGAGTCGATCGTAACGACGGGATAATCGCAGGGCTTATCTAAGGTCACAGCTTTACCTGATGCGTTGACTTTGCTCACCTTGTTGCATCCCGTGATCAAAAGCGGGTAATTATCGACCGCAGAGTACGTATGGTCAAAAGAAAAGTTTTTTCCTGTAAAGGTCTTGACTTCCACGCCAACCTTGCTGCATTCGTCCTCGCAGGTAATCCCAAAATCAGTCTTGTAGATGAAGACTTTGTTATCGCCAATTTCCACCAGAAAACACGATTCTGTTCCCACTTGTTTAATTCCAACGGTAAAATTAATAGGAAGGCCCAGCTTTTGAGGTCCGTCATTTGTGAAATTTATTGTCTTGACCATACACTGTGAGCGGACCGTAAGCTGAAGGATCTCTTTACTCACGGCGTTCCATGCTGTAATGTTGATTGTGTATAAATTCGGAATTTCAAACGTGTAATTTATAAAAGGACTAGAAGTGGTAACTTCATATCCATTACTGAAATCCCAATAATACGTTACATTAGTTCCAGTTGCAATTGTAGTATTGAAAAGGACGGGGAAATCGCATGGAAAATAGGTTTTGTCATGGCCAAATCCTGGTTTTCCAATGTTCGCTTCTGGTCCTGTGTTCAAAGAAACCGCTGAGAAGTTAGTGATGGGCGTTTGGACTTCGACTTCTATTTCCATGAAGGCTAGGTGAATTTCATTGTTAACAGTAATGTTCATGGTATACGCGCCGTGCGTTCCATAGGAGTGTTGCAGTATAAGTGGTGCTCGGAAAGTATCGTTTGCAACCGACGTTCCGTCACCGTAGTTAACCGTGTAGTTTGAATTTGTGGGATGTACTTGACCCGGAACAACAGCAATCGTAAAGGTGATTGTGCCTGGAGGAATGTTCTGCGGGCTATTTGTTGTCAGAGTCAAATAATGTGGGTTTTGTATGTAACTAAGTATGAAACGGGTAAAGTTGCTGACACTGTTGTTGCCGAAGAGAGTAACTGTGTATATCCCTTCGTACATAAAGACGTGCTGAATAGTGACCCCATCAACAGAGAAATTTCCTTGGTAGTAATGATTTATAACATCGGAACCATCTCCAAAATCCCACCAAATACTCACGTTGCTGCCCTCTGCCATTTGGCAGGAGAAATTTGCTGTTTTGTTCACCTCAACGAATTGACTAGATCGGGTCAAAAGTGGCGTATCTATTGGCACGTCCACCATCACCGTTAAATATCTCGTTTGCCTCGGGGTTACGTAATTGATGGCCGTCACCATGAGCTCATAGATGCCTATATCTGGCATCATGTATTCGAATACGATCGCTGTTCCATGTGTTGTACTTATCGTTGTAATAACTTCTAAGTCGAAGGAAGTTCCATCGATAATGTGCGTAAATGTTGCATTGAAGATTGCATCAGTCCCTGTAACAGTGTTCCAGTACACGGAGAAACGCTCTGCAAAAGGCTTTGCTATCGGATCAACTACTTCAAATCCAATTATGGGCTCCTCTACAATAGCTATTGTCTCCGCTGTGGTCTTATTCAAGCGATTACTGCAGTTAAGTTGTACGTGGAAGTGACCTACGCTGCTGTAATTGTGGTAGGTGAAATTTCCAAGTTGTTCAAACACAGTTTCGTTCGTGATGCCATCGCCCCAATCCCACGTGCATGTAAAATCGGTACCAATACTTATGTTCAACATGCAGGGAGTAAGATCAGTCAGGTTGGTGTAAGAGCAAGTTACGTTAAAGCCAATCAGGGGATCGACCGGTTTATGTACTTGGATTTCCGTCGATGCATTTAGCATACTTATGTTATTGTAAACAGAGCAGCTCACATTGTAAAAATCGAATGGCGAATAAGAATGCTGAGCGGTTAGATCTCGCGTAGTGGTAGCCGAACCGTCTCCAAAGTCGATAAAGATTTCTGGGTTGGTTCCCTGAGTGATTGTGACCTCGACTGTCACGGTCTCATTAACTTCTATGTCTCTGTGCGCATGGTGGACGGTACAAGTTAGACCGGTCACCGGTAACTCCACTATGGCCAGACTCTCTATTGACGCGTTCGAAACACAGTTGGACACGTTTATGGTGATAGCATACTCCCCTGTAGCTGCGTAAGTATGGTTATTTATCGCGGCAAAAAGATAGCCGACATCAAACGAGCCATTCTGATAGGAGGTTCCGTCACCGAAATCAACTGTTATGTTAATGCCGTCTCCTTGCCGAACAAGCCACTGTATAAAAGTTATGTTTCCCAACGCCACCGGGAGTACAGGGCTGTAAAACGCCAAGCCTAATACCCTGTCTTGTACTACAACCGTACAGGTCTTTATCGAAAAAGAGAGAATGTTACTGGCGTGAAGTGATATGGAGTATGTGCCGCTCAAGCGGTACTCGTAGTTTAATAGCTGGTCCTGGTCTGCAAGTTCAGTAAACGAGGTCTCATTGTAGCCAGAACCGTAATTTACAACGTAGGTAATGTTGTAGCCAGGATGAGGATGTACTGTCACTGTAAATGAATCGTTGGTTGCTACAGCTTCGGGCGTGGTCATTGTGACGTTTGCCACGCTCTCGGTTGCCGTTATGTGCGCCGTTTTTGTGACTGAATTCAACGGTCCGCTTACCGTTGCTTGCTCGTAATAATGACCAATGGCATAAGTGTGAAGAAGCAGCATCTTAGCGGGGGCGCGGCAAACCGCTTCTACAGCAAACTGGAGCTGGCTGATGCTAGATGGAGTAGACTGGGTTGTAATCAAAACGGAACCCAAGTGAAGATTAGCGTCATTGAAATAAAATGCCGTGGAATTGTATTTTTTACTGTCCTCACTTTTTCGAGAGATTATTTCTGTGTGGCCACCGCCCTGGTAAGTGAAACCGATGATGTCTCCTTCTTTGACGTCGGTGCCGTTTCTAATGTCATCGAACGAGAATATATGGCAACCACCTTTGGAAACGAAAATAAGATGCTCGGAGACCAGCTCGTACTTTTCGCTCAATGTGGCAGTTGGAATAGTATTCGGTGATACATTTTCGTCATTGCAAGTACATGAGCCAAACGAAAACACTTCACCACTGTTACAATTAGTGGCCGAGGTATTGCCGCAAGGAGGAGCTTCAGTACAAATGGAATTGATATTGCAGTAGAGGTTGAGAGGTCCGGTGCCGCATACTTTTCTATATATCTGTCAATGAAATGAATGACTAAATGAGTTGGTTCATCTTGCCATTAAAAATCGTTGCTACCTTTAGCCTACTGTCCTGGTGCGCATGAGTGTTTTTACGAGGATGCCACAGACTTGCACCTGTCTCCACTTATTTATTCTCGCAAAGGATTATGGAAAGGAAAATTGACATGCGCAAAGGCGCAAAAAGTGTTTCTTCCTTCCTTCTCTGGGTCACCGAGGTTACAGAAAAAAAACGCTTGCACTGCTGCAAGCTTATGCTCACAAATGGTCAATAAATCAGTCGCGTTATTCACGGTGACAAAATAGAGCAAATTGTGGGTAATTTAGGTAAACGCAGGTGCATGTTGTTAAAAATATAATATGCAATGGTTCGAGTTTACTTCATCAACGCGATAGAGTCGACTCCCAGTAATTCGAACCTTCTAGGGAAATCGAAAGAAATTCGAGTTATCGCGAGTTCGAAGCAAATAACCGGAAATAAGAAAATACTCAAATGGATAGATGGGGAAGGAATGCAGGTATCATGCACACTTCACCTCCAAGAACAGCTAGAGATATAGACTAATATTTTGAAAAAGAAATTAAGAAACGAAGTTTGATTAACATACAGGGATGGACACTGAACTTGAACTGGAATGAAAAAAAAAGACAAGGAATTGACACGGTTGTTTTGAAATAAATTGAATGTTTCGGACTTCAGAACTCTGTTTTTTTTTTGGACTTGTCACGCGCATAAATATGGTTCGAGTTATCGAGGGTAAAATTGTATAGAAATGACCTGAAGGGAAACAAAAACTACTTCGAGTTAGCGGGAGGTTCGGGTTATCGAGGGTAAACATGATTACAGTAAATGTATGAAGGAGATCCAGAGGAAATCGACTTTGGTTCCAGTTAGCGCGAGGTTCGAGTTATAGGGAGTCAATTGTACATCGACACGCCAAGAAAAATCGTTTTTATGGATCGGTAATCACCTTAAATTGTTGCAAGAATGTTAAGTTTTCAATATACTTCGAGCACGAAGTTTGAGTTTTGCTGGAGGTCGTTTGCAGGAGAGCACTAAACTTTATCATAATCGACTAGAAGAAACATATAATGGAACAAATTTACATTTGGAAACCCACGACCAACGTTTTAATTAGGTAAACATTGATTTACATCATAAGTATGGAATTTCTGTCGCTAAAGTGCAGACGGAGCGAGGAGACACGGCTGTATTCGCAGGCTAGCATCTCATTGGCCAGTTTCAAATTCCTCCCTTTATATTGTTATTGGCCCTGATTGGGTAATAAATACCTACCTGAAGAGATACGTAGCCGCTAGTCTCTGTACAAATCCTCCAACCTATAAGCTTGCAGTCATCCTCAAACTTGTAACTTGGTAGCAGCACAGTTACGTTGGTGTATTGTACCCCACCACTCCCGGGTGCGGACTGAAAAACCTCTCCAACAGTGTAGGTACGAGCATCTAGAAGACGAAAACCATACACCGTAATTTCACTCAGTGCGCAAAGACGCGCGAGAAATGATAAAAGAACTCTCTCCCTTTTTTGACCCCCTTCTGAAATAGCCAAGCCCACACAGGCTTCACTTCAATTCCTTGTGCACATGCGCGGTCAAGATTAGCGGACAGTTTTGTCAAAAGCTATTTTTGTCATGTTTGCCACACAAGGTTTGCCGTCTTTTTTGCCACGTTGTTTTTTTTACGTAAGTTCACTATTGCGGGCTTTCACAACACTTACCATCCATGGGAGATGAAATTGCGCTGCCCGTGGTAAACTGAGCGTCCAACTGCATGTCAGTCCCTTCGTAAACGGATATCGGACACCCGAACTCTTCGTTTGCCTCAACGATCGAGGGACAGTTGAGTTCAAGCAGATTTACAAAAGAGTAAACATTCACCTAAAAGAAAGAAAATGGACATGATACCAACAAAGGGTAAACAAAGAGAATAATGGTCCTTGTTGAATGCACCAGGTTTCGACCACTACCTTTTTCCTTTTTGATAAACAACTGGTGACCCCAGGATTATTATAGGCAAATTTTTGTTTACACTTTTTGCCTTATTAACTTATGCTTATCACTGTCTGATGACCCTAATAAAATAAAAACTCTGAATATTGAAAGGGCATAACAGTTTCAGTTATCTCTAAAAATTCGAGCCCAATACACCGAATGGTTTCGGAGAAATTCTCTTCTAAAAACTCCAAATTTTACTGAGAATGTATCACTCATTAACTTTTTTGCCACACAGCAATTTCGCAGTTTTTGATGGCTGATATTTCCTTCAATATTGCATGCAAAGGGCTGAAAATTGCACAAATTGCTCAACTTCATCAGCTCTTTAAACTTTTGCATTTAGTTCATATATGTGGCCACGGCTTCAATGAGTTTAAGTCGTATGCTAATGAGGAAAAATGTAACAATGACGTCAACAAAGATTTCTCAGAGACATTGTACCTCAACGGGGGCTACTTAACAAAGTTTTATACATTATAATTATTACAATTTTTGACAGAAAAAGGACCCCTTTCATATATGCTCATTGACAAATGGTACTCCTCTCACATACCTAGTTTAGAACATTGAACTTCTTTTAACTGCTATAAATGCACTGTCTTTAAAATAAGATTAAATAAAAAAAAATGAAAATTTCTCGACTTTTTCATAGCCATAAATTCTTCTATTGGCCCTTTTAGATCTTTCTACGGACGGAAAGACAGATTTCCCTATCCTTTTATATTCTTCAACTCGTGAAATAATAATAATAATAATAATAATAATAATAATAATAATAATAATAATAATAATAATAAATACTCAATTATCCACTCCCCTTATAGGCCTTTTCAGAGATAATAAAACAATAGTTTAAACGGAACATAATATGTTTAAGAATCCCAACCGGTAGGAGGACAAAACCAGTTGGCTATTTACAAGCGTGGCCGAGGATTTGAACTCGGGAATACCAAGTACAAATCCAGCTAGCGTTCAGGGCGGGACTTGAACTCTGGGCTTCCGGATTACAAGTCCAGTGCTCTAACCGCTCGTCCTTACCGTCTCCACAACCCTTTCATATACCTGAGACTTGTGGCCTGAAAAAGGTACCCCTTACGGGCGGAGCCTCCCCGTATAGGCTACTATAGGAAGTACCCCCTGGGCTTCTTACCGCCAATGATGTGGTATGTAATTGTGGTTCACCATAATCGCCCAACAGGGCCTGGCCATAAACAATGTGTGTTCCCTCAGAGTGATAGAGATACGATTCAACAGACTTCTCTGTGGTGACTAAGATGCCCTCGCCAAAGTCCAACGTGTACGATGCTCCCGTGTAACTGGAAAACGTAGCATTGAATCTTTCTGACACAGATACGTTTGTGGGCATGGTCAGGCCAAGTTCATAGTCGTACTTTCCTGAAGCATTATAAACGCTGTAGGCAGATCGTCCACCGCATTGTATTATTGGGTTGCCTGTACATGGCACATCGCATTGTGGTTCGCCAACCTTATTGACGGCGTCAACTGAGTCACTGCAGAGACACTGATCTCCACGTTTTACCGCAGAGTATGTATAGCCTGCCTCGCCGCAGCAAGTGGTACAGATCTCCGGGGTCAGGGAATTCTTGCCGTAGTCTCCACATGCCTTAAATGGACCACTCAAATAACAGCCAACGTAATTTTCCGCTACATTGAAAAAATAAAATTTAATTAATTAGACATGTTGGAGCTCCGCTTGAGACTGGGTCAATGCCGTGTCGAATAGACCTTTTTACCGATACGGCGGCCATATTGAATTAATTTGATTTAAGGAGTATTATAGGATGCCCAGGGGGATTAAGCACATTTCGTTTGTATTTTCGAGCGCTTCTCGGGACATTTTTTCTTAAAGTTCTCTTAGAATAAGATTGCAATGGAAAAAAAGATCCTTGTGCTGTGTTTTGATGTATATAATGATCGCCCTTTTCCCGAGAAATATACAATGAAAGACCATATTTCTAATACTAAACTAGAGAAAGGCGATCATTATTACATCCAAACACGGCACAAGGATCTTTGTTCCCATTACAATCTTATTCTAAGAAAACTTTAAGAAAAAATGTCCCGAAAAGCGCTCGAAAATACAAACGAAATACGCTCATGCCCCCTGGGTATCCTGTAATACTCCTTAAATCGAATTAATTCAATATGGCTGCCGTAAACGGCTTGGAAACTAAAATTTCGAGGACGTTTTTGGACTTTTTACATTTAGGGCATGAATTTTTCGTCATTTCAGGCCATGGAACCTAAAAATGAGCCTAGCTAGCTGTAAAAAGGGGCAGTACGGAGGCAATACGTCCTAGCCGGCATGATCACATGCTGTTTACGGAAAATTCCCTCATTCATGTCAGGAAATTCTGTATTTTAAAGCCTCCCCTAGGGCATGACTCAGCAATTGAGGACATTTCTGCTACGTTTTCAATGTTGGTTAGCATGCAAGGATTTTTCCCATGCCTATCGTCAATGATTTGCTCACTGGTAATAGAGGGGGTGGCCCCAGAGTGGTTTTGCATTGAAATTGGCATGCAACAGAATTTCGCATGCCCTGTAAGCATAATTTGAGGTTCCGTGACCTTCTCACCCAGGCCGCGAGAAGCCTAGGTTCTAGTAATAAGTAATTCATACCAAGCAAAATCTCCGGCATGCCGGGCATGCCAAATTCCCTGGCATGCCCGGCATGCCAAATTCTCTGGCTTGCCGGGCGTGCCATAATCTGGGTCATGCCGGGCATGCCAAAATCGGTCTCTGGCATGCTCTCAACGCACAGGTTATAATTCCTTGAATCTACAGATATTTTAAGCCTGGCTAAAAAAAAAAAAAAACTAAACAGATCACAGTACTTATCGTTTGATGTACGGTTTATAGGTCATTTACACGATGACGTCATTGCTATTCCTCTCATTTTTATAGATTTGGTTGTCCCAGCGAAGTTTAAATAACAAAGGCTCTAATTTTCACAAGAAAGTAAAACCCTGAGGGATTCTCTCGTAGTAATAAAACAGCGTCATCGCGGAGATGACCTGTTGGGGGATTGTAAAAACGGCCTCACCCCTTTTAATGAGTCTTTAATAGGATTCCCATTTCACATTGCGAATAAAAAAGAATTGACTGAAATCATTAAAAATAGAGACAGAGACTATTTTCTTTGCATAATAAAATGCATCTATGTTCCATGAAAGCTTTTAAAAATACAAGGTTATAGAATATCTTTCAACGTTCATTACATTACAAACTGAGCTAAGCTCCAAAATCACTGTCCATTATTCAGTAAATTATGATGTTCGACAATGCAATGTGCTTGAATATAACGTTGCAATTACAAATCTCTCTAACGCAATTTTCCCTACGTTAGAAAAGCTGTTTTTGTCTTGTTTCATATTTTGATAAGGAGTCTGAGTTCCTCTTTCTTGTTTTGTAGGCTTGCCAGGGATTATTGTTTATGTGTCATTACCAGAGTCTGTGTTCTTTGTTTTTAACTCAAAATAAGTCAGTAATAACTGACAGTATCAAAGAATTGCTCTCTAGAAAAGTAATTATCTCCTCGTCATGTCTGAAAGTCACCTGTAACAAAAAAGAAATGGAATGTTAACACATGCAAGGGCAATATGAAAAAATGAAATAGAACGTGTAGAGCTCAGCTTCTCTTAAGATATTTTCATACTGGCTTGTTGAGTCTGATCTGTTAAAGGTCGCAACTAATTGTCTGAGGCTAATTTCACAAGGTGTGCAATTGAGCTAAATGCATGGTAAATAAAGTGAAAGAAACGTGGTTTCACATTTGCCAATTTACACTGCGTTGTTCGATGATGTTTACACGCTCTTCTACTGCGAAATAAACCTTTGCATTTGGGTTTGCAAGTCAAGATTATCCCGAGTTTGACTGACACTCGAACAACAGTTTCATTTTTAAGCAGGGAAGGTGTAGACCCATGTAAAGCAGGAATATGTAAAGGAAACTCATCGAAAACTTTTTCGCATCTTTGTGGCGATATTCTCTCAACTGATTACTGGGGGTTGTGAAGAAAAAATACATTAGGACCAAAGGTTAAAGCCTGTCCTGTTACATCATTTTGCATGTTACCTAGAGTTCTAATAAATAGGTCATAAAATAGGATTTAACGAGAGCGAATTTGTTTCTTAATCGGTGTATAAAAAAAGTGAAGCTATCAAATGAGAAGTTTATAAAGTATCAAAATTATTAAATTAAAAGCTCAAATAATTAGGAAAATTCCTATACGAAAATAATGCTAGAGACATTAAATTGATCAGATAAAATTCTCAGAAAATATGTCGAATAAAAGCCTCATTGCTTGCTTTTGTTTTTGCGTAAAGGTAGCCAAGTTGAAAAAGCGACTAAATCTTAGTTTTTTACGTTGAACATGTTTATTAGCTTAGTTTTCGTCCGTTTTAAAAGCTTTATAACCCAATCATAATTTTCGGGTTAAAATAGTACAAAGTAATTTCAAAAACTATGTTTATTTAAAGAAGAGCCGGCAAACGTGAACATTTTGTAATTCAGAAATCGGACCCAGCCAGGTTATTTAAGCTTAGAATTTTTTGCATTTTAGCGTCCTATAAATTTACCAGAATCGCCTCTCAAAGGCTTACTGTAGTAAAGCATTTTGTAGTACACTCGTAGACAAGCAATGTAAGGCATAAGTGGTTGCTTGGATAAGACATCCAAAAGAAAAATTAGTTTTGTGGACCTAAACGCACATTCGCAGACTCCTTATTGAGTTGTTTACAACTTTGCATTGACACCTGCAGCATGTTCATTTTTTAAAGCGAAATCCAAATCTGATTTTGGCATTTGATTTACGGATATTTTATTTTGTCTCCAAAAGTGATTGGTTTCTATATTTTTGAAGTTTCCTCTAGTCTTCTTAACAGCAGAAGAAGATTACAAGACGTAGAAACAGAAACAATCCGAAGTGAACGAGTTGAAAACCACTTATGCCTGAGAGTTCTTAGGCATGCTGAACAGCAAGATAAACTGAATGCCAAAAGGATAATTCACGGGATTTTTTCGATATTCAGGCTTTTTCTTTACCAAATTAATACTAAATTTGTACTTACAGTCTCTCGTAGAATCCATTTCTTGTCCAGCATTCACCAACATCTCAACCATGCACCGCCGGAAAAAAAAAAGACAAACAAGTGTGGAGAGACATGACGACATCGTGACGCCACAACTGCCACGCTACAACAAACTAAATTCATCGTCATCCGAAAACACTTCTGCGGAAATTCGGCCGATTTCGTGCGAGCTCGGGGTATCTTCGGATGGAGTAGATGACGTTGCTGAAAGGACTATCGTCAGCAAGGAGTAAAACAGTTTGCAAAATTCGCATAGCCGACAAGAAGCGCACTGAAAACCTAAGCAAAATCTCTCTGAGAAGGCAGTCCAAACTCACCAAATCAGAACGTCTTTGCAGTATTAACGTCGTACTCTCGTACTGACTTGAACGTCCTGGTAAGCTTAATTTTCACGAGTCTTTTAATGCTGTTGACCGAGAAACATATATTGACGGAGAAGATTTGTTATCTTATTGTTTAAAACGCTTTTCCGCGATCAAATTTAAATCTGGACCCAGAAATATCAGTATCGCTTTGAAATAAAAGGATTAATTGATCTGTAATTGCAAGTGAAGTATTCTATTTTATGCATGAATAATGTTGTTTTGTTGTGCTTTTTATTTATAAATCCAGGCTTTTGTCTTCAGTTTTGCCAGTCGATCCCGTGACATACATGGTGACAAACATAACTTTTTTTGTTATAATCTGCGTTTATTGCCAGGCATGAAACCTGTAGCTTCAAGCTCCCTAAGATATATTTGGCGATTATGTGATTCTCAGGATATGATGCTGGAGCGAACATCAAAATCAGTCACGCTGGGCATGCCAATTTCATACCCGGCATGCCGAGCATGGCAAACCCAACTGGCTGCACGATCTGCATGCCCGGCATGCCAAACCAGACGAGCAAAAACTGGGAATGAATTATCAACCCGGCGAGAGATCTGGGACCTAAGTTTAGCTAAGTCAATTTTGGGCTGCGAGGGCATGAACCCATTTTTTCCATGCCTATGACATGTAATTTCTAAGTACCAATGTTCCCTTGAATTTTGTCATGCCTAAATATATAAAATTTTCCCTCTCTCATTAATCCTCAGACTGAATGCAATTTTTACGCTCGCTAGGCATGTTCAACTGAAAATCATGCCCATACCCTCATTCAAAACAAAATGCTATTAAATTTTAGTTTCCAAGCCGTTCGTATCGGTAGAAAGGTCTATTGCACTATGGGGCTATTTTGGGGAGCGAATGTGGACCCATTTTCCTGTGCGACTTCCTTGTAACCAATGAAAGAGCTGATAGCGTCCTCGGAATAGTCCCACAATGCAGTTAGAGGCGACATCGACCTAGTCCTGCGCTAAACCTCAAAATGACCACTTAAATTGTAAAAATATTTGCAAAATAGACCACAAACATTTCAAAACCCCGAAACCACTTCTGGATTTACCTTGGTTCGAAAACATTGATGTACCGTGGAATACGCGTAATCACATGACAAAATTCTCCAATCTATCTGCTGTCCTGATTCCAGAATTTATAGGACACTATAATAGGACAGTACGCGTCACTCCCATAGGACAGTGCGCGCCATCAGAACAGTGAATGCCATCGCGCCCGCGCACACTTGAAGGTTTTTTTTTTTACTTTTAGCAAAAAAAAAAAACTTTCAGAATATCTTGTGTTTTAATTGGACTCCACTCAGTCCTGTTACCATTACTTGGTTGACCAAGCGTGCAGCGGAGGACGAGTTAAGCACCAAGAACGTGAACCGAACGTGAAATATGTTATAGTTACGTCTGGTAGCAGCTTCTCAACTGACAAAATCGATTCAGCAGCACAAAGCAGCTGAATTTGAGTCCGCTGAGATTCAAAGCCTGAAGTCGTTTAATCGAACGTTAAATCATATTAAGAAGTCTTTGACCATTTCGTTTACTGCTAGAAAATGGGATTTTAAGCTAAGCGAAAGCTTGGTTGACCCTTTAGGTCCCTAGAGTGACCAACATCGATTTTCTCCTAACAACATCAGCAGATCACAAAGGGTAACGGTTGTGAGAATTACTAAATTGATTACCAAAGGGAGAAAGCTTTGATCTTGAACCAAATTCTCTCAACTGCTCTTAAAAGATATGTTAGAGATCAGTCTGGAGAATTTGTATCTGGATCTTGAGGCTTAAAGGGTTAATAGACTCACGCGTTGTAATGCCATACAGTTCCATTCTGAGAACAGGTTCGTGATTCCATGACTTTATGTGAAGTCGGACTTTCCGCGCCACAAATGGATTGGCAAAGGTCTTTTGAACCACAGAGCTTGCATCAGTATTTCCCGTAAAAAGCTGTGAAAAATTGACGTTAAAATGTAAAAAGGAAGCTCTCTTCTGCTACAGAAAAAAATTCATTCATTTCGGAAGTGATTCTGACGCTATTCAAAGACTTTTCTCAATTCATCTTTAATTGAGGTACTCTCTCTTCTGAGAACATGGGGATCATTGGGTAGCGGTTGTTACAAGATGCGTGAATACTGACTTCTGATTGGATAAAATTACTCGGAAGTGACGCTATACACGTGAATTACGTCACTAATTGCAAAACAAGTTTGCCTTTAAGCCGGTAAAACGCATAACACGAACAGCTTTTGGTTGTAACAACATTTCGCAACCTGCAACATCCTCGTTTGTCAGGTTGCAAGACAGGTTTTCTTCGCGGCTGGTAAAACGCCCAACATCGCTATTCAACTCGTTTTGCAGCAATGGTGAAAAATAAGTTGAACGTTTCTGCTGCTCGTGTTACCGTACCTTGAGGCGGTCGCTCATGAAAGGTTCCACTGTTGTCGCATTCGTGTTGCCTTACCTTAACTGCGTTGTTTTCTAAATACGCCTCCCATAAAGCACTCTTACTATGAGACAAGGTGTATGTCATGACGTAAGAACTGCTGCGACCTTGGGTAGCCACTTTAGTGATTGTCTTAACTTGGTTCACGTCCACCTCCAGCCACTGATCACCAGTTGTGGATTGCGGTTTCCAAGCTTCAATAGACCAAGATGTATCTAAAGAAAAAAGGGTTTTATTTAGCCCGGGGGGGGGGGGGGGGGAGGGGGGTACTTAGGTTAATTTTTACTGGGCATGTGCCGCTGGCCCTCAGAGCCCCTACCTCATTATAGTCTATTCTGTGGCCAATTATTGACCCCATCGTAGTCACCCTTTGCGCAAATATGTAATTTCGCGAACCTAACTTAGTCACTTTCTATTTTTATGAATTGACTCATTATTTTACATGGAACGAACAACACTTCACTTTTCATCTGCGGTACAAACATTCTGGTGCGTTTGCTAACAGTAAATATGAAGAACTGTCTTACCCCCAAATTTTTTCAATTCTAGTAACTCTATTGAAAATGCGACCCCATTATAGTCAATCCAGTAGTGAAAGTGAGACCCCATACAGCGACACATCCCCTTTAGCCTCTTTTAAGGAAGTACCCCTCCCGGGCTATTTAGCAGCAATGATTCTATCTTATTAGTCCTAAACAATGCATGGATAAGTAAGGCTGAATTCGCCGCCCGTAGGTCCTCTGGCAAATCTCTCGTCCTCGATATGAACTACCGCTGTACAAACCTGATGCGAGCCTCCAAGTGAGCCTTCCTTTATCACCTATAAAACCAGGTGTATACGAGGATGCTGTCATTAATGCTGACGAGCCCCATCCAACGCCAAGTTTAGCTGCAAATTTTTAAGCATCAAAGGAAAATCAGTAAGAGTAGGTCGTAGGAGAGAGTAATTACTGTTTTATGAAATACTCTGTTAGGACGTTGAAAGAAGGCATATTTTCCCTGTTTCGTGAAGCTGCTTTTTATAGTCCGTAAGTAACAACAGCTGTTTCTCTCGATGCAGTCAATTACCCAAATTTAAATGATTTTGGACGTCACTTCAAGGCCTTTAGGGTTCATATTACTGGAAACCCCGTTTATGGTGGTCCTATCTCTTTTTAACCGTTACTCGATGTACCTGTACATGAAAACTGTCTTTGACATACGACGGGTATGAAGGGAGTGGACTGAAAATTGAGATCGTCTTAAACCGGCAGTTTCAAGCTGGACTTGGATTAAAAAAAAACGCTCCAAAACCATAAATTGAGATTTTCTACATTAGTGATTCATTTTGTTGATCAGGGGACATTTTTTAAATCGCCAAGTGTCCTTTTCCAACTCTTGATTAGTTTACACCGAGCGTTTTGAGAATTAAAGTGTCACTATCCGTTTCAGTCTCTTATGCAACTGTCGTGACTCTCCAGTGTGACTTCTTTGGGAAGTAACTTTGTCACGTTAGCACTACAAACTAGACATCTGTAATACTTACAATAATCGCTTTGTCCGTCCCTATGGAAGCAAGTGCTGTCCAAGTAACAGAAACCAGTAGCCACACAGTCCCCCTCCGTTATGCCCGCCCAACCGGTGCTTATACGATCGTTAACTTCAATAAAGGGGCAGTCTGAATAAGCTGTCGATAGATGTTAAAAAACTCAGCAGTGTAAGCATTAACAGTGATAATGGGCTCTAGTAACTCCTAGTCGGTTTCCAATCCTACGAGTGATTAAATACGGGTGTGGTGTAGACACAACTGAAAGACATGCTGCCCGGTTATCAGTTGGTCTTACAAGCAAAGAATTTTTGACGTAGTGGTCTCATGCGGAGCGCTTCTGCGCAGGTACTTAACAGAAGGTTGCGCACATATTAGGGCCAAGCAAGAATTGTCCTGCGAATCCTATTCGGGCGCTAATTGTAAACGAAACTTAAGGAAATATCCAACTCAATATCAAATGCACGCTTGTAACCACTAAGAACCGTGGCTAATTGAACCCCTCAAATTAACTCTCAATACTCCTGCTTAGGTTTATAAGAACCGGATGTTTGAAGCTTTGCTAGAGACAACGAAATGTCAAATTAACCCAGACACAAAGAACAGAATTCACTGTCGTCAGCCCGTATATCAAATTTAGTTTCCATTAATTGTCAAAATGAAGCTTACGCTGACAAGTATGTTATAAGTATCGCGGGCTCAGGTATGTTTTGTTTTGTCTTTAAGTTGAGAAGTTCCATTTAATCGCGGACTCAAAACAACATTCAAAGGCTGACGTTCCTTTTACTTAGTTCTTTTTTTGTCAGTGCTAAATTCGATAGAAACGGTCGAAAATTCATTGTTTCCAGTAAAATGTTTGAATTTAAAAAGGGCTCCGCTTTTAGGCTTTGCTAAATCTTTATATCATAAGCAATAATGAACTCACAAGGTAACATCCCAACGCAGTGGAACCTTTTTCGCATCGCTGTATAACCTAAGGCTATTTTGCTGTAAATAACAAGTACGCTCATTTTAAAGTCGGACGATCCTCCTGTTGGTCGCCGTCCGATCAGAAGATTGTGGTGCGTTTCAACTGTTCTGTCTGTTGCTAGAACTGTTCCCCAAAACGCGTCTGCTCCATTGACAACCATCCAAGGACTGGTACTAGGATTTTCTCTCCAGGCAATAAAGATATGGTACCACTTCTCAGGAGTTATTACAAGAGATATGCTGCCATATTTGGTGGTCGAATAGATATTAGCAGTCAGTTTTGAGGTGGATGTTGCGTAGAAAATTGCCAGTCCTCGATCAGCATTGTTTTCAGCTGAGTATAGAATGTCGCTGTCTGCTCCGCTCTTTGCCCAGAACCAGAACCCAATAGTGATGCCATAAGGGCACAGCGCGAAGTCGCTGATGCAATTTCCAAAGTATCCAAAGTCAATTGTCTGATCACTGGCAGTTTTTATCTCTGCGACCCCGGTAGTAAGGCCTTTGTATCCTATGCCACCATATATCGCCCCTTTCTCACCCTTTCCGTGCTTTGAACCAATCAAATCATAAAATGTTCCACCCACGTATCGGTCCAGCGGCATTAAATGATCAGCATCTTTGTAGCATTGGGCTGTGAAAAATACCAACAAAAAATTGAATGAACAACTGTAGGCCTTGAAGCCAACAATTTTGCACGCGCGCTCCTATTAAAAAAGTAGAGACACGTTTCCACCCAGGGCATTATCTTATGCTACTCCAACTGGCAGACGTTTTCGTAGGTGTAATTTTTTTATTTATTCCAAGATACCAGAAGTGATTTTCCAAACGCTTAATTTTAAGATTTAAAGGTGTTCCTTCCCCTCGCAACTTAAACCCCAGATTTAATTTCAGTACCCTTCAATGGCTTTTACAAAACAAGTTCCTGCGCGATCTTGTTAAGTGATGTAATATTGGGTCACGAAAAAAAGACTCGTCTAAAACTTTTGCTTTCAAAAAGTTGCACTGGCCTCCTTTTAAGGACAGAATAATTTTCAAGTTACTGTTGATCACGTACAAATCTCTTAATGGCCTTGCTGCGGTGTATACTAACGAGCTGTTAGATCATTACACTCCCTGTCGTTCTCTTCGTTCTAGTGATTCCAACCTCCTAGTTATCCCCAAGACTATTACAGTTACTTACGGTGATAGATCTTTTGCGGCAATAGCTCCGAAGTTATGGAATTAGCCAGCACTTGCCATTAGACAAAGCAACTTCATTTGTTGTTAGTTTTAAAAGGGCTTTGAATACGTATCTGTTTCGTGAGAGCTCTTTCTTTCAGTTGTAAAAAGCATCGAGATATTTATATGTAGAATGCGTTTTTTTTAAGAACTTTAATAATAATAATAATAATAATAATAATAATAATAATAATAATAATAATAATAACTTTGTATCAAACAGAATCAAGGTCTAAAGACCTTGCGGCACATTCCCACCAACCTCCCATTCACACCCCCACCCCGGGTTACCAGTGGCGCCCTGTGGTGTGTGCAGGAAGCAAGTCATGTCGCTGGGAGGATGAAATTCGTGAACAAGAATTTCACTTACATGCCGCCAATGAAAATACTTAAAACTTAATAATTAACCCGTCAATTTAAATCTACACTAGGCATCCCAGCAAAGGCAAACTTAAAAAATCCAACTCACTCTCTTTTTGTCTGTTGAACATTGTGATCGTTGTAGATTGTGTATCATCTGCAGTAAAGGACACGTAACTAAAGGAAAAAGGTGACTGGTCATTCCACTGCAACAGAACGTCGCCCCCAGATCCCAGCACCAGGTTGCTCGACCGGAAGTCTATCCAAAAAGGGCGAGATTGGCCTGCTACTAAAGCATTTGGAGTACTTTGTGAATGTTGCAAAGTTTCGCTTCCGCCTCCCGTAGAACGATATATTCCTGAAACGCCACTATTGTAGAAGATTTTAAATCGATATCTCGCTGAGGTGGCCTGTGGCTTTTCATGAAGAATTACAGAAACACTTTGGGCTGCCTGTATTAGTACCGAGATGGATTTTCCGGACAGAGGGTGTGGTTCTGTTGTTTTTGCCGCTGGTAGAACGACAAAGCCACTCAGCTGATCTGGATAGAATAAGATAAAAGGAGTTAACGGGGATCAAAATGCCAAAAAGAACGTCTATTGAACAATACACCACACTCTTCCATTGTCTATACTG
Source organism: Porites lutea (assembly GCF_958299795.1). NCBI lineage: Eukaryota > Metazoa > Cnidaria > Anthozoa > Scleractinia > Poritidae > Porites > Porites lutea. The sequence continues at coordinate 31,669,688 of NC_133206.1, read as the reverse complement.
TAACAAAAACTTTTATCTCTGCTAGAGTTTTATTTGATAAAGCAGGTCATAAACTGAAGGGCAGCTTGAGAGCTTATTTTGGCCTGCTAAAGCAATACTTAACAATTATTCCTCGCTGAGCCCTTCGGCCTCATGGGCTATTGACTCAGAGGCCATGAGGGCGAGAGGAATAATTGTTTTAGTAAAATCCAACTAGTTGGTCAAAAATATCGAGAATAAAAAATTTTTAGCTAGTTAAAGCTAGACTTTAATCCTTTTTTGCCGTCAAAAAGGGCGCGCTTTTCGCTACTAGGAGGCTATAACATATAGCCTATTAGTAACTCAACCAATCAGAACGCAGCATTGATAATAGACCACTAGCTGGATTTTACTAAATACATATAGACACACGCATGAAAGATAGGCCACAACACCGGGGTCTCCGGCGTCCACATTCCCCCTAGACAGGTTTGATACTCTTCCTAAGTCACAATTAAAATACATACCACCCTTTCCCAGGCTCCTCGATTTCAGTTCGCGGTTTTTTTCCCGCCTGTTCGTACTTACTAAAAGCCTGGAACAGGCTAAAAGATACACATTTATCGTTCAAACAACAAACAAACCTGTAATACAGTTGTTGTGATAAAATTGGATTTCTTTGAAGCCGTTGTTAAGGGTGGTGTAAACGCTCTCCACTTCAACTTTTACTGAATCGGTCAAAATGTCAGCAAAGCTCCTTTCGTCCCAGACCGCATCGGCCAAATGATCAACACCTTGATTTTGAGTCAGTTCCACCTAGGGGGAAATCAGATCGATTTGATGACTTCTTCCCTTTTAAACGCTAAGGCTGAAGAGTTGTCTCTTGGTGTTGCAGAAACCATTGTTAGTTCGCTTTTGTTTTATGGTGTGGGTATTGTTAAGTGTCTTTTCAATCTTTTGTATGACCACGTCATTTGTAGTCTGCTACACAGCCGTTTTTAGTGTCTTCACAACGACTCTGAAAACGGCTGTGTAGCAGAGCAGACCACGTCATTTGGTGATTGCACCCGACCGTGACGCCAAGAAACTATCAGTGAATAGAGAGCTTTAGAATTTAAGACGAGGACGACAACGAGAACGAGATCTTCTCAATACTTAAATAAGTAGTGCACGCGCGCAAAACAGCTTCATTTTGGCTTGAAATGTGGTAGCCGTCGTCACTCTACTACGAGTTTTAGCGAGAATGTCGTAGTGGCGAAAACAAGTTATCAAATGTTAGAAATATCATCATTTAGCGATCGGGGGAGGGCTTAACCTCCTTCAATGGAAACAAGCGAGCAAACTTTGGTGGTGAAAAAAAGTACTATGAAGTTTTTTATTTTAGAGAATGGGCGAGAAACTTTAAATCAAATGTCATTCTCGTAATCGTTCTCGTCCTCGAATCTAAAGGGAGCTTAGGGGCCGACCATTTAACTCTTGAGGGGGGGGGGCGGCGGCGGGGGGGGCGGTGATTTCTGGTCATCAAGAATTTTTTTCTAGCAATCTGGTGGGCAGGATATTTTTTTCCCTTTTTTTCCCATAAGTTTTCTATTACATTTGTGCTGCGTGCAATTTTTTTCTTCCGACAAACGCTTGCAGGAAATCTTTTTTCAAAATCACCCCCCCCCCCCCCCCCTCAAAAGTTAAATGGTTGGCCCCTTAAGGCTTCAAACTTTATCGCGCTTATTCCACCTCGTTCAGTTTGTTTAATGTTGGCAATTTTTTCTGGATTTGAATTCTAAAAGACCTCACGTCGTTTGGTCTAGTACGACGAATAGGAATATCAATAAATTAAAGCATGTTCAAAACTTCGCAGCTAGGATCATCACCCGTTTTGTCTAAACGTGATCACATCACTCCTGTTCTTAGCTGTTCTTAGAGAACCAATTAAATGACTACCTGTTGCATCCATGTTTGTCTACAGAGATGGCATACTGGCTTTCAAGTATTTAAGGGGATTGGCTCCAGACCATCTGGCTAAAAAATTTAAAACAAGGCCCGAAATTCACAACAGTGACACGCGTAACAAGAATGAGATTGACATTCCAGGAGACAGAACTGCAGCAGGCCAAAGGTCCTTTCATTATTAGTCCGTTTCACTGTGGAACGCCCTACCCGAAAGGCTCACTGAGATAACAAACATTGCGGCATTCAAAAAGGAACTTATGCGTTATTTAAAATCGTCTCATTAAGCAGTCTATTTTTAAGACAGGGTTTCTTATATGGCTTTTGTTCTTTGTAACGGAGAGAATTTTCTTGTTAAAATCTTGCGAATATATTGTTTTACAGTTTTGTTTTTTAATGTTTTATACTTTTCTAATATTTTTATTCATAATGTTGATGTTATTACTTTGAAAAGCCATCCGTGGAAAGTAGTAAAGTTATTATCATTATTACTATTATTATTATTATTATTACTGTATCAAAGTTCAGGGAAAAAAGAGTAAAGTCGTCTTTTTTGTTCACGTCCTCCACAAAACGCGAAATATGGTATTTTCTCGTCGTAGTCGTGCAGTGACGGCAGAGAAATTTACAAAAAAGCGTGATGCACGTGCAAAGTTGTTGTTTTGCCAATTTAAACCTATTGGTTTTTTGCCGTTTTCGTTGACGTCGCCGTCGAGGTTGCTTAGGTTCCCTTAAAGCTCTCTAATTACACCATCGTTACGTCATTTCCGTATCTATAGGTTCAGCCAATGAACGCAAAGAAGCCTCGACCAATGAACGCCAAGAAATCACTCAGTTATTCTTAAAAACATAAAGACAAGGCAGATCAACAAAAATCTTTGGGAAAAACGGAAACTGTTCAGATTTTTTATGTGTACTATATTTTCGCCTTATTTCGATTTATGGCCGTGGAAGCAGCAACTTAATTTTTGGCGCACTTGTCACTGCCTAATGAAAAGCCTTGGTTTTTCCAAAATATCTTTTCTTTAAACTTTAACAGGGAAGTTAAATTAAATGTATGCATACACACCGATGTTTTAATTATGTACAGTCAGCTCTCTCTAAGATGAACATAACACCTCTGGTAACAGCACTAAGTGAACAACTTAGGGAGATCCCGGTCTTATAGTGAGCCAAATAAATGGAGTAAGCAAAGGCAGGGGCCAACTCCAGGTGTCCCTTTTACAGAGGTGTCTGTAAGGAGAGAGTCGACTTTGCTTCAGTGAGATACTCCTAAAACATTATACACTATACTTGGAACCAGTGTGTGTCAGAAACCCTTGTGTTTTGGGCTCCTGTGAGTGTAAAATATTTTTTCTGCTTTATAAAAAGGCAGACTTTGCTTGTCTATTTCCATCCTGGCTTTACTGTCATCTTTCCTGTTTTATGTTGTAATCGGGGTTTATAACATCACTACAACTATCAGAAAATATTCTGTGTTACTTACGTATTCTTCAGACCCATCCATAAAGGTAAGTTTAAGTCCTTTGCTTTGTTGAGCTGCGTAGGGTCTCTGCTTTACACGTATGGTGTTGATAACGAACTTTCGAGTGAAGTTAATCTGAACCCACGAGCCGACTCCGCCATTCCCATGCCACCATTCGTAACTGTCTGTACCGGCTTCTGCATTACCATCTATTACGCGGCTGCAGAAGTTATCGTTCAATGATGCACCGACACATTGTCCGCCAAAGGAAGCCAATGCAACATTAATATAAGCACAACGGAGGTGGTCTAGAAAGAAATTTTAGAAGATAGTTTAATCCGGAAGTACGGGAATCCAGGACAGTGTTGGATTCTGGATTCCAGGTGCTGGATTCGAAATTCTTTTTCAGTGGAACTTGGATTCTGGATTCAAATCGTTAGTGGGATTCCGGATTCCTTGAAATGTATTCCGGAGTCCAAAGCCCAATATTCCGGATTCCACATGCAAGAATTTCTCGGATTCCAGATTCCACAAGCAAGAATTTCTCGGGTTCCAGATTCCACAAGCAAGAATTTCCCTGGTTCCAGATTCCACAAGCAAGAATCTTCCGGATTCCAGATTCCACAAGATTCCGGATTCCTTAAGCAAGAATTTCCCGGATCCCAGATTCCACCAGCAAAAATTTCCCGGATTCCGGATTCCACAAGCAAAAATTTCCCGGATTCCAGATTCCACAAGCAAGAATTTCCCGGATTCCGGATTCCACAAGCAAAAATTTCCCGGATTCCAGATTCCACAAGCAAAAATTTCCCGGATTCCCTTACATGGGGCGAAAAAACAAACAAAACAAAAACAAACGAACCTAAAAGGAAAGAAAAGAATTGAAGTCCGAGTTCTTAAGCTAAAAAATGTGCAAATCCGTTAAAGGCCTGCTAAGATTATAACCGGCTTATGATTCTGAAAGCGCTCAATTGAACATGAAACAAAAGGTACATGAAGCAGTTTTTTTCTCCATGTAATGGCACTGTTTACTTCTGATTTTAGCAAGATGTATCGAACAACTTGGATCGCTGGATAAAATATCAGTGTGAACTTCTTGAAAAAAGCAGCGCATATTAAAAAAAAACATGCATGAAGACAAACAAAAACGGTCATAACGACCTTTCTTTAGTTTCCTGCAAAGCATTGTTCAAGACATACAAGGCTCTGAATTGGCTAATAAAACTATTTTCAACGGTCGATTATTAAAAAAATGTCACGGTACTCAAAATATCTACAGAATAAAAGAAAGAAAAAAAAATTAGGAAAACGTCCTCGAATGGGTGAGAGTGAAGATAATTTTCTGTGGTAAGTATAATCAGCCCTCTATAAATCAATAAATCATCTCTGAATTACGTTAAAGGAATCACAAAAGGTTTGCATGGTGCTTATGATAAACAAAGAGTCTTCATTAAAAAAAAAAAGGTTTGATATATATCTTGCTTAATAATTGGATATTCAAGAGGAACTAAGAAAGTTATAGCACATATTTTCTGGGCTCTGAAACCGTTTATCGTGAGAGGAATCTTCTTTTAGTAAGCGAATTGCGAAGTGAATGGAATTCATTTTGGTAGCAGCAGCATATCGTTCGCTGCTACTCTAGACATTTTTCATAATTAATAACTTTACGATTTGCTTAAAGTTCAATAGCCGAGTTGTAACAATTAATCTCAAAATAGTACCGGTAGGCGAAAATAAACTTATGAATAAAAAACTAAACTTAATTTTCAGATTTTTGGTTAAAAAACCGTGGAAAAAAGCAATTTGGTTATTGCTAATATATTTAGTATATGGCAATGGGAAGATTCAAATTATCCTTTACAACTGAGGAGAGCGAGATACCTAGTCTTGTCTGCCAAGCACCAAGAAATACTGAAAATTTTAGAAGGCGACATGAAGAAGTCGCTGACACATGGCTGTATACTGTTTACATAAAGAAGCGTTTTATCACAAAGCTACTAAATATGTTTCGTTTGAAACGAACAGGAAAAATGGGTCGCAAGTTCTCAAATAGTTCAAATTGGCCAATTAAGTAATTTTAACTCATAAGTTTATACAACATAAAAGGTACTAGCATGGAGTTAATTAAGTTTCATTCCAAAGATGTCGACAGACGCAGCGACACGGTAACAGAGATTAACTAGACAAGAAATGACTTATGTTTCAGATAACAAAAAATTACTGGAGCTTCTAGATAGATTTCGTAATACATCTAATACCTGGTACAACATAGTCTTGGCCCATACAGCTAGAAGCAGACGTATATGAAACCTGAGGGAAAAATTAGATCTATCAGTTTCCTTTCTATTTATTAAGACCAAACAAAGTTGTACCGAATAAAATGTACTTTTCGCTGATAAAAAGGTCAAACTTACCGAGAAAAAGAAGAATATAAGAACTGCACGCTCAAAACAAACAGCCCCGTTTCTCATCATACAGGAATTTTCCGCTCCCTATCTCATACTCTGCGATTGATTTTTTCTCTTAACTTTAGAAGTAATCGATTCAGCTGCCGTTGGAATCACAATTTGCACCACCAATCTATTTCGCACACTAGGTTTTCAAAATGTATCGATAGATGATAATCTCTGTCAAACACTTCACAAAGGAACCAGTTTCGATGAGACTATATTCTGCTGGCAAACACTGTGAATTACACTGCAAGGGGAATTGATTATTTGTGCTCAAGTGAAGATAGTTTAACGTCTTAGTAGGGAGTCTTTCAAAACGCTTAAATCACCTGCCAACTCAATCTAATTCCAGGGAATTTGCTAGCATCTAATTATGTTAATCTCGTAATGGTAGTTAATTCTTTTTCTCACCATAACAATTGAAGCACAGAAAGGGATAATTTAGGTGATTTAGACAACGTTATGGCAACTCTCCTTCGTTGTTCTGTGTTTATGGGAGCCATTTTATTATTTCGTCGCCCCGTAGCTGCAAAGACAATGCATCTTCTATCTTAGACCGTCTGGTACCTCACACTCTCTGTAAATCAAAAATGTTTTTTATTCTACAAAAAATGACCCAAGGCTAGAGAAAAACCTAGTTAATTAATCTCGTGACCATTAATCGAACGGTATTAAAAACACAACCTGAGAGGAAAAATACAACATTTTTTTTGCCCGAAAAAACCCAAGTTACATTCTTGTTTAAGAAAGGGAAAAGAAAGAAATTGGATGACATCATGGAAAATCCTTAGCACACGCAACCGACTGTTTAACCAAAGCTTTGTACGGAGAGTCATCAAATTTGGCCTCCTTTACATCTGCACAAAGTGCAGAATTTTATATTGCGTTGAACTTTTTAAAATACCCGTATGGTCCACTTGCGGATATCGCAAGAGAAATTAAATTGAAGAGAAATTAAAATACACGTATCCTGCCGGATCCAAGTGTAATCTCCCATTTATTACATTCTGGGGTCCGAAACTTCGTTTATGTTCAAATGGTTGGTATTCATTAATCAGTATTTATTCACTAGTTCAAATCCCCGAGAGAATCTGTGTCCAAAAACTGAGGGTCCAGAAATGGATTTTACAGAGAGCTCTTTAAACTCTTGGCATGATTTCATAGACAAAAGGGGGTGGGTGTCCTTGAAGCCCCACCCTGAGGGTCGGCGCTTCTCTCACAGAACCCCAACAGAGGCAAGCGACAAGGGCAGCAAGGTGTAATAATTGTAGACGGGATTTTGATGTCCGACTCGGAACCGCACCAAGTAGTATTCCAGAACGATCTATTTTTCTTCTTAGTACCTCTCAAAAGAGAGAACCTTCGTTTCAACATTTACAGTCAAAGCTTTCCACAACGGTCACCTTGCCAGTGCAACCTCGTCCCCAGGGCTTTTCCCTTAAAAAATGGGTGGGGCGGCCAGGGGACAGAACGAAGAAAGTGGCCGTTGTGCAGAGGTGGCCGTTATGGGGAGGTAGGGGTGTAATATAACAAATTTTTTTAGGGAAATACAACATGTTTATTGTGCCAAGTTGATGGTTACTGTATGCCATAATGGTATACAGTTTAGAGGTAAAATAGACCAAAAAAACTTAAATAATTTTTTTTAGTCTAAAATGTTAACATGATAAAACGAACAAGGATCGCAACATTCGCCGTAAGTATCGTAGACAGTTTATGCTTACTGCAGCAGAATAAATGGAAGACGATCAATATACGATTGCCGCGATTTAAAATCAACAACGGGCTATACGGATCAAATTTCGTGACCATTCCTGGATTTTTCGTCTTTTTCTTCGGTCGCTGAAAAAACTGGCCGTTGTCGAGTTTTTTTTTCATGGCGGTTGGGTACGCGCTGCAGACAAAAACCTGTGAACTAGATCGACAAAATTAACGAATAGCATTTTAAAATTTAAGCTAAATCAAGAGTAGCTCACTAATATAAGTTCTCTCTTGGCTAAAAACTGGAGCACGTCACCTGGGTAACCTGTGCACAACATCAAGTGCATCATGGGTACAGTCGACGCGCGGGAAATTCGAGAAGCGCGCGCCACATTAGCACGAGATGGACTTGATTTTGGAAAACACAGTTGCTTCGTAACACGTTTAAATTCCGTCATTTAAACTCCAGTTATGACTGAACGTAAACAACAGCAATAACCACGATGACGGAGTTAAGGAGGGACCTCGCGAGGCAAGGTAAAATCTCAAAGTAAGCGAGTTAAAAAGCTGTATTTTCAGTCTAGCTATGTTGAACCTGCGGCTTGAACGAGCGATCACAAGGATAAATTAACGTATGTATAATCTTCTATTAATAGTAAACAGAGTTTATCTGTAAAAAGTTATCGAAAGCTTAAGTTTTAGCTTATGTAATAGCAAAAATTATACTAAAATATTCTATCTAGCGACGCATTGCTTTAAGATTTAACATTAGTTATACTGCTGTAGAGCTAACATCAGCTGCAGTTAAATCGTATTTTTGAATAGCACAAGGTACAGTGATCGTAACTTTTCACAGTAAGTGAATATAAACTTAGTATTCATTGACATTTGCATTCAACTTAGTCAACTTAAAGCAGCAATGTTCTTAAATTACCTTATGATTCCCTGTGAGGACTAGCGTGTCAATTTGCCAGGGAGAGGAGAGGGTGGTAGCCCCACCAGGGTGAAGATAGGCTCCTTTTTGGCTCTTTTAGCTTGTTTATTAATTTTTTGATAAACATTTTTTTTTGATAAAAAAAAATATTTTCATGTTACATTTACATGGAAATGTTGTTGTTACATTTCCATGTTATATTTACATGTTTCTGTTGTTCTCTAGTTTATTTTGTTGCTTGAAACTGTATACATTAGTTTTTTGTCTTGTCACCTTATAAAAATGTCATTGTGACACCTACATGTTGTGTTAAAACCTTTTTACTAATTTTTATTCTTGAGTGTTCATTTGCTTTTATTGTGAATTTACTTAACATCTGAAACACATAACTATTGAGAAATGGGCAAAGCCATAACACACTCACCAATCACTGACACACTAAAAATTAATTATTAATAAATTATAATAATTAAGCAAAAAAACAAAAAAACAAACAGTCACACCTACAACTTACTTACCAAACACACCAATAGCTATAACAGCAACCCAATATCTAAATCGAAAGAAAATACAATTTCTTGACATTTAGATACAATATTCAATATTCACATAATGGAGATGACATTGATTTCCACTGCAAGCCGGGGCTAATTCACCCCCCAAAATTGATCATAAAGTGTCCTAGATTTTGGTTAATTTACAACAACTTTGTTGGCTCTAACTCTTTCCTTATTAAACTTGGCCTGAAGGTACAAAATATTCAAGCCAATCAAATTGGCATATATTTGACATCAAACTATGATGTCACAATTCCTGACATTGTTCATACATAAATTTTTAAACTTTAGAGTCCTCCTATTTTTCAATATCAATTTTAAAGGAGCTATTGAAGGAGAGTTGAAAGCTAAAAATAGGAAATCTCAAATCTCAAATATGAGCTGAGATATGACATTTTTAATTTGGATAAATTCAAAGGTAACACTATCTTGTGTGGAGTGTAGGATGGGAAGGGGGATTGTCACCCCTCTACTATAAAACTTGCTGTTCAGTCCCTATTTCAAGTACACCTTCCTTCTCCCAGATATATTTGCATATTATTTTCCCCTTGTTTCTTAAGACAAATGCAACTGCCCCAAGAAGGGCCAGCCAATTACTAATTATTCAAAACCTTACTTCAGGCTCAATGTGAGGTTCCAGGAAATTGTTATACCCCTCCCACAGAAAGTACTTTTCTTTTAGGAGCCCCCCCCCAACCCTCTGGAAATTCCATTCCAATGGTCCTACCCTTCCACGCATAATTTCCCCAATTATAATATCAGTTTCGGTACCACCAGGAGGAACATCTCTTGCTGTCATTTTTGACAAAGCTAATGATTGCATTTGTCAGGAGGCATCCTATTCTGGTGTTCCTGTGGCACAAAGGCAGAAATTTTCGAGCTATCACGTGTGACTGCGATTAGCTGCTGCTATTAATCATCTTGGCCAGGAAACTGGACTCCTTACGACTCAATTTTGTTTCTCTAAGTGATGAATGTGGAACTGTAATCAATGATTGTACCTCTAGCATATAATAATAATGTTGTAAACACTAATAGATTTTTTTTACTTAAAAGTTTGTTGATATTCAACTTTCCTGGAAAAAAGCTCCTGTTCATTGCCAGCAAGGAAGACTTTCAGGAAATAAAATTCCCAGCTAGTAATTGTCTGTGAATCATATGTGGCAGATTGAAGGTTCCATCAGGTGTTGCTACATTAAACCAACTTTATTCATTGTAGTGTCAAAGTACCTGGCACGTGTAAAATTTCTTAGCAAAGAAATCATCAAATTAAGCATATAGTCTTTTTCCCTTACAAGTTAATGTTTAATGGACGTGCAGTCCCCGACAGACTAGCATTTTAAAGTTAACTTGAAAACACATAGAATCAAAGGAAACTAGACAATCTGGCATTTTTCCTGAAATTGGTCTAAGGAGGTTTATTTTCTCTTCTGTCTAATAAGTATAAAAAGGTGAAAATTGCTCAAATATTATACAGAACCAAGGCCCAAAAACTGGTAAATGCCACTGTTTTATTAAATTCTAATCATTTTTATTTTGACTTCAGCCACCCACATAGGCATTATATTACATTTAGTAGGTACCTGTATGTCCATGCAATCCTTCACTATTGGCTGTACGGAAACTGCACTTACACAAAGCCCACAAAATTGGGACTCTTTCACTGATGGAAAAGCTACATGTAAGGATGCAGTGTTTTTGCCCATGAACATGACTAATCCAAAGTTAGCTGGACAATGTAGAGAAATTTCATCAGAGCTAATATTTCAATAAACTGAGCATTTAAATATTGACTCCTCTTCTAAAACTGCAGGAATATTCATCAAACTTATTAATAAATGTGTATAGTCTAAGAGCAGCTTAAATGTAGTAAATACGTAACAAATAAATTAATTCTAAATGAATAATTTACATTTTAAATAATTTAGACCATACACAAAATGTATACTGCTCTAGGATTGCTAACCTTTAATTTCCATAGCCTGCGTAGCATGTCAAAACCGCCATGCTACGCAGGCTATAATTTCCACACTGGTTCGCATCTTCCTCCTAAATTAGGAATGCAGGTACATAAAACACCTGGACCCAGTTGTTCAAACGTTGGATAGCGCTATCCAATGGATAAATTGTTATCCAGGAGATAGCATACATGTAATTATTGGTTTTCATAATACTTTTCTGCTGGATGGTGATTTATCTGGGCCTGGTTCCTGAGAGGCTGACTAGTGCTAATCCAGGATTAAAATTATGTTCTGATTTTGTATTTTACCTTCCTATGTATTTCTTAGAGTAACATTTTGTGTTACCATGAAAGTATCTCAGAGAAAAGGCACAACAGTATTTGTAAGTTCCAGTTACATGTTCTTAGACAAGAAAACCTTGCTTAAAATTTGGCTTAATCCTGGGTTAAACTTAACAATCTTCAGCTTTCGAGGAACCGGGCCCTGGTGAATAGCGCTATCCAACATTAATTTTAAATAACTGGGGTCTGGTGACAAAGTCTACTTGATTACAAGCAATAATATTTATTAGGGCTTGAAAAAAAAACATCTACATGTACTTCTAACATCTACTTGTCCTGGCCAGACTACTAGATGGGACTTTTTTTGAGCCCTGTTCATAAGACAAATACTTCTATAACCAGTAAGTCTTAAAGGGCAAGTCTAACAAATCTGAAGTCAGCAACAACATAATTTGTAAATTCTGTAATAATAATTTTTGCAGTTTTATTATTGTTTTGGATAAACAATTTAGTGGGTGCTTCTTTGTTATCAATGTTATTGTATTTTGTATTCCTTACTCTCAACTAGCATGAGAAGTGAAACTATTTTTATGTGGAGAAGTAGATTTTTAATTCATTTGCTTATTTTTACCTTCATTTAAATTCATAATTGTAATTCTGTTGCGTTGAAAGTTGCTGAAAGCTCATTAAAAATTTACGCTTTCAATAACTCCTTCCACCATTAAAAGCCCCTAATGTCAGTGTGCCTGCTATGATTCAATTTTTTCTGTGATAAAAAATTCTGAAGCAATCCTGTTTAATTTGATTTTAAAAACCATTTTTCAAGGTCATATGAAAAACACTGTATTATTTTCACCATTAGATATTATTCAACACTACAATCCTAGCAACTGGATGTATTTACTGTAATTTAAGCATCTTGCACTTTGAGTTTCAAATAATATGATAGTAATGTAATTTTCATCTTATTCCTTTCACAAAATGAGTCTCATCTTCTCCATCTTCTTCTGCTCTAAGAGCTTCCATTAACCAGTCCGCCTGCAGGGGAATGTCTCCTGTCTCGCCATCCAAATTAATTTGTTGATATTCCATTAGTTTACCACCACTTCTGTCTCCATCAGGTAGGATAAGAATACACTGAAGCATGGCAAACACAAGGGCATAAATGCCGCATACCCCAGCAGCACAGCGAAACACAACTGTCGGCCCATGAAGCTGGTACAAAAGAGCTACGGCAATGCCACCTGTGCCCATACCCAAACCGTAGTAAACTGTTGAAAAGATAACCTTCATAGTCTTCTCAGTGCCTTGAAGTGATACAGTGGCTGCATACGATCCACATGCTGTGTGAACTGTTGTGTAAGAAAAACCACGGAGAAGTTCTATGGGGAGTATGACCCAAGGATTTCTGAAGTAAGAAAAATAAAGGAAGCGACCTCCATAACAGAAAAGCGAAACAAATATCACCCAGTGATGACCAAAGCAGTGAATTAAGCGCTTTGAGATACACACTGTTGGAATTTCTGAGAAAGCTGATGTCACTATGATAGTTGCCATGACAACAATTGATGCTCCAATGTCCTGTAGATACCACATCATAAAGTTGTACATGAGAGACTCTGCCATGCCAAGCACCAGAAGCACAGCAAGAAAACAGATCATGTTTATGTCACAGCACAGATATGCAAAGGTTTTTCCAAACCTCAACGTCAAATGTGATTTCTTCTCATGCTCTTTTAGTAATACGCCGAGAAAAAAGGACAACACACTGAAGGAGGCAAAAATGTAAAAATGTAAGTAGAAACTGTTTTTTAAACCAAAATCACAATGGTGATATCCAATGGTAATTACTAGAACCCCACCGCCAAGCATTGTCCCAAGGGACGTCCAGACACTGGTGCACAATCGGGACCCCTGACTCTGTCGCATAATATCAGACGATATACTTCTGCCAATAGAACTGATAGGAGATGAGAAAAGTTCACAAAAGAACACCAGGGTGAGAAGAACTTTAAAGGTGTGGTCTATTTTCAAACCGTACGCGAGGTACCATTCACTTTGTACTTCCAGTTGGGTGATGTTATTATGCAGGGATTCTTTGATAGTTAGTGAATTATTAACATGGTGTGCCAATAGTAACTTTGAATGAATTACTTGGTCTCCACTTGAATTGGAGTTAATGACTTCAAAGTTTTTAATGTCATTTTCTAAAGGACCATCCATGTTGTGGTTCATTACACCAGTGTCATGTAATTGTGTTGAAGCACCTCCGAGCGATGAAAGGTTCGATAATGATGTAACGATCGATTTGTCGATTACACCTGTTGGGTTGTTTATTCCTGAATTTTTCGTCGATGCATTCAAGGGACTAAAGTTTGATCCATTGACTCTTGATATAGTTCGATTAAAATCTAAATCAGAATCCCCTGCTCTCTTGCATACATATTTGCGAAAATTCGCTGCGTAATCATCTGTGTTTGTAAATCCCAAAGAAATATTAGAAATCACGGCAGCCAATAGAAGCGAGAGAAGAAAAAACTTTCGCTTGTTTGTCCTTTCGGCCAGAATCCTCAACAAAGGGGAAGCCCAAAAGTTTACCAACGGCCTTGTACATCCAAGAATTCCGGTCTGAAAAGCTGTAAGTCCGATGAAACGGAAATACATGGGCAGAAAGGGAAGGAGGCTGGCTTCGCCTGCCGACCAGAAGAGGGTGAAAATCCTCGATGGCAGAAGCGACCGGTTGCGTAAAGATTGATTGGTTCGGTGAAATCCTTGAACCTCCATGATCCATTTGGTTGTTTGCTTAAAAAAATAAGCTCTCTCTTTACTCAAGAACGACTGCAATATATTTAAAATGTTCTTTTTCAACTAACGGACATGCATCAGCTGATCAAATTCACTTAAAACGTGGCGCGTGCCGGCTCGTGAATGTTCATTTGAATTTCGTGAAACGTGGCTAGTTCCCAGTTTCTCATTTTAGGACGAGCGTAGGCCTGCAATGCGTTCTGTACAGTCGTCAATTACCTTAAGTTTGGCTATTTGTTGTGGCTGTTTGTTGTTGATAATGCGGCCAGTTTACCGACAGGTTTACCCAATTCGCTCCTAGGAATTTCACCGAAAAACGCGCTTTGAAGCTAGTCAAGCAGTTTTCTGGTAACTCTCTGAGCTTGTCTTGCTACAAAGAACTAAAACTTGCCACAAAGCAGTTTACCGGTAGTACAGCTTCCGAAGTTCGGGCAAGCGCTTTTCGCTTTCTATCCTCACATTTTTTTGCTGGGTTTTTAATAGGCTACATTTCGGTGGGAAAAGTTTTTAGGGAAACTGGATCTAAGGATTAAATGAAAGGAAAGGTAGGTGGATAGTTGAACAAGATTTTCATAGGAATTTTCGGGTCAAGGTTACATCGTTTTTTGCCTTAGTTTTTCTCCGGCCTCATTGACCGAATCGTGCCCATTATTGGGCTGCCCGTAAGGGCAAAGCCCAACAGAAAAATGTGGGCGCTTTCTTGTGCAGCAAGAAGACAATAGAAAACGGATCAGGTAAGGTTTCCTGTCCCCCTACGATGGGGCGGCACCTTTTTTATTAGCGAGGGGTGGGGAGAGTGGATCGTTAACTCAAAACAAAATCTTGTAAACAGACTTGTAAGGAAAACTAACATTCTTGTGTGACGGTATTAGTCCTATATTTAAACCTAAAAAATGGGAAAAAATCCGATACTACGATCAGTTTCTTTTAAGGTTTTTCTTCACTTTATTGTGAAACTTAAACCGAAGGTGATTGCAAATCTCCCTCTGCGAGTCGGTCTGCGTGCGCATCCTTTGAATGAGAATGTCTCTGAAGCTATCATGTGGCGCTTTATTCATTGTCTTCTTCAAAAAGATGGTAGGATGAGCCGCTATCGAGGTTTCACTTCATTTTACGAGAAAGTTCAAACCTTTTAAAAAGTGCTTTCTCTTCTAACATGTGACAGCAAAGTTCTCTCTGATGTCTATATTGCTCTTCTCTTCCTGCGTGTAGCAAGTCATTTCTTACGGGAAAGGAATATGCTATTTGAAAATCGCGCCATCAAATGGAAACATTTTCACGTGGATAGTCAAAAGGGCTTAAAATGCAACATCCGACAGAAACGAAACTTAAACTTAATTTACTGCTAACAGTCTTTCACCAAAATTTGACCCTGTCACGTTTTATAAGCGTAGGACAAATGGTCCCGGTATGCGCAAACCGTATTTCGTAAACTGATATCTTGCAAACGGAATTGAATCGAAAACACCATTCTTGCATGGAGTTAACATGTTTAGTCACGACTCATGACAATTCAGGACTAATTTAACTTAGACGATCATACAACTTCAAATGATAATATACTGATATAATTTATCTCTTTCCCATGACGGGATAGGAGTAGCTCTGCACTAAAGCTGGAAAAAGTGTGATTATAATCTATAATTCTCAAAATACAGTAAAAGCTTACATATAAGAACCTGTTGAATTAAGAAGCTACAGGCTGAAATTTGTCATTTAAATACCCAAAAATAACCTGTTCAGCTTGGAAAAGAAAAATAGGTTATTATACAAAAAAAATTACTCTAATTTTGATGGTTAAAATGAACCCCATTTTTTGGAGGTCTTGTTCTAATGTGGTTTGAAACATCTCTTCACCCTGCACAATTTAACTGACTAAGTTGTCCTTGACCTTCGAAACTGATGACGTCTCCATGATCAGACTGAGTGTTGTTTCTCTTTATTCCTTAGTCTGATGGGATATTTATCTTTTGCATCTATTTCCGCCTTGGAGGCACCAAGAGAACAACTTTCATCATTGTTATAGTGTTATCCATTGTCAGTCAGCTTCCTGACACAGTGATCACCACTTCTCTCTTATTGGAATCACAATAAATCAAGAATCGATTCCTTTCGAGGAGTGCGGTGTGTTGTTATCACCTTGGACGAAAGCCTAATATTCCACGGAGAAATTTCAAAGTACTCAATTTATCGCTTATCTCTAAAGCTGTAGTGCAAATATCACTAATACCAAAACCAAAAAATGTTGAATATGACACAAATTCCCTTCATTTGTTTGAATACAACTGTCCAGATTTAGTACAGCGCAGCGAATGTTCATGTCGAAATTAGTGTTGATTGAAGAACTTCAAATTTTGTGAGTTGTGTTCTCGATTGCATATACTTCTAGCCGGAGTTTTGAAAACGTACCTAGCAAAATTTGCTGCCATATGATTGGAAAAGGGCCAAAAGGCAGGTTTTTTTGCGTCCTATATGCCCAAAAATCACACGAGCAAAGGTAAAGGAAAGGAAAAATAGAAAGACCAAGGGGAAAGGAAGGAGGAGAAAAGGAAAACAGTAATTATTGCACTCTTAGTTTTTTTCGAAAAGAGGCGGAAGAGGTCTATGCAGCGCTCTCGTTTTCAAAAATCCAGCTGGACTTATATTTATTATTCAAAATTCTTGACTGACGTTTGCAAGAGCATCAACTGTACATTTTTAAATTTAAGGAACTCTTTTAAGAAACAAGTTTCGAGAAAAATGCTTGACAGATCTTGTTATGATTCTAGTAGGCCATTTCCGAGTTGCCTCTAGCCTTTGTTTCAAAGCGAGGCAGGCTAAGTGCGAACTAATGATATAAAAATGATTTTTGTTCTCATGTAAATAAAGCTCATTTTCAGAAGAAAGGTTTTGTATAGTTTTTTTAAACTCGGAAATGGCTTGTCACACTTTCTGTTTCACTAAATGCCATGTTGAGTCCGCCTTCAGTTACAGTTCTATGTACACGTGTTCAGCAATCCATTGCCGGCAGCTGTTATAATATTACAACGCATGTTGATGGCCGGAAAGAACTTGATTTGAGAAGTTAATGGATTGCTGGTTGCGTTGCCACGTGTAACAAGGTTAGTCCCTCTTTTCGATTAGTTATTTGTCTGGAAAACACCTGCCAAAGTTTGGCTTTTCAGCATAAACATCACCTCGCTCAACCCAACGTCCCATGGATAAACGTATGACAGGTATGAATATAGTCCTTGGTTACATCTTCCACTCAATTCAATTTGTAAAAGTTTTCACCAGTTAGTAAGAAATGTCTTGATTTGTGTCCCTCGTTAATGGAAAGTACTCTCTTCATTGTTGGTTTTGGATGAGGCCATCAAGAAAGAAGTAGATTTAATGAAAATTTAGAAGATGTAGCAAATGTAAAGTTTACTTAAGCTTAAACATTTTGAAATCTTGTGCGATAAGTGTTGGTACATATTTGGACAGGTATTTCAGAAAGAGAAAACTTTCTTACAAGGTTCGACAGCTATTTTATCACAAAGTGCGACGATTATTACAAAGTATGACAGAACGATTTCTTTTTTTATTTCAGTTTTTTTTCATAATAGTTAACATTGAAACTACAACAGCGCACGGCTGTAGTACCGGAAGGAAAGCGGTTCGAAGTTGCTGTTATGTAGATTCGGTGTTTATGTAGCCGGGTTCAGCAAACTTTGTTATGTCTGCCCAGTCCTGTTCCAGACTATTAGAGGAATTAGTAACACTCGTTCGCAATGAGAGAGATTTTATGGTGACTTTTAGTGTTTTACATTTGTTGTTTTCTCCGATGGCAGCTCTTGGAAACGTGTTAGTTCTTCACGCCTTGTCGAAATCCTCATCGATACCCGCTAATGCCAAGAAAATGTTTTCAAGCCTCGCTTGTTCGGACATTGCTGTGGGAATGTTGTCGCAACCGTTGATGGGGGCTATTATAGCCGTGGGGTTGCAAATGGCATCGACGGACGACCAGGACCGCACCGACTTACTCTGTCCAGCGATTTTGCCTGCGTTCTATTTCCCCGTCGTTCTACTTGGATGTGCATCCTTTCTGAATATGATCGCAATTGCTGCCGATACACTTCTCGCTATTTTGCTCCATCTTCGATACCAAGAACTTGTCACTTCGAAACGTGTCATTATAGCCCTGGTATCTCTATGGTTAACAAGTGCCGTCTCTGCCTTAGTATATATTTCACTCCCCGAAGGCAATGACATGGTAACTGGACTCTCATTTGTAGGCCTTGTCTTGACGACTGCAACTTACGTTTATATTTGCAAAGTTGTTCGACATCACCAAAATCAAATAGTAGGCCAACATCAGATACAAAATAGCCACTATAGCCAAGCAGTGGAGGTACTACGACAAAAGAAGATCGCTTATAATGTCATATTTCTCTTCCTTGTTTTCCTAGCCTGTTACCTTCCGTATTGTTCGTCTGAAATTGTGCTTATAACTAACAAAAGTTTGCCAAGTTTAAAAGCTAAAGCGGTTTCAATTTTCCTTGTTCTTCTAAATTCTTCATTAAATCCGCTCATTTACTGTTGGCGATATCGAGAATTACGCAAAATCGTGAAAAGTACCTTGAAGAAAGTAATGTGCATAAACGAGGAAGAGACATGAAGCAGAAAAAGAACTCCATCTATCAAGTAAATTTTGTAAACCACGTTTCATTTTTTTGTTAAATGTACATTTGCCCAAAGAAGGGCACAGGGTTTGCTCTTTGTGAAAAAATAAATTTGATGAAATAGCAACCTCACTGTTCTGTTTTTACATGTAACAACACGTTTTTTTCTTCATGTTTTTCCAAATGAATTTATTTACCTTAGATGACAAGACGGAGCGTAAGTGACTAAGGCGGAAAAGATATGAAATTACCAGTTCAGGATTTTGTTCTTTGAGAATTTTTCTTTTGAGTAAAAAAGGTTAACGACTGAGAAGATTTAGTACCTACATCTTGCTTGGTTGAGTCATTTTTTAGACCTTTGCATTACCGAACCCTTAATTAATGTCTTTTACTTTATGGCTACAATAGTACGCACGCTCTGATAGGCTGCTGCTCTGATTTGTCAGTTGACAGCTGTCAAAGGGGTAACCGCTGACCAGTGCTATTAATTGGCATTTTGGTTGGGAATTACTTGTTTCTGCAGTACTTTTGTTTAATTTTCGCAGTGTACGGTAAAATGTGCTACCATTTGTTCCAAGGAAAATCGAAGAAAAAAAAAAAAACTTCAACTATGCAGTGAAAAATGCAGTTCGGGGTGAAACCCTTACAATCTCAGTCTTTTCGCAACCAAGAGAGCGATTAATATTTAATTTCTTTGGTTTCATTTATTTGCAATCATCTCAGTTAATCTGTGCACAGAGAACACTCACTCGCAATAGGACTGCAAGATAAGAAGAACCCTTGGTCCAGACGTAATTTTGATTTTTTAGTGTACAAAAGTTGACTTTTTTGTATTTATGTCCTTAACATAATTCAAAATAACATTAGATTAAACTTTACAATAACAGGGCGAAGAAAGGAGGGCAAAACAGTAAAAAAAAAAGCTAAATACGAAAGTTCAACAGTTTAACAACAACAACTGGAAGAACAAATAGAAAAATAATAGAGCGCGCGTTTGCTAAATTGCTATAAATATACACTAATCAGAAATGCACGAGGTGGTCCACTTATTTCTGTATTTGTTAAGATTTCCGTTTGTTATTGCAATTTCTCTTTCGCACTGGATTTTAATTTCCAGGAGAACAATGACAACCTCCAGTTCTGGGGTCTCAAACTTGTTTTTAGCTAAGTAAACGTCATATCACGTTCCGTCTTCAAAAGGTGACTTGCTTAACCCTTTCAATGCCAAAGGGGAAAATTCAACAATTTTCCAGGGTTGTCAAAAGTAGCCAGCTGCCGGCGAAAATCGCCGCCTACTTGGTTAGTATCGGCCGGCTTCTCTGCTTAGAACTACCTTAAGGGACTCCAACATTCACTCTGGCAGTGAAAGGGTTAAAGATGCGGGATGGATGAGGAAATGCGTAAAAATACAATTGCAGCAATTACTCCCTTTATGATAAGTGATCGTGATGTTTCTTTATATGAAACTTGACCAAATTACAGTAATAGTTAAGTAATTAAACGTTTACTCGTAAAAGTGTCTGCTTTAGTCTTTATATCCACAAAACATGAGTCCGTGGCGTTTCTTCTGAGGGCCCTTTTAATACGGACACTCGGATGTTACAGTCACCATGCCATGTCTTCTTGGTGTCCGTATTGATCATTCTACTGTAAAACCAAATTTTCATATTTCTTTTTTACGGAGTACTTCAGTTCCTTTTGATACTAAACCTTCCATTTTCGCTGTGCTTTCCCCTCAGATCCGTAAGCGCATGATCCGGACTCTCTCTGAAATTACAGTGGACAAGATTGGAACCGTCAGAGAAACTGCGCATGCTCTGTCTATGCTCTCCGCTGTTCCTGATGAATGTGATACTGAGACCCAGGTGTCTATTGATTTAACCAATTCAACATTTTACCAAATATAAGCGAGTTCTAACTAGACGAATTGTAAGTAAGCCCCTTTAGCTTTCTTTTGTGGTTTAATTAACTGTAGGTAAGGAGAAGATACACCGCTGATAAGAATAATAAATATATGTTGCCTACTAAACTCCGGGCAGGAATAAACTGTAGTTTCAGATAAACACCGCCTTCTAGGTTAAATCTGAAATAAACGCCAGGCTTTTTAATTGAGAAAATTAGTTACTTCAAAAAGCGTCTTTATATTTTCAAGAATTGTTTTATATTATTTTACCTGGTGCTAAATGGTCACAATATGGTATTCTAAATTGAACTATGATTCAAATACAGACCACATCACTCTACTGTAGGATTATTAGCGAGTGAACACTGCCTACCCTGTTGTGATCACATTTCTATTTTCTCATAAATAGTATAGAAAAAAATGAGTAAAGGACGAAACATCATCATCATCATCATCATCATCATCATCATCATCATCATCATCATCATCATCATCATCATCATCATCATCATCATCAATTTTATTAGGGTGTCTAAGCGTTCTTGCGCTTCTTAGCGCTAATTGGGGTCACATAGCAAGTAGCGTTTATTTACTTTACGCAGTTGCGACTGAATGAGACTCTTTACAATAGGGTGGCATTGGTTATGGAGCAGACTTCTTTGGTGGACTCTACTGATCTTAGGGGGACGCTTGACTCTATAGCCGAAGGCCTTGGTAACTCAATGGCTGTTGTATCGCATTTCCTGGCTGGTAAAATCCTCGGAAAAACCACGATTAACAATTCACTGGCTCTCTCTGGAAACTACAGTGAAACAGTGAGTACCCTCTTGTTTAGTAACCCTTTATACGTTATGGCTTTTTGTAGCCTGTTCCAGATAGGGGGGAAAGTGGATAGAGAAAGGTAAACGAAAAACGCGTAGGGGCTGGGGAGATACGGTGAAGTAGAGCATGTAGGCATGCATTGTTTTCAATTCCTCATTCCGCTAAACCAGCTCCTGGTGTATATACCCTATGATTGGTCAATTTTGACCATCTGCGTCAACACTTACGTCGATCACTTGGCTTCGCGCGCAGAGTCTAACAAGTAAGGGGTCCTCGTCGACGAAGCCGTCACCTTCATGGTCAAGAGATCTGGGCACGCAATTAATCAACGCAAGCTTTCATATCAACAAGAGTCATCCGATGCGAATAATGTATCTCGGTAGCCTCGGCTTAATTAAGGACCTGCTTACATGAAGGTGGGGGACCTCAGGTAGGTGAGGTAACCAGCTTAAGTGAGGTAACCCGCCTGTCCACATAATCTCTCATTTTAATTTGATTACGTTTACATGATAGGTGGGGTGACCCGCCGCATGTTACCTCACCTATCTGGGGTCCCCCACCTCAATGTAAACACGCTGTAAGTGTTGTTAACTGTCAACATGATCATTTGACTCCTCAGACAATGCGACCTTTACTCTTGAATTATTTTGTCAAACAGCAACAAGCTCTATTTTTCACTGGCTAATTGTGATAACTTGATAAGTCCATTACATAAACGTCATAGTTTAGCCTGCAATTGTGAATGTCCAGGAAACATTTCTTGCGCGATTTAGGTTTTAGGCTTTTTCCTCTTCATCACTGAAGGCCTCTATTAAGGGTGCCCACACTAAAGAGTGCTTGTGCACGCGCGCAAACAGTTCGAGGGAAACGTGAAGCGTTAAGTTACGCTAAAATCTGTATCCACTCTTCCACGTGAGAGAATGGTTCCGAGGATGAAAGTGAGTCTGGCTTACGCACACTCTCTTTCGCCGGATAGCTTTGCGGCGGCTCGCAGACTACTCGTAGCTGTGATGGTGGCAGTAAAGTTAAATTGTTATCCTCTGGCCCAGTATTGCTTCCGCCGGGAGTGACATCTCGAGAATCGGTATCGTTCTCGCGCATTGATTAATTACAATCTGGTTTCCATTGTATCATTGTCCAACGTTAGGATCGCAGGTCTTGCTCTACTCTCCGTTGCACTCACAATGTTGGGTCTTTTATATTTTTCTAGCTCACTTGTAGACGAGTTAAGTGTTTGTTTTTTTCTGTAACAGTACAAGAATAGAGCGTCTTTAAAGTCAGGGATTCGTAAAGCGTATAAAAGTGGATTCACAAAAGAGTTGGAAAAGTTTAACATATTCGCTAAGTAGTAAAACCGTCCACTTACTAGCGAGGGACGGACGAAGATGACCGCGTTCATAGCAATTAGCGGGAGCCAAGATAACAGAGCAATAAATGACACAAGAAGCAAAGTTTTTGTCAGGCGTTTGCTTTGATTGACTCTGTTTGGCTGTTTTGAAGCAGTATATCCTCTTTGAACCTTTCTCCAAATGGCGATGTTCCATCCACATATTGAGCAGGTCATAATTACAGTGTAGGGTAACCAAAAATACACGAATCCTCTTTGCGAAGTAGTTACGAACAGTGCAAAAAGTATCGCAGAAACTATCGAGGCAAGAATCCAAGTTAGGCAAATTAACGCACGATATGCTCGCTGTGATAGTGTTCGATGCTTGAATGGGTGATATGTGGCGTAAAATCTCTCACCTGATATCATGGCCGCCGAAATTAGAGATAACTGCATGAAGAGGTCGTCAAAAAATCGGTAAAACCTCTCCGACGAAGTGCTCCACTGCGCTTTCCATAAATGATGCTCTTTTCCTAGTAAGTAGATGTAGATTGGTAAGGACACCGCTCCTAACATAAAGTCGGCAAACGCCATATTGACGACCAGAAACAGACTTTTCTTCCTAAGTCTCTTCTTGGCTACAAAAAGGATAATGGTAAGGAGATTTCCAAGGACGATTGAGATGAGTATTAGGGCAAAGCAAACACAGAACCCGATTCCTTCTGCTTTGGAAATAGCGCTGCCCATCGACGCCCAAGTCTCATTTTCAAATACACGGATAGTAACTGTTGAGATATTCATTACAACCTTTATCGATGAAGTCTTTGACATGTGAAATTGCGCTTCTTAAGTGTATGTCTGCTATTGATATAAATATGCCAACCAGAAACTATTGGGGTTACTTTGTTACGGTGGTTGATATATTTGAATAACAAAAACTATGTTTACAAACATTAATTATCACTATTAGCACAGGATGTTGGTCTGTCCAAGAATCGATTAATAATCAGTTGCAAGTATAAATCGATTGGTGTTGAAGTAATTTTTTCATGAAGGTAACAGCAAATGTGAGCAAAAATGATTAAACGTTAAATGATCTAATTCCAATTGTTGACAGCTGCAGTGTTTTATTGCTTTCTTGATGAGGTGAAAAATACTCTAATATTAATCTATCCGGCGTTCTTGTTAGGTGTAATTCCTCATGTTTTTCTCTATTTTCAACTAAATACCCATCCCTGGCTCATCCTTGATAATCTCCACTACACACTGAAGGGATATATTAGCTGATATATCCCTCGAGATTTTCATAAGCTGGGGTTTTCAAATTGGCCTTTTTTCTAAAATGAATAATGAGTGTGATAATATCGATCGTCAAAACAAATCCTCGTGGACGCGCATCAAGCTTTTTAGCACCTTATTATAATTATCCTGGTTCTTCTTCTTTTTTTGGTAGTCTTTTGAGTAAGAGCCATATGCAAGATAAAAGGAAATAGAAGTATAAAGAAAACAACCATTAATCTGTTTAAATTAAAGACAAAAAATTGAAACCATAAGACATATTTAAGGATTCTCGAGCCTTGATTGTTTGAATACCAATAATTAAACCCAAACCTCACCAATGTCGTCAAAAGCGCAATCAAGATCCTTCGGAAAGACAGCTGAAGTGTAGTAAGAGAGGACAAACCCTCTCTGGGGCTAGTCCATAAAAAATCGTTTTCACTTGTATAATTTCAACTTTTGAATGGATTTCTCACTGACTTAATGCGCGGTATTCTTCGTTAACAAGAGTTCACTGATAAATCTAATTCACGCGGTGTCTTTAGCTTACGAAATAAATAATTCAGCCACGGAATAAGACCACACTCAAATTGTCAAAACCTAGCCTCAGCGACGCTCATCAAGCTTTCGGTTTCTCATCTTGTTGACTGCCAGTTAAAATAACAGGCCAATTGCGTCCCGATGTTATAAATTTTTAACAAGCGGCATGACTGAAGTAGAAGGAGGCGCTATAAAATAATGGTGAAGACAGGTGATTTTGAACTTGCATGAAAGGCTTTTTAAGTTTATATTTTTTTTTCTGTCTTATATTTGTATAAAACCTCTAATAAATACGAAGCAGAGGTAAAACAATATCAAAGAGAGGAAATTCTCTCTTGTCTGTTTTCGAACCTTTAATAAGCTTCTTGCCTAAATTACCCTATTAGCGCTCTGTTCGCTATTATTAACTCTGTCAAATGAGAAAAAAAAACATTTGTGTACAGATCTTATGAGTTTTTGTAACAAGCGACGTGACTGAAGTAAGGTGACGAGCTAAAACTAACGGTAAATCAAAGTGGGCTAGCATGTTCATATACTTTCAAAGTTAACGGTTTTTTTCTTTCAATTATGCATATCACCTCTAGTAAACACAAAACAGCAGTAAAACGAGAGCATATTCCTTCTTGTTTTCGCGTTTCCACCCACTTCAACTTTGTGAAACATTTGTCCTCGAATTTAATGATAATGATAATGAATTTGTATAGCTCTAGAACTATAAGATATTCAAAAGCGCTTTACATTAAGTTACAATTAAAAAAATTCCTAAAAAGCTAATAATAATAATAATAATAATAATGATAATAATAATAATAATAATAATGACAAAATTTCCAAGTTATGCTAAAATTCAATGTTAAAAGGACACCTCGATGCCTCCAGCTTCCATGTCCCCTGTTAATACTAAGAGCCGCGGAGTGAGGGTGAATCATCCTTTGCACAAATTCGATCTAGTATACCAAAAACCGATACAGCACTAGGTATATATCACTTCTACGAGCGTTGCATTGTAGGAGCGCTTCCAATGTGCCGAAAACGGATTTTATGACGGAACAGAAGGCCTATCCAATATGGTTTTGGAGACGGGACGAAAGATTTCCAGTATATCCTTAAATTCCCCTCCATCATTTATAAAAGCTGTTACTGGTTGAAACTCTTGTGTGAAGTATTTCCCCGATTTTTATTAGAGTCTTCTTTGCGTAGGGACCTGAGAGCATCAAGTATAATAACAGGTGCTAAAACTCGCAAAACTGAAAAAAAAAAAAAAAAAAAAAGAAAAGAGAAAGACTGAAAGAAAAGAGAGAAAGGGAGAAAAAAGTAGACCGCACTTGGTTCGTCATAACTCATATTTATCCTACTTTAAAAAGAAAACACAAACAAATAAAACAAAAACACAAAAGGTCAAAATCTTGCAATGAGATTGTAAAGTTAAGGGTATTTACAGTTTATAATCATCATAATGACAATTTTAGAGGTAGCATGTTCACATAGTGGCTCTTCGTCTCCCTGATTCCTTGTCGAATTGAAATTTGCAGGAATTGTTTATTTTTCGGGAGAGGGGAAAACCGGATTACCCGGAGACAAACCTCTCGGAGCAAAGGAGAGAACCAACAACGAACTCAACCCAAATATAGCGTCGACGCTGGGATTTGAACCCGGGCCACATTGGTGGGAGGTGAGTGCTCTCATCACTGCGCCAGCCTTGCTGCCCAGTTTCAAGAGTGTGTGAAGTTCTTTAACTAGTAATACTTGGATCGCAGAATGGGGAGGCCCATAAAATATCAGGGCTGGTAAGGCGAAAGAGAAATGGAGTTTCGCTTTCGTTGCGAATTCTATTGGCAGCATTTTCTTGAAGCGTCGGCAGTCGGTGCTCCCTCTCTTCATCGGTTTCGTTGGCAGGGTAATTGTGGTATTTTGTAGATGCCTCTGTACGTGTTTGTGGTCGCTGTAGCCTCTTTTCTGTCTCTTATTGACGGCGTTGCCTTTGCTGTGCTAAGCGATTTTCTCTCTGTTCCGCGGGTTTCTTGTTGTCGTCTTTCACTCCGTGGCTCGTAATTGAGTCACGACATGTTGCCTGGAAACACAAACTGCTCGGTGACGTCAAACACTAGATGACGTCAGGGCGAAGTCCTTGCGATATATAGATTCATATAGAGAAAAATGGGGTGTTCGAGTTTGCAGCTGGCTAAGACCACGCGCTTCGCGCGCGACGAGATTATGAACTTGCTTCGCTCGTGGCCTTTGGCCGCTCCCTCCGCGAGAACGAGAGTGTATCAAGTTCTTTACTCCATAGACAGCAAATTGGTCTGATTATATCTTTCATTGCTTCTCTGACTTCTCTGATCTTCCAGCAATACAGCATTGGGTTCAATGACGAATGTACGAAAACGAGAGTAGTGGTATACTCCCTAGCAAGGTAAAGAGGTAAAGGGAAACTTTCTCCTGGCTCCAAAGCCACCGCTATAAAATAAGGCAAATAACAAACAACCAGTGTTATTTGCACCCACAGTGCACTGGACACTGCCCTTCTGTATCGAGCTTTGTTCAGAGAAAATGCTTGACTCGGTTGCCCCAGTGAAATGTGACTCTGTACTCGAATCTTATTGTGACGCAAAGTAAGAAAAATTTTTGTGTAAGAAACGATTGAGGTGACCACACAGAGCAATATAGCTATGTTCCCACACCATGAAGTTATGAGGGTATTAAAGAGGTGAGTCGCTGCGATGACAATGGCTACAAACCAAAGCGTGGTTATAGTTGCATAGGTTTTCTTCAAAGTCACAACTTGTCTGTATCTGAGCCTCAGCAAAAGGGCGAGAAGCCGGTCCAGGCTTATTGTAGTTGTCGTCAGTAACGACACTCCACCCAAACTATAGTTAATAATAAAATTTGAGTGAAATACTAGGCGACAAACATTCCATTTCCTCTTCATCATAACCATGAAGCGTAGAACAGCGAGAGGAACTGAAGTGATACCAACACAGAGATCGGCTATTGCTAGGTTACAATACAGCACTTTGGACGGCCGATGGAGTGAATTTTCTTTGTAGAGAGCAATTAAGATCAGAATGTTCCCCAAAACCGCAGTAATGAAAACAAAAATGTGCAGCACTGGAAGAATTATTAGATGGTTGTACACTTGTCGTCTTAATTCGTCAGAGCAAAGAAATTCCGCAATGGTTGTTGTTTCTTCCTCTCCAGTGAAATTCTCTACCGCCATATTATTGCCGGGAAAATACCCGCAAATGTGTATTTTAATAATTTACTGGATTTATAATGTAGAAGTTCTCAAGTATTTGGTTACCCAACCACATGGCTTTATGAAAATTAAGATGAAACGTCATTCATTTATTTGAAGAGAAAAATATATCATGTTACTGTGTTACTGAAAGCGGGTGGTCTTTTGTCGCTTTGACGTATTGCGACATGTTTATCAGTAAAATATACCCGACATACTTCCTTGTATCTCCCATTGCTGAGGCAGTGTCCTAAGCTTGAGCATTATACAACATTCATTTATCTTGGTAAGACTGTTTTTTTTTTTGCGACTCAGTCAAAGTTTGAGTCGCCATCAGATGCGCATGCGCTAAGTAAAAAAAAAAGCCAACGGAGCGTTGGCAAAGTGTCCCGTTCAAGCGGCAAATTTAGACCAATTTTCCGTGTGAAAAAACTGAACAACTAGAAGAAAATGGTTTAGAAAGTCAATTTACGTTATGAAAGCAGTGATATACCAAAACTCGTCAGTAGTAAAGGAACGGGTTTATAACGAATTTAGTGGAATACTTCTAAGAAGGTGAACAGATACATATTCTTGAGGAGTCAAAGCTGTCGCTATACTAAACGGCAAATAACAAACAACCAATGTGGCCCGCTTCCACAGTGCACTTTACACTGCCTTCAGTGTTTGTATCGAGCTATGTTCAGTGGAAATTCGAAATAAACTAGCACCAACTAGTTTTAAAACATCTTGATCGTCGTTGATCGATTTTTGAGAATCTTTCCACCAACAAGTTTGAAACAGGTAGAAGTGACTGTATACTTTTTATAAAGGTTCTTTGACTATACTGCCATGACGTGGGTTGAAGCCTAAGAAAGTCTGGTTCAGAGGCTACGCACTTCTCTGCAGTCAGATTGGTATTATGTAATTTGGAATAATCGAGACTTTAGAATAGACGACAAGCCCTTTTTCTACAAGAAATATTACGACATTGGTTTCTGGGAAATAGGAGACTTACATTTTGTTCTCAGCAGTACGGAATCTTACGAACAGATCGCAAAAAATGTTAAAAAGACAAACTTCCTTAAATGGACTAGTATGAGACATTCAATACCAACCAACTTAAAATTTCTTAATCGCTCGGATTCGAGTACCTTTAATGCAATACCTTCCTTTAAAATCAATGGCAGCGTTTTCGATATAGCAAATAAAAAATCAAAAGATTATTATCCTTTTTTGATCAAAAAGAAGGCTTGTCTCCCAAATTATGTACAAAAGCTGAAGTTGGATTTTAATCTACCTAATGACGATCTCATAATGGAATTTCTCTTGCCCCATTCTATCGCGTTTGAACCTTATGTCAAAGCCGTTCAATTTAAAATACGCAGTCAAGTTAACTTGATGAACAGCAGTTTAACCTGAGTGTGTTCTTCACCGCTTGCCTAACTTCTTTGATCTTCCAGCAGTACAGCAACGGGTTTAACGACGAATTTAAGTAAACTAGAGCAGAGGTATACTCGCTCGCAATGTAAACCGGTAAAGATACATCTTCTTGAAGTGTCACGGCTTCCATTATTCCATAAGGCAGATAACAAACAACCACTGTTACTTGCACCCACAGTACACTGGAAACTGCTTTTCTATACCGAGCTATGTTCAGTGGAATTGCTGGGCTTTGTCTTTGTTGTCCCTCAGAAACGTGACCCTGTACTTGGATTTGGTTGTGACGCAGAGTGAGAAAAATTCTTGAGTAAGCGAGGATCCAGGTGACTAAACACAGTGCTATACCTATATTGGCAGACAAATAAGTGATTTGGGGATTCAAAAGGTACATAGTTGCGTTGATTGTGGATACCAACCAAAGCAGGGTTATTGTTGCGTACGTTCTCTTCAAAGTTACAACTTGTCTGTATCTGAGTCCTAGCAACAAGGCGAG
The DNA here is from genome assembly GCF_958299795.1 of Porites lutea. Taxonomy (NCBI): domain Eukaryota; kingdom Metazoa; phylum Cnidaria; class Anthozoa; order Scleractinia; family Poritidae; genus Porites; species Porites lutea. The sequence continues at coordinate 31,639,969 of NC_133206.1, read as the reverse complement.
AAGCCTGTCCAAGCTTAATACAGTCATTGTCAGTAAAGACACGGAACACAAAGTATAGCTAATGATGACACTGCACTTATATACTTGGTAGCAAATATGCTCTTGCTTGTTCGCCATAGGCGTGAAGCGTATAATGCCAAGAGGATCCACCGTGAAACCAACACATATATCAGTTATCGCTAGGTTGCGATAGAGCAGTTTGGATGGCGGATGAAGTGAAGATTCTCTATAGAGAGCAACTAGAATTAGAGCGTTTCCCACAACTGCTGTAATCGACAGAAAAATGTGAGAAACCAAAAGAAGTATTAAATGGTCGCCTACTTGTCCAATTAATTCTGTCGAGCAAAAATATTTTTCCAGTAATTTCATTTCCTCCTCTTCAGCTGAATTCTCAACCGCTCTATTTGCGTCGTGCAATTACGTGTCTTGTGGTTCAATTGTGTCCTCAGTTTAAATTTTATGTTCCTCAAGGGAAAATGATGTTTAAATGCTAGAATAGAATTGAACTACACTACGTGCAAGTGTGAATTTAAATAATTTGATGGATGTTATGATTCCAGTATTTTTTAGTGTCAGGTGTAAGCAAATATTTAATTTTCTTGTGTGTTTTTAACCGGTTTTGCCGAGATATCGTTATGCATAAGGGAAGAAACGTCTCTGGGTGGGAGATTTAAAGGAAGTTTGCTTGGGGTTTTGCTGCTGAAACCCTTCGATTCTGACCCTGTTTAAGGCAAAACGCATTAAAATTGTAACCCTATTTAAGACGCTAAATGGTGAAGTTGAATACCTTTGTTAAGATTGAAGATCCCATAAACCTATACCATACAGTGCGGCACATATCGGAGCGAGCTAAACATGGAAGTCCCCCCTTCCCCCCGCTTGAGCTCTTGTGTTCATCTGCCATCTGTTAACTCCCAAAGTAACCATTTTCCATATATGGAGGCCAAGAAACAATGCATTTGTTAATGACGACATATCGTCAAGACATCATGACCAATTTCAAAATATGCACAAACGCAATTTCACTACAATATTGTTCAAAAGCAATACTAAATTCTCAGTAATTCTAATAGTGCGTAATTAAACATTCCTTTTGTAGGTTACCAAGCACAAATTTAAAGACAGATAATACAACTATAAATGTATTCTGAGAGATTTCAGTTGTTTCTGTCTTTTTGCGTTTTCTCCTTTTATTCAAAGGGCATGATCTGTAACATGTAAAAGATGAAACGTGATCTATGACGTCAAAAAATCATTTCGTACAAAAAACAACAGAGCGACTAGTGTCATGATCTCAAAAGATCGTGAGAATTTTCAGGAGTTACAGGAAAATATAAACAGAGATTTTTCAAAAATATAATTAATTCGTCAAAGGGGTAACATAGACGTAGGCAATAAAATAAATATTAAGATAATTTAGGAAAAAAAAATAACGAAAACTTTATTAAAAATCTGATATAAATTTTACTAACAACATAATTTTTCGGAGTTTTGTGGTTTACAGCCACTTTGATTATACCCGGCAGTTTTCATGATTAAAATGAAAAGTCTTCATTCTTTTGTCAGTGAGAGAAAAAATGCTTCATGTTTTAGTTTATTTGTCTCTTCAAATTGTACTATCGATGTTAAAACTTTATTAAATAACCTTAGATAATTGAGCTGGCAAAAACATTCATGCTACTCTTATTTCCATTCACGCTTGAAGGCAGGTGGTCCTTCGTCATTTTGGCGTATAATTTGTATTATTGTGTCACTTTTAAGGCCTTTAGTTCCGTTCCACTTAGTTCCGTGTATAGACCGTTGTCAGATGACGTCACGGCGGCCATGTTGGTGTTCCAGACCAATCCTCTGGGAGTTGAACTCTTTTCTTATATAAACACTTTCTTTTGTTCCAATAAATTTGCATAGACGCCGGTCACGTGAGTGAAAACGCTCTACAGGTAGCCCACTGGGCATTAAGCCGCAATTTTCGTAATACTTTTTAAAACGCAACGCTCTTTTCATTACTCTTTTTGGCAAACGTCTTTTTTAAAATTTATTATTATTATTATTAATCCATTTTAATTTATTATTATTATTATTATTATTATTATTATTATTATTATTATTTTGTTCAGAATTACCTGAATATGGCCTATGCCCCGACTTTTTTAATTACGCATGATCTCTTATCCACTCTGTAAGTGCTAAAATTAATGGCCATATTTTTTGCAGTATTCTCCAGACATTTACCTCTCTGGGAAGGAGAGGTTACTTTGATTCGTCGGCGGACCCAAAATCAGGTGTCTTGTGTTTTACAGTGGAGTATTTAGTTCGCTTTGCTGTTAATGTGTTTCTTGATTGAAATGTTGTAAAGTACACATTCTGTGTTTCCATGCTTAAAGGTAAAATGTCAATATCCAATTTTTTAAAATCTAATATTATTGTGCATGTTATTATATTTTCCAAACATATCTTCACTTATTAGAAAAATTCAATTTAATTTGGAGTCTTTTAAGCTTCCATGTTGCCTGGAAGTTTTTTTCTTGGTCACTGCATACTTAGAAAATAAGTTCTTGACTATTCAGTCAACACTATCAAGGCACAGTATTAGCATAAGGCTTAGCAGGGCTTCTTTTCCCATTCTCTTTAATTTGATAACTGAAAGTGGGAGTTAAGCAAAACTTTGAATTTTAGATTCATAATAAGCATGATTTATTGAGAAGTCCAAACTGATAAACCGTTAAAAAAATACCACAAACTACCCAAATTAACTTGTTATAGGAAATATTTAACTCCTTAAAGAGCAGATTTGTTTGATTGTTTCTTTCACTGCTTGTCTAACATCTCTGATCTTCCAGCGGTACAACAACGGGTTTATTGACGAGTTTAAGTATACAAAAGTAATGGTATACTCTTTAGCAAAGTAAGCAGACAAAGGTGAATCTTCAGGCGTCAAGGCTACCGCTATACCATACGGCAGACTAAACGACCAATGTTACCTGCACCCACAGTGCACTAGACACTTCTTTTTGTTTCAATAATAATAATAATAATAATAATAATAATAATAATAATAATAATAATTTATTATTTATAAGGCGCAAAATAGCATTTAAATATGATCTAATGCGCTCAAACCTTCGTTCGTTCTTTACTCAGAGGGAATGCTTGACTCAGTTGTCCCTGCAGTGAAATGTAACTTTGTTCTTAAATTTCGTTGTGACGCAAATCAAGAAAAATTTTTCTGAATGCGGAAAAGTATACATTTTCTGCGGACTCTCCACTAAAATTCTCTACCGCCGTGTTACTGCCGTGAAAATACCCTGAAAAATGTATTTTAATAATTTACTGGATTTCATAATGTTGACTGTGAAATTCTCAAGTATTTGGTTACCAACTATTTCCTTTCTGTTTCGGCCGGTTTTAACCCAACAACGTGTCTTAATAAAAATTAAAAATTAAACCTCATTTCTTTATTGGAAGATAAAAAGTATATATATCACTGTATCATGTCATTTTGCAAAAAAAAATTGTAATCAGTTTTATGTAATCAGTTTTATGTTAAAACTTGGTCAAATAAAAATGAGTGATAATAGTTTTTTAAGCTAAAAAGGTAAATGCTGCTCCGGGGTAGTGGAGACTCCCATATAAAAGTGAAGAGGAAACTCGTCGGAAAATTAAAATTAATGTGGGTCAAGCTTAAATGACCCCTAAGGAGACCATACTACAACAGACATCATGGCATTTTTTGTAAAACATCTTTATGCACAGCCCTATGCGATACGTGAATGGGCAAATATAGTGACTTTCCGTCCCAAACACCTTAACTGTGATTAAAATCTGCGATTTACACCCCTAAGCGAGACAACAAGCATCCCGTTACTTTTATATAGGAGGAAAAACAGGTGCCTGAACAGCTAGAAGAAAACGGTGTAGGAAGTCAGTGATATACCAAAATTGGTCATTAGCAAAGCAATGGGTTTATGACAAATCTAGTGGTATACTACTTAGCAAGGTGAACAGATAAAGGTACATATTCTTGAGGATTCAAAGCTAACGCTATACTAAACGGCAGATAACAAATAACCAATGTCACAGGCTTCCACTGTCCACTGTACACTACCTTTAGTTTTTGTATCGAGCTATGTTCAGTGGAATTGCGAAATAAATTAGCATCAACTACTTTTAAAACATCTGCATCGACTTTGATCGATTTTTGAGAATCTTTCCACCGACAAATTTAGAACAGGTACAAGTACCAGTTCAGGGCCGAATTGTTCAAAGCTGGGTTAAGATAACCCACAGTTAGTGCGAGATTTGAATTCAGATTTGAAAGCTTAAAAAGCATTTCAGTTTTAATTCTTTTTGTCTACAAGTTGATGATTTGAAGCTCTAAAAATAGCAGAGAAAATTATCCGAGAAAATGCTTTTAAACACAAGAAAAAGAAACCCGGGTTAAGCGCTAATCGGCTTTCGAACAACTGGGCCCCGTTGAATTTGAGGTGGTAAATATCAGTTTTAGTGACTGTATACTATTGATAAAGGTTCTTTAACTATACTGTCATGACGCGTGATGAAGCCTTAAGAACGTCTTCTTAGGAGGCTACGCTCTTCTCTGCATTCAAATTAACTTGTTGAACAGCAGTTTTGCCGGAGTGTTTCTTTCACCGCTTGTCTGACTTCTCTGATCTTCCAGCAGTACAACAACGGGTTTAATGACGAGTTTAAGTAAACAAAAGTAGGGGTATACTCTCTAGCAAGGTAAACGGATAAAGGTAAACCTTTTTCTGGCGTCAGAGCTACCGCGATACCATACGGCAGATAACAGAGAACCAATGTTAGTTGCACCCACAGTGCACTGTACACTGCCTTTCTGTATCGTGCTATGTTAAGCGGAATTGCTTGACTTGATTGTCCTTGAGAAAGGTGACCTTGTACTTTGAATCGGCTGTGTCGCAGAGTGAGAAAAATTTTGGTGTAAGCGATGATTGAGGTGACTAAACACAGTGATATACCGATATTGCCATACCAAAAAGTAATTTGGGGATTTAAATAGTACATAGTGGCGGTGATAATGGATATAGCCCACACTATGGCAATTACTGCATACATTCTCTTCGAAGTAACAAGTTGTCTGTATCTGAGCCCTAGCAACAGAGCGAGAAGTCTGTCCACGCTTACTGCGGTCACTGTCAGCAAAGATACGGAACACAAAGTATAGCTAATAATGATATTGTAGTGAAACACTTTGCGACAAATATTCCATTGCCTGTTCATCTGAGCCGTGCAGCGTATAACGGCTAGAGGATCCGCACTGAAACCAACACAGAGATCAGTTATCGCCAAGTTACAATATAGCAGTTTGGACGGCGGATGAAGTGAAGATTCTCTGTAAAGAGCAGTTAGAATTAAGGCGTTTCCCAGAACTGCAGTAATGGACAGCAAGATGTGAAAAACTGAAAGACTTATTAAATGGCCGTTGACTTGTTCAATTAATTCTGTAGAGCAAAAGTATTTTTCAAGTGACGTCTTTTCCTCCTCTTCAGTCAAATTCTCAGCCGCCATGTGTCTTCTTCCCCATTCACTTACGTGTGTTTGTGCATTGCAATAATTTAACGAATTTTATGACAAATGAGGATTTTAAAAAGGTCTGTTATGATTACAATATTGTTAATTGACAGGTTTGCAAATTTATTCTTTCTCTGTCTTTTTTAATACCCAGCGGTTTTTTCACGATTAAATAAAAAAATCAGTCCTTTGTCAGAAGGCTGAGGAGGATTTGCGTCATGTTTTATTTTATATATTTTCAAAGCTCGGTTTAAAAGTCCAGATAATTAATCTGACGGCAAAAAATATACATTCTACTCTTATCTGCACTACAGGTTACTGAAGACGGGTGGTCTTTTGTCATTTTAAGTATCGTAACACGTCATTTTTAAAAACGGCTTGCAAGCCTCTAGGCTACATAGTTCCGTGTTTTAAAGTAGTATACTGGGCATTTTAAAAGGGTTTGTAAAACGAAACAGTGGTCCTTCTTTTTTAGGTTCCTAAAATGATACAATGCTTAATTTCTCTGTTCTTCTTTTCGTTTGGAAACTTTAAATCCTTCCCTACTTAAAGCAGTGTAATTCTACGGTATCACGTGAAAGTGGCTTATGGTTTGACGTTTTTCTTGCCCGCGTTTAGCTGCGTTTCGTGCCGTTATTTGTCATTTTTCCGTATTACAATGTGTTCAGTTATTACTATAATGACCTCGAAATTCTAAGATAAAATCTCCCAGGCCCCTGAGCTATTCATTTGCTCGCAAATAAAACAAATAATATTCAAAACAGTTCATCCAGCTGGACTGTGTAGATTTGCCTATTGTCGGATATCTTTGAAGGCGTTGTAATTCATGCTACTTAAGTTTAATCCTATGGCTGGACTGTGTAAATTCTAAAGAACAAGATGATCAAGTAGAGCAAACCAAGTCACACATACACACCCCTAAACCTATAACTTTACATACTAAAAGTCTATGTCATACATCAGTACAATATCTACATGGCAAAGAATATCCCTGGCGGCTTTATTAAAGCTTACAATACCAACTATTGGAAACTCCACTGATTAACGTTTCTAACTAATTAAGATGATTGTTTGCTTTGTCCCTTTTCCTTGTAAAATGGAGTTCAATGATGTAAATACGCCTTATAGTTGGCCTGGTAAAGAACCCCTGAAAAGATGGCAAATAACAACCGATTAAGTTTGTCGTAGTTCGTTTTGTAGCGGCTTTGTTGCGAAGCGACGGCGGAGACCAACCCGATGTAGTCATATGTATACAATATATGTTGTAGGTAATTTTGTATTCAGTGAATTTTTGTTTTTCCTTTGTTTTAAATTTAGTAGGATACATTACCATACCTAAAAAAGAAAAGGAAAACAAAAAATAACTGAAATAAAGCAATCCACGCGCGGTACCAACTCGGACAAATTTGCGATGAATAAAACTTGAAGGAGCGAAGCTCAAAAGACAGGGAAAATAGAGTGATTTAACTCAATTGACAGGGAAAATAGAGTGATTTAACTTAACCTATGAAACTGAGACTAACAATTTTCCAAATAGCTACATGTACACAAAAGAATACAATGCAATACACCTTTTTACCGATACGGTGGCCATAATGAATTAATTAGATTTAAGGGGTATTATGGGATGCCCAGGGGGCATGAGCACAATCCGATATACTCGCTCAGCATTTATGCGCGCTTTTCGGGCCAATTTTTCTTTAAGTTTTCCTAGAAAAAGATTGTAATGGGAAAAAAAAGATCGTTGTGCTGTGTTTGGATGTAATAATGATCGCCCTTTTCCTGTGAAATAAACAGTGAAGTTCTCTTTTGCCCGAAGCGCGCGCGTAAATACTGAGCGAGTGCCCCCCTGGGCATCCCATAATTCTCCTTAAATCTAATAAATTTAATATGGCTGCCGTATCGGTAAAAAGGTCTATTAGTGTATAATAGTGCGTAGTTGTCTACTATCTTTTTCACGGGTTAAGTAACATCACACTTGTAAATGCTCGATGGAATCAACCACAGTTTGGACGAAACGGAGTTTTTGTAGTTTAAAATTTTAAACCGGAATTCCGAATCTGGAAGCTTTGATTCTAAATCGAAACTGAACATACTGCCCGATATCTAACTCTTAATACAGCAAATGTGTCTGAGTGTTTCTTTTACCGCTTGTCTGACTGCTTTGATCTTCCAGCAGTACAACAAAGGGTTTAAAGATGAGTTTAAGTACACTAATGAAACAGTATACTTCATAACAAGGTAAAAAGGTAAGGGATAACCCTCTCGAGGCTTCAAAGCTACCGCTATACCATACGGTAGATAACAAACAACCAATGTTACTTGCACCCACAGTGCGCTGTACACTGCCTTTCTGTATCGTGCTATGTTCAGTGGAATTGCTTGACTCGATCTTTTTTGAGAAACATGACCATCGAGTTGAATTTTGTTGTGACGCAAAGTGAGAAAAATGGCTGTGTAAGAGAAGGCTGAAGTGATCAGACATAATGATATGCCAATTTTTTCATACCATGAAGTAATTACGGGATTCAGAAAGTGCATCGTTGCGCCTACAATGGACACAACCCAAAACATGGTTATCGATGCATATGTTCTTTTCAAAGTCACAACGTGTCTGTACCTGAGACCTAGCATCAAGGCGAGAAGTCGGTCCACGCTTATAGCAGTCATTGTCAGCAAAGACACGCTACATAAAATATAGCTGATGATTAAGTTTGAGTCGAGTGCATAGCGCCAAACAGTCCATCGTTCAGTCAAATGAGCTATCCAATACGTAACAGCAAGCGGTTCAAGAATAATGCCAACGCATATATCAGTCACTGCGAGGTTACTATAGAGTAGTTTGGACGGCGGATGAAGTGAAGATTCCTTGTAGAGAGCGATTAGGATCAGAGTGTTGCCCACAACTGCAGTAACAGACAAAAAAGAATGCAGCACTGAAAGAAATATAAGATGGTCGTTTACCTGTCCAGCTACTGATACTACAAAGAAAAGACTTTCTTTGATGCTTTTCGTTTTCTCGTAACCAGTAATATTCTCCACCATCATTTTATTGCCGTGCGCGTTCTGGAAAACATGTATTTAAATGATCTAAATTTATTTCCATTCCGGTATTTTTTCGAATATAAGGTTTGCAATGCGTGCGCCGAGATTTTCGCTTTGAGCGTTGTTACACCCAGCAGTCCGGCGTATTTGAAATTTAAAGTGGATCATTACTCCTATATAAGACGAGGATGATGAAAAACATCGTGTAATAGCCTAATTATTCTTGTTGTCACTGTTTTTCAATTCTCCTTTATATAATGTACAAAGATAAAAAGAAAAATAAAATTCGCCTAAATACTACTAACTTTTGCGAATATTACTACTATTTTCCTTTCCGCCGACTGATGGCGGGCGTTGATTTGATATTTTGCCTTATTGTGGCGTGTTCAACGATGAGCTGACGGAAATGATTCTAAGATTATATCTTTCAAGTTCATTACCTTGCTCCTTGTAACCGTCATTCAGTCTCTGCAGTAATAAATACTACAAAAGACAAACCTAATTTGCAAATCACATGATTCTACGATGAAGTTGCTGAATTTCAGCGTCAAATCAATAAAACGGCTTACAAAACTGAGCGTGCTTCTTAGTTTTAAAAGCATTTACTGACCACTGTATTTGAATTCACAACTAACTGTACTGTGTTTTAATAACCTGCAATTTTTGATGATTAATATAAACAACCCTTTTCTTTATCAGAAGATCGATGAGGATTAGCTTCATTAGAAAATTAAATGGAATTACTTTTTTTATATCAGTCCTCGTTCACTGACTGAAAGGGGGTATTCTTTTGTCTTTTTGGCTATTGAGAACCTTTTTAAGCCCCTAGGCTAGTTCCCTGTATAGGTAGTCTGCTGTTTATTGTCTTATCGCAATACTCTGTGCAATACGGTGCACATGCCACTATGCCGGCTCCAAAATGATCTCCATATAGTTTCTGTAAAGAACTTGGTGTTAGAGTTTGTAAAAGATCAAAGCATTTTCTTCTAGGTGATCATTTAAGTCTCACTACCTTCTCTCTTGATGATGCATTTATTTCGTTATAGAGAAAATTGATGTTGGTCATTCGTGGGACTTGAAGAGTTAAGACGGAATCCATCAGGAAATTGAGTAATTTTAATTTTCAGTGGACAAAAAAACTTGGTGTAATTACCGATAACTAATTATATCTATAGCCCTTGAAAAATGTAAAAAAGAGTGCGATATTGTTTTAGTTATTCTGGCGCAAGGTTTTTGTTCATTGAAATTGAAATTACTTAATTTCCTGATGAATTCCGTCTTAATACCCATCAACTGCGTCGGTCCGCAATGCAAATTCAAAACTTATTTCCCCTTGTTTCCTGTTGTTTTTCTTACGTAACCTTGCCTAGAAAAAAACATTCCCGGCGAGGATATAATTAAACGACAACATAAGTAAAAAACGAACTTCAAAGTTGTTTATTTCTTTAAAACATGCTTTGACGAAGCAGTGGTTAACTCGCAGGGATCCCATGTTCTAGGTTGAATGTTTTGTTTGTTTTAAGTTAGAATAAAAAACAAAAACAAAAACAAATTGACGTATATGACTTTCTTGTGCATGTTAGCACTAAGAAACGAAATCATCATTCGACAATGCAAATGTCTCTGTCAAGAAAGATTGTTGAGATCTAGAAACTTAGCTACTATGGTAATGTGATGTCACGCTTCTCTCCATAGAAAGGAATTTACCGTGTAATTTTCATGTGTTATTTCATAACAGGCCATGTCAACACCTATTCTCCCATTTATGTGGACTAACTCAGTCAACATTATCAATAGTCCCATGATCTCGTTGGACAAACGCAATTACAGCACGCAAACAGAGCAGAAATCGTCAATCTTTCTGAACCGGTGGACTTGAGGATAAGGAAAGGGAGCGACCCTCTAAAAACGTCCAAAGGAAAAATAGAATACTCCAAAACACTGAAGCATAGCTTTATTGTGACGCATAATCAGAGCACAATCAACATAGAAGTAGATGTGCTTGGGAACTTTACTGAGAAACTATCACGAGTGGTGTATCTAAGAAAAGGGCGACGGCCAACTATGGATGGAGACGAAAACGATAAGGTGCGAGTCATTCCCCAGTTCCTTCTCAACGAAAGGAAAAACGTCAGTTATTACACCAATGAGGTGAGATAGCATTTAAATTGAGTGTATATTTCAATGCAGCTTACTACTTTGTAATTATTGTTTTGAAGTATTTTGAAAGTTATTTTTAAGACGGATCTATCTTAACTTTTGAGTTTAGTTTTTGTTTCATTCTGAGTCTTGTGTTTGTCCACGTACTGTTTTCCTGTTTTGATCTTTTGTTTTTACTTGTACTTGAAGTTATGCTTAGCTCGCGAATTTACTTATTGCCGTATTAGGAATGTTACAGGTGGTCGTGTTTGTGGTGTTAGAGCTGACCTTCGTTCTTTGGTAACTATCAGCTGCGGCTGTGCGTAGGCTAATCTATTCCCTGACAACAGCAAACCTGTTACAATGTTAGCGATAAGGTATACAATAGAAACTCTTCCGGTCAGCTAACCCAAACATATCCAGCTTTGGCTATTAAAACCGCTACTATACTTGAACTAGTGGAAGTTAGTAGAGAAGAGTAGGAAAAGTAGAGTAGAAGTAGAGTAAGCAGAAGTTGTAAGAAGACTAAGAAGATTAAAGGCCAAGATGTAAATCAGATTCCTGGTACCTCATCTTGTAGCGTGCGAGTTGCTCGAACACTCCCCCACATTATAAACTAATGGCATTGAGGTACCATTTTTACTTGTTGAATTTAAATTTTTTTTAAGTTGCTGACTTTAGACTGTGGTCTTAACAATAAATGATACCGTCAATTTCAATAATACCGATGAATTTTGAATTCGGAAAGATGACCTTTTGTATGACTACAGTTTTTACATTCAATCTTCATAAATCAATGGTTTTGAAAAATAAAAAGATTGGTAACGTTTAAAGTTTTAAAAAGATATTTATCGTATGTCTTGGGGGTCTGAATCGAGTAACCGTTCGGTGCAGTAAGGCGCACTGAACTAACCAATCACAGAGCATGTATTAAATTAGAAATACAGTCAAGCTTCTCCATACGGATACCTCTCTATGACTTACAGTTCTCGTGGTTCTAGAGGACACCTGAAATAGGGATACCTGGCTTTTGCCTTTGGAGTCAGTATCAAGGAGGTTTGACTGAAATAGCTACAATCGGCAACAAAGTTGTTGAGACATTTGTATTCAAATTGGGTAACTTCAGAAAACAAAAGAATCCACACCCCTCCCCTGCCCCCTCCATTCAAAGTTGGGGTGTTTGTTGTTTTCTGTAGGTAGCTCGAACATCGGCACAACATTGCATGGAGGGGATGGGGAATGAAAAGCTATATTTCCTCCTTTTGAAGTCAGTAAAACGTAAAAAAGCCCAGTTTAGGGTCTAAACTCATGTTGTTGCCGATTGTAATCCTGCGTGTATAGTATAACAAAGATTTTGGTCTCTTTTGCTCATCGCTTTCAACAGGAGGGAACTGGGGATCCTAAAGTGTTATTCTTTAGCGACAAGGAGTTTAATGGGTCCACCGCTGGGGAATATTTTGTGATCATTGAGTACAATGGAACAGTGTCAGGAGCTGAAGTTCCTACAGAACAGAGGTCTGTAGCGTTGCCACCAACTTCAGGTCATATGATTTGACGATTAATTACGTGCTTATTGTTGTTTTCTCCTTTTTCCCTACATTGATCAATTCCTTGAAATTAAAACCAATAGAAATGAAGTACTGTGCTCTTGGAAATTACACAATGCGCGCACACCCTACAGATTATTTACTGTCTGTTAGTAGATGGTAAAAAATCTGTAGGGTGCACTTTATCTAGTCCCTAGGCCTCATTATTCCGCGCGGCCCATGCGTTTTGGGTCACGTGGTCCGAGTTCGTCTCGGATTCGTCACCTAAATGCATTGACCGAGATGGCCTGGGTAGACGCCGTACAGGGATTAGGCAAGAGTGAATATTAATTAGCCATTGTTGGATGATGCCGAGTCTGATCTGAAGAATTATGAAATCAAGGGCGGTTAACACTCTCCATACCACCTCGTACCCAATGCGGATTCTTAGAGAAATTGTAAATTTATTATCTGTGGATTAGTCAATCAAATACTAACGCAATGGCCTTAATACAAGAAGGCCTTGAGTTGGAGATCCACTAAAACATCTCAACGGGACAGAATATTTAGCATTGCATATATTATTTACAGGTCTGTGGAGTACCTGTTTGCTGTTTACACTTCAGTCTGTTTGTACTGGAACAAGTTAACAGACACCTAGATTGATGATGGCTGCACGGTAAGGCAGTTTCATGAGTACATACAGAAAATTGTCCTCAAATCAGATAAAATTACAATTCCAAGGAAAGTTTGTGATGGCTCCTATGAGTCGTAAATCAACCAGATTTCGGATGTTTTCGTATAAGAAGGGTCGAATTGCCCCAGCGCTATGAAAGGAATATCGCTCAGGTCTAAAGGGTTTTGGGGATCGGGCTCACTATAGACTTGACCGAAACAAGAAACCGCGCATGAAAAGTCTCTGGCACCCAGTGTAAGTTCTCTTAAAAGCTGGACAAAAAAAGCGAAAGCAAGGTCAAGGAAAACAAGTCAGAATATTATTGTAGATATACTTTTAATGAAGCACGAAGCCATCGTTAAATAACTTAGAAAAATAAACACTCCAGATATATACATGTATTTACAACAAATAGCAAATAATTCAGAGCAGTACAGTTGTTGTTGATGTCCCACTGTCAGAATATTTCAAAACGGTCATAATAGGCCTCTTGGGATTCGTTCGAGTCCGAGCAAAACCGGTTTCATCAAGGAATCGTTGATAAACCGCTCATTTGGTTTCATTCTCTGTTCCATAGCCCATCGCCGAGGCAACGGCAGCCGCAACCTTGCCGCTACTCTGTTCATCTCCATCTTTCTGAATATTAGTCAAATAAAAGAGCCCCGTTAGCACGGAAAGGACACTGCAATTAGCCCTTTCACTTACACTTACAGTGTCAACTGGAAAGACAAACGTAGTTCAAACTTTGGGCGGGGTTTGTGGATGTAACCCCAGAGTGTGCCCATTCAAGTCAGATTTCTTTAACAGTAGTTTCAATTGTTGCTATCCTCTAGATTCTACGACGAGTACGACAACGATTACGAGATTTCTCAGTATTCACGGTAATGCACGCGCGTGAACCATTCACTTTCTCTTAGAAGGCAACGCCGGCAACGATGAAAGTGGTTTATAGTATCGATAAACTCGACGAGGAATCTCCACTTAGCCACAGAAAATCATACTCGAATTAAATCTCACTTTGTCAAGTAGGTCCTTGATAATTCTCAACGCCATTCTGAGCTTGCGTAAAAGCCGGACTTGTCACTCGAGACCAAGATTTAAACTGTCTACGACGCAGGCTACGCCAGTCCTCATTTCAGAAACTAAAAAGGGAATGGGTACAAGCTTTCCGCTAAATGATTTCTGGGATCGTTTGGGTAGTCTGCTACACAGCCGTTTTTAGTGTCGTCACGCTACGCTCCTCCCCACTAACAGCTGTGGGGAGGAGCGTTGCGTGAAGACACTAAAAACGGCTGTGTAGCAGACTATCGTTTGGGTGGACAAGCGTTACTTATGATTGGTTCATAGTTGCCTTAAATACCATCGACCAATTCGGGTGTCCACTCAAACGATTCGAAACGATCTCAGACATCACTGCGTCCAAAACTTGTACTCATTGTCCCTATAAATTTTCTGAAGTGGGGAATTCTCGAACTGTACAATTTCAAAAACAGGTAACATCCTCACCGTTAGCTCAAGATATATCAGTTCACTGATCTTCTTTACGTCTTTTTGCCGCGACAATAACTCTCCTTCCCGTCTAAAACACACAAAGTATAAAATAAACAAATTAATAGGCCCATTGCAGCTAGTCATACACCTGGTACAAATTTTACCGCCACGCTGGAGAGCAGGAGATGACAAACGAAGGAAATTATCTTTTTAACCCTTTAAACACTAAGATCAAAATTTGAATTCTCATTTGTTTCCCCTATTCACTTCCTACAGAAGTAGTGGGAAGAAGTTGATCAAATATCAAGCAAATTCATCTTGTGTGATCATGTCCGTAATTCTCATGACCACTCTGTTTTATAAAGCATTGATATTACAAGGAGAAATTTGATGCTGATCACTCTTAGCGCTTAAAGGGTTAAATGATGTGAGCTCTTTGTGTGCCTTGTCCCACTGCGTCGCTGGCACTTCAAGCGACTTGTACCACGTGAATGGTACAATGACTATTGGCAACTAGACTTGCTACAAGTCGACCTCTCGGCGAGCGAAGCGAGCCTTTTTAGGGAGCGAAGCAGCCCACCGGGAGCGACGAAGTCGCGAGAGGTACGGCGAAGTCGAAGACGAAGACGAAGTCCGACGAATGAAATCCGACGAAGGACTTTTTTGAAAGTCTAATTGGCAACTCACTTTCTGGAATTTAAGGTTTGGACTGGTTAGGTTTTTAAACAAACAAGGGGAATACTTTGGTAAGAAAATTTGCCTTTTGACATGTGCAATTGCCAAGACAATGAATACTAAAGGCTTCTTACGTTTTCCAACTTTTGAATCTTTTGACAAAATCCCACCGTGGAGCCATTCACAAGAAACCTCTCTGGTAGAGCTTCCGTGTGAAACCATTTGAGTTACAGTAGTTTACAACAGAGAATGGAATATTTCATGGATTTTGGCTTGGGTCATTCTTAGAAGGTGAAAGGGTAACGAGAGGCCACGGAAGATTGAATTGATTCCCGTCACACTTTGTACAAGTACACTGTACCTGGTGAAGTCTAAATTGGCTTGCTTCTGTTTACGCACAAACAAAGTTCGTTGGTGAGTATTCTCTTCATGAAGTCTGTTAACAAGAACAAAATGTATTCCATCATGAAGATATTGCCCGGGTTGAAGTTGAGAATGGTCATATGATACCCACACAACCTTTGAAATGCGTCGTAAAGCGACGTAAAGTGAAGTGATATTGACGAAAGACCACAGGAGTCAGGCTTAAGTCCTTTTCTCTTTTAAAACGGCAGTGTGGGGCAGTGTCAGTTCAGGAAGAGAGAAAAAGACAAGATCAACGACTTAATTTTACTGTCTTATCATCTATTTTGATCTGGACACTGGAACGGAAATTGCGTTTGTTTTTTGTTGTGTTGACTACAACAAGACATACCCCAGGGATACCCCTTAGACCGATTTCGCCCCTACCAATGCCCCGTGCTTTCTTTCCTTCCTTTCAGCTTCCTTCCTTGTTAATGCCTCAAAAGTTAAACGAAGCGTTTTCTAAGAGGCTTAACGTTTGTCAAGAACACTAGTACTTCTATTGCGATACCTGCAACTGGAAATCAAACAAAGAATGGCAAAATTACTCACTTTTTAAAATCACTTGTTATGGCTTGTGAGGCCTTTAGTGACTTTCGAATCACCTCTCGATAAGTCGGAGCGGATAATGTGAGAATGAGTCAAGGAAGTTGATGTGTAACAAATTTTCCAAAACATCACCTTCAGTGAGGCTAAGTGCAGAACTAGATAAATGGGTTTCATTTGCATGACAACTGAAATAAAAAGGTCTTTTCATATCAAAAACTTCGCACTTAGACTCGTTTTCAAGAAGAGGCTTGAGGTAACTGGGATATGGCCTATCTTCTGACTCTAACCGGCATCTCTCTGCTTTGTTGCATTCCTATGACACATGCAGTCTCCCTTCTTTTCTCGACAGCTATAACTCCGTCCTTTTTAGGATTCAAGGATATGTGACCCCAAGATTGCCACAAGCAAGGATTACCAGTTTATCTATTCAAAGTGGCTCTAAAGCGTTTTTTAGGCCATTGGGTTGGGAAGGGGGGGGGGGGGTAGGGCTATCTTTGTTAGCAAAAAAGGATATGGTGGAAGGGACTTGATTTCTGTTCTCTGCATTAAAACAGACGTCCCTGAATCTTTGGATAATTTCTGCATCTTGAGAAACTGTTCCACAAGCGGACTGTGGCCATAAACGTCAAACACACAGCGAGAAAACTCTGGACCTCTCCCAACAGGACATGACTGAAGAGGGAAAAAGGAGTCAAAGAGGCATGGTAAAACCGTCCTGAATACCTCTATATATGAAAATGGTATCAGCAAACTGGTCAAGAAGCCAGATGTGTTTCCTCAGATAACGCAAACGTAAGTTGTATTATGTTGTGGTATATATGTATGTAAACCTTTACTTATATACGGAAAATCATCAGTTAAGCTTAAGTTAAAAACTAAAATTAATTACAACTGCTTTCCATGATTGCCTTGTGGGAGTCCGATATCACAGCTACCTTCTTGATATTTCGCTTACATGCTCAACAGATGCAGTATTTTTCACGCTTTTGGGCAAGTTATTCCATAACATGGCCCCGGTGTAAGAGAAGCTTCGTTTCAAATAATTGGTGCTTGGTTTCGACAGGCTCAGCTTTCCCTCAGAGTTTCTCAAGTTGTGAGCAGAGTGAGACTGAGAGAAAATACTTTGTAGATATTCCGGAGCAAGGTCAATCAAGGTTTTATACATCATTAAGGCTTTCTGTTTCTTTCATCAAAGAGATAGCCTCTCCCAGTCGAAGGTGGAGAGAAGGTGGTTTGAGCTCGTATCAAAGGGTGATTTAGTAATAACTCTGGCTGCACGATTCTGTAATTTTTGGAGCTTATCACTCACGTAACCACTCAAACAGTGTGTTTTCAGGTTAAACCAGTATACACCCTAGTTCGAATCACAATTGGCTTTGTTTCCCTGCCCTTGTTATACATAGAAGACAAAGAAAGTTGTCCTTTAACCTCAGAAAGGTTTTTACCTACAACGTATAATTATATATAAGTTAGGAAATAACCGTCTGTGCTCGGCTGGTCGTTAATACTCGGCTCACCTCATCTACAGTATTCGTTGGCTTTTCCGAAATCAGAGGTTAGGCCTGCTATCAGAATGGCCGTAGTGACTACAAGAACACTTTATTTGTTGTGACTACATTCAATGCTGAAGACAACATTAACTGCTTTTACAAATACTTTATTTACCTCCCTACGTTTCTCCGCTTGATTCGCCTTGTGGACACCAGTAAATGCGGTGAATGACGACACCTTTGCCTGGAGACGGTTCAAGGAAGGTGACCGTGACGCAGAACTCTCCTTTTCCTCGTTTGCGTGACACACAGTGAGACGATTAACAGTATCACAACTCTGTTCATTGTTCGTTACGTTACCAATGTGTGACCCTTTTTTGACCGCGATTGACTTTCTCCTGATGTCTCGCCCCTGTAGGTGAAGTATGACTTCATTACATCATTTACAAGTACTTTTCAAACGAGAACTGAGGAAACTGAGCCGAAACGCGTCGCCCAATTGTCTCTGGGATCGTCACTTGGGACTCGTCGATAAGTAGCCTCCCACGCAGGCGTTTTTAGGGGAGCTCGTATTTCGTCGCCCGCGTGGGAGGCTAGTCGATAAGCTGTTCCAATTATTTTCAATGTCCCTAGTAACATTCCCAGAAGTCTTTGCGAAAGAATACTCGGCCCAGTTCCCTTCTCCTGTCTTAAGTGACGAATTTGCGAGTTTCACTATTATTGGTTTTTCAAAGTGATTGTTGCTGAAGTTTTGACACAGCAGTTAACTTATCTTCGAATCTTGCATAAACACGAGGAAAGAGTATTTTATCGGGACTTTCGCACCAGACAACGCAGCTATCTTGCAGATGTTTTACAATCTCGACGTTTTGATCTACAATAGTCGCCTATAACCCACAACTCTCCTTGAAGAAACTTACGGTAACAGTTTTTGGGCGTATACTCACTCCCGCGAAACGTTCCTATCGGCGAGGAGCCAGGAGAAACGGCTGTATTTGTAGGCAAGGTAAAACGGTTCCATACCTGAGCAAGGGAGGAAAGACTTGTGGCTTTAGCTTTCTCTTCTACTATCAAAGGTAAGGACTTCTGGCTCAGTTTGTAACCGACTGAAGACAGGCTGGTTTGGTTTGATAAGTTCTCTTCAGAGAGTTCAACTGGAAGTGAAACCAAAGAACCTACAAGGCAAGAAAGTAACTATCAATTCGCCCTAGCTACAATTACAGCCGTAATCAAATGCATATGTCCGAAGTCGCTTCAGATGCAGTTTCTGTGGTTAAAAATTCTGTTCAGTTTGACATTACGATGAACGCAGTGGCACTTTTGGTTTTCTTGTTACGATATACTAGTACCATATGATACTGTATTCAGTTGAGCTTTGTTTAGATTGACTTGTTCTACGTTCGAAAGGCTGAGGTTAAGTTGAAGTTGCCTCAAATGAGGAGTGTAAACAATCAAAGTAACATAGGAGCTTAGACTACGAGCAGTCTCTCTTTTTTTTCTTAGTCTGTCGAGCGAAACGCGCGAGACACGAAAATGACCACGCGTGTGACTGAACAACTGAGACGGGTGCCGCGCTCCTCTCACTAAATCTGAAGAAAAATAGGATCAATTTAGGTTTCTGGGGAAACTGTGCAACTACCCCTCCCGTAAGATAACATTAACACTTCTCACTTAGGGCAAAATGATGGCTTAGGGGAGGGGTAGGTGGCAATTGATCCGAAAAAGAGAGACTGCTCGCAGTCTATAACAGCTGGAATGGACTGTTCTGATTTAAATCAAGCCTGAGTTGCATTGTACGACTTTCTCAATTAATTTTAAACTCATATAAACTATTTGTAATTATTTTTCGTAAAGTACAGTGCAGAAAACTAGTAAGTTCAAGAGTAGCAACTAGCATTGGCGGATCCAGACCTTCAGATAAGGGAGGGGGGCGGTCATCCAGACCCTGAGATAAGGGGGGGGGGGGGGGCCGGTCTCCCAAAATTTTTTTGGCCCTTCGGGCCTCAGTGTGGTCTCAAAATACAGTTGTACGAGGCGGGGGGGGGGGGGGGGGAAAGGGCGGGCCCCCCACTCCCCTCCCCTGGATCCGCCAGTGACTAGTATTGGTGGATGGAACGTACGTGTAAGCCTGTCTCTAAGTCTACTGCAGTTGAGTGCTTAAGAAGAGAAGCTTGTAAAACACCTTTCGAAGCATCCTGCTTGATTTGCTCATCTTTCCGCATATCTTTAGGTTCCAGTCCCTTAAAATTCCACTTGTCCCAGATTCTTGGAACAGGCTTGGTTCCTAATGAAAAAGTTGTAAAGTCCTATATGGCTTTCTGTTCCTACATTTTGTAGCACATCAGGGAATATTGGCTTACCCAGTTTTGAGGGATTACAAAAGTGTACCAGAACAGGTCATCATAGCATACATCAAACTTCCTTAACTTTTTCGATTACTGTAGCTAAGTGAGGAGGCATTGTTCTGGGCGATATAATTGCTGACGCGTTTGCTTACGAATGCGAGAGGGGGTAGCCCTTGTCTATAAGCTCTAGGTATAAACCGCTATGGGTGTGGCTTACAAGTAGTTTAGTCAGGGATGGGGTATGTAATCAAACAGTTTGGTTGGGTTTAGTCTGGAGGCGAACATCTAGATTAGGGTGCAGTGGAGGTTTTTGGCGTCTATAGTCTACAAAAGAGTTCACAGCAGAGCAAAGTCTAAGTCTTCTTACATTTCCCGTGTAAAAACCGGTTTCTTTATTAAAGAAACAACCTTTGAAGATCGTAATTTTTTCCTTTTTAGAAAGGACGTATCTCCGACGGGGTAACCGTTTTACTCGGACAAACCCCATGTCCGACCGCGGGTACGATTTCGTTGGACGTGCGCACATTTTAGTCCGACAATGTCCGATGACCCACTGTTATTTGCAGCGCTGATAAAATTTGCGTTATCTGTTACACGTGCCTGAACACAGATAACAAACACCCACCAGCGATCCATTCATGGATTAACTGAACCAGTTCTTCCTTGAATTCATCTCCAAACTGCTTGTACGATGTTGGAAATGCTGTGCAAAATGTGCAGTACACAGCTTGAGCCACGACGTTAGGGAAACGCTGAAATAACAGAACAATACAATCTTAAGTAAAAGATCTGACGTCAGGATGACAAAATCCGGGAGATGGGGGTGGGTAAGCTTTAGGCCGTGGAATAGAGTAGTTTTTAGGTGCTCAGTCTTAATGTTCATGTAGGGTATCTGTTTTGGTATTTTGACCCTTCCAAAGGATTTTTTAAATTGTTTTTGCTCTTAAAATCCCAGAAAAACTGATCTATAGTTCAACAAAACGATTTGAAACCTGAAAAAAAAGTTTTGTCCTCCATGTGCACGAGTCATCTTTCAGTTAAGGGCCTTCAAGAGGGTATCAATTTTTGATTTTAACTTTTTATGCCCCTTTAGTAGGGCCCAGAACCATTATGCAGTACAATGTACCCACCATAACTTTACTAAAGCACCAGTCTGAGCTTTCTGCCAACAGTAGCCGGAAGAACAAGCGTCATTTTTGCGCGTTTTTCAGGCAAGTGAAAGGCACGCATGAAGTGGGTGTGGAGTGCCAGAAAAATGCGACAGGGGAGGGTTACGCCTACAGATATGTTACAAGTCTATACAACCTGGTGAGTGGTCCACTCGACCCCAAGGTTGAAGTCTATCAGATAATGTCTGATGCTAGAGATGAAAGTACGATTCAATCCTCTCACAGAGACAGAGCCTGGCTGGCCTCTGTTTTTTGTGTTTTAGATCACACAGAAAGGTTTTTGGCTACTTTTGCCAAACGTTTATTTGTGCAGAAGTGCATGCACTGGGTAGCCTGTGAAGGGTAGGGAAAGGAGGAATCAAGGCTCCCAAGAATATGCTCTTGCAGCCATACCCTCAACTTCATTTCCCTTCAAATGCCTGGCATGCTGGCTATGAATGGGCAGGTTAAAAGTGCCTACCTTCAGAAACTTATCCCTGTACTGTGTAACAGGTGCTGTAAACAGCATCTTCACATAATTGTGGGCAATGCGGTTAAACAACATTTCTTGGATATTCCTGTTGGGCTGGACAAAAATTCAGGTGACAGCATTAACCATACAGTGTACATTGTATAGAGCAAATCACTCAAAAGTAGTGGCGAAGAGTTAGTTACCAATCACTGCAGTAACTATGGTTACACCCACCTGATACTTTTCCAAGAAGTACCACCAAAACAAGTCCTGAAAGTAAATAAGTAGATTTTAAACATCATGACAATACATTTATTTTATGCCCAGAGATTCTTCATGTTTACCTTTTTCAATCCCAGATTCAATATCAGAGGGTCATGCAGGGTAGTTCTAAATTAATTTTACTTTTGAATCTGTGGTGTAAGTGACTATACCTTGGCATTTGTCACATGTGTTTGGTATTTTAAAATAATCTATATAATACATGTATTTTAACTTTCACTTTACACAGTTTTAAGACTAACAGTAAATGGATTGAATGAACCATGGTATATGGTAAGAATATACGTCCTTGATTCTCATGGTTTTCTTCGTTTTTACACCTACATTACTGTTTACAGGTATTCCATACCTGTAGAATGTCCTCAGAAGTTTTGGCAAACATAAATGACTGAAACTCACGCTTAAAAGATGGCTAAAACAGAATAAGACCGTCAAGCATTATTTTCTTCAAATGTATACATGCACTATTCAGCAATATTATAATCTAAACAAGTTCTTTGAGTTTGGCTTCAATATCTGTTCAACATTTGTTGCACCAACAGTATTGATCACACTGGGATAACTAATGGCAAATGTCTATCCATAACTACCTGTATAACAAAATTCTCAAATCTGATTGGCTATCAGTTGTCCTGATTGCAGCACTTATAGGACAGTATACGCCATTGCACGCATCGCTTAAATGGCATTTTTTTTCACTGCTTGCAAAATTTCCTGTGTTTTGATTTAAAAAGCCTAAAATATCACAAATTTTGTTACAGTTATGACTAGTTGGTAACAGAACTTCAGTCTGTAATCCTACTCCTGATTAAACAAATAATTTGGGCGGGTGTTTATCACTCATGTGATAACAGACTGAGGTGGACTCCACTCAGTCCTATTACCATTATAAACTGTATGATGATATTATTTTTTTCACATACTACTATAATGATACATACCAAAGAATCATTTTGATTTATTTTCTAATGAACTTGAATACACTGTACATTCATATGCTACTTGTGTACAACAGTTTGATATTATCACGATCTTACCTTCTTTCTGAGATCCAGCTGAGCACTTAATACTGTTGACAGAATTTCTTTTGCTTGAAAAGGTTCAGGAAGAGGAGTGACTTCATCTGGTTCATACCCTGGATAAACATGCAACTAAACAGGACAATAAAAAAAATAATGATCATCAACAAAAAAAAAGCTATTCTCATTAGAGTAATATCAGGAATGGGAACATTGTCTATATATCACAGGTGCTGGAAAGAGAAAGAGAATTTTGTGGAAAAAAAAAATGAGTCCCAATATAATACGCACCCATTTTAACCTGGGTATACTGTGATCATACAGGTGTATGACTTTGAATCCTTTTGGGAGAGGAAAAGGGTGGGACACTTTCCTTGCCTCCTCCATCCCCCTTCCCTGCCCCCTCACTATTCTGTAAATCTGCTGGCCACTACAAATATGCCACAATCAGACAGATAAAATCACAGGTATAAAAAGTCAAAGAATTAAAAGTAACAGTACCTCCACTAGCATTGGCTTCATACTTGAGCTCTTTCCTTTCTGAAATGATTTGTGCATGGGGTAGATAATAAATAAGATCATGTACATGTTTAAGAGTCATGGGTTATGCTGTATTTTGCTGCTGTCAATAGGTGACTTAATGCTTAATGCCACAGAAGGTGGGTACAGCTGGAGACATGTGGGCCTCCTTGACTCCTGTGCACCTTTACATAATACACTACAGGTACATACAGCCCTAGCTGGAATCCTGGACCTTAAGATCCACTGTGGCAGGTCCAATGATTATTAAATAGTATTCTACAAAGAATATTTTATTCTTTTACTTATCATAAACAACATCTGACAATTCATGCTGTGTTTTATCAGGGCTGTCATTAAGAGGCAGGGGCCGGGGATTTCCCCCGGCTACTAAGAACGTTTCTTTCATAGCGAAATAGAAGAGAAATAGAACCAAAAGAAATCCCTAGTTAGTTTGATTCCCTGCCTACTTGTTATATTTACCAGGCAACTTGAAATCTTAGTCACAGCACTGTATTATACATGTACAACACTGTACAGTCTCACTGTACTTGAGTTGCATAGAACAATACTGACTATATTCATACCTTTTTTGAAGCCTTTTTCCAGCCCATTGATTGAGACTGTTGTGGGGAAGTATTCATGAGTGGATTCTCAGAACTGGGTTGTAATGCTGAATATAATATATTAATAATTAATAATCATTCCATCATTATACCTGTTTAACGAAATTACATGGAATTGATTTGTGACAAAAATAATTTCAACAGTAATGTACTTCACTCTTTCTACACTCACCTGATCGTACTGAGTAAACTCCAGCAAACTTGGACACCTCTTTGGCTTCCACCTCTGACAATAAGTTACAACAGAACAAAATTTTACTTCTTTTCAAAAATATTGTATCAAATAATTATGAAACTTAAAAGCAACTGAAACAAAGCACACATTTATCTCTAGTTTTTCAAAATAATTTCAAAGCCCATGGTATCACATAGTGAGGAGGAGGAGGCCATGTCTGCCCTGATTATTTTACTGTTGTATTTACCCTTGTTGTCACTGCTGTCGTAAATATATCAACCCATCTTTATGTCCTTTGCCACCATTATACCCGTCTAATTTTGGTGGCTTAAGGCCATGACACTTGTCAGAATTTTACCTTTAGATAACAGGACCTCATCACAAATTATCCGAAACTGAGGGGCATAGCCCCTTCCTACCCTAGCTACCCCTTTACCATGTTTTTATAACAGTTTTAACCCCACCTAACCTAACAACACATGCACACCCTGAAGAAAACCTCCTTGCCTTTGTTGCTGATCTTTGTTGACGACTTCCTGGGAGGCTTGTAATCAATCATGAGTCTTCCATATCCAAACTCCTCCTCTTCTGGCTCCACTTCTAGGCCATGTTCTTTCATGTATTTGTCAACAACCAGCTGTGTTGGCGAGTCATAGCTACTCAAGTTGGAATTTAGACTGCTGATTTGATCTGTGATGTCTTTTATGGTACCGCCACGATGAAACGATTCTTGAAGTTCCAATACTGATCCATTAATCAAAGAAAACATAGGGGCATCTGAAGTAAGTTACATATCTCTTTCTTTACAATATTCCTAGCTAGGTACCTCATGCTACAGACACTCATTCAAGCCTCAGTCGTCACCCTGTGTGCATCTTTGAAGGTGCACACTGGGTGACAGCTCAGGCTTGAATGTACCTATCACAGGCATGAAATCAGCTACAAAGCCTTCCCCCACATGCTCCTTATTCAAAATTGTGTTTCTTGGCACTGTATACCGGTGTCCCCTTTAAGGAACAGTGTACCAGACAACATTTAGTTTCCTTGAAAATCATTGAGTAGTTAACAAGGAACACATACCCACACATTGTACCTGTTTACAGATCAGCTAGGAACAAAAACGCAATCCTTCATGCATTCCACTCGTTCATGTGAGTAGTTCACACCAACAAACTGCGCTCTCCGCCTAACTCGATACAACTAACATATACGATCCGATCTCATTGTATAACATCATAAATCGCTTTAGAGTAAGGCGATCGAATGTCAGCCGTCGAGAGTTCGAGCAGTAATGACAGTGATCGGGTGATCACTGAGTGATCGGCCGACTAAACTACCAAATAACCAGCGTATATAAACACATGATAAAAAGATCGACGGTTAGATTTATACAAATCATTAAAACGCCATCAATGATTAATTATTTTCACACTCTGCTTTCCCAAAGAGAGATCACCTGGCAGAAAGTCTTGACGGTAGTCATTGGTAACGAATGAAGACAACGCTGAATGCGACAACAAAGTTAGGAAAGGTCCTACATACGTAAAGGATACAATCATCTGGCACCTTTTCTCCTTCAGCCACAAACATGCTGTTATTTCTTTAAACAAAGCATTATAAATCTCTGCAGGAGAAAAATCTCCCACTAAAGTGTTTAGAAAACTTTGTGATCGCCTGCAGAGAGCAACAGGTGAGAAAGGACTGGTGCGAGTGTTTATCACGCAATGTTCTCTGGGACTTCAATGGCGGATAGACTATGCTTCGATCTTCGTCAAATAGGATGAACAAATAATGGAGTTTTCTGCAATTTCAGCCAATGGAACGGCCCCAGGCAAACGTGCATTTCATTCTTGTTCTGTTGTAGGAGATGTTTTGTATATTTTTGGAGGAATCGCAGAAGACAGAACGGTTTTTAGCGACATGTTCAGATATGATATATCCTCTAATTCCTGGACTCAGGTTGAAAATCGGGTGCCAAGTGGCTCGCAAAGTAGAGCTCTTGTTTCCTCAGGATTTCCTAGAGGCAGGCTTTGCACTGCTCCCAGTGTCAGCCACCACACGGCGACTGTAGTAAGAGATCGTTTTATTTTAATAATCGGCGGTTGGAATGGGCGTAAAAGATGTGCTGATGTGTATTGTTTTGACACTGTTGAACAATTTTGGCGACAAATTCCTCTATCAGGAGACGTTCCAGTCGGTTTGAGCTCTCACACTACAACGTTAATCTCACATAAAGACATCCTTATCATCGGACGGGAAGGTGGTGTGCGCACACAAAGACGCTTTGCTGGTGCATTTTATTTAAACTATGAAACAGGAAAATATACAGAGGCACCTTTCCATGCTTCCTCTCGTTCGGGACACACTGCTAATTTGATTCCTATCAGAGCCAGTAAAGAGACTCACCTTTTTGTCTTCGGAGGCCGAAATAGTGGAGGTTATGAATTAATCGGTTCTTGGGACAAAATCGAACACATCGAATCTTCTCTCCCCAAGCAAAGGATTATTACTTTGATTGAAAAATCAACTGTTTGTGACGAACCCAGTGGTAGACAGCACACTAGGGCAGTTGAAATTGACGGAAAACATTTGCTGATTTTCGGTGGAGAGACATGGAGTGGAGTTCGGGAAAATGTTACAAATGATGCGTTCATTTTGGACACTGATAAGATGAAGTGGCACAAGGTGACTTGTTGTGGAGATGCTCCTAAACTTGTTGGACATTCTATGGTTGGGATTGGTGACAAGATTTTCATTTTTGGTGGTGGTGTGGCAAACAGATTTTGCAATACTTTCTGGGAAGTAAAGTTTTAAATACAACTTATTTTTAGATCTTAGCGTGGCCGCGAGTCATAATAACTTTAACCGCTTTGCTACGAAACAAAGCTGTATGACTTGCGGAAAGTTATAAAAGTTGTATTAGTTGGAAATACAGAGGGAAACATAGAGGGAGACACAAGGACTACCAGTGAAAACTGCTCTTGGCTTGGGATTTTTTTAGAGTTTCAATGAGTTTTAAGTGTTGGACAATTCAATAGAAGTCAAGAATTCTTCCAAAAACTAGCGTAACTGAAAATCCTCTGATAACTTCAGTTTTTTGAAATAAAGTCGAGCAATTGAGGTTTTAATGCCAGTAAGTTGAGGTCATGTTGGCGTGAATGGAACGACTAAAGAAAATATATTAACGCAAAAAATTTGGGGTTGTAACGTTGCAGACGCTTAGGATCCTTTTCCTGGGTTGGATTGCCCCTTTTTTGATGTGGTTGTTGTTGTTGTTTTCTTTTTAATGGCTTGAAAAGTGAATAGTTTCCCGGCCAAGTGAAAGCAAACTAACAATCAAGCATTGTAAGAGAGTTGTTACGTTTTATTTAAACACATCGAGGACTCCTAGTTTATTACAGTCCCTTTCCTTCTGGTACCGATGTGTTTTAGAAATCCACTGGTCTAATCTTCATCTCAGCTCTTTTAGCCGAGTATCTGAGGCCTTTCCACGCGCGCCAGGTAATACCATCTTGGTCAGATAAGTGCGGTCCGTGATAGTAGAAGCCATTCAGACTGGCGGTCACACAGCTGTTAAACCACCACCCCCCTTGGTAGTAGTGAGCACAGTTGCCGGCTCCGCTTTTATCATTGTCGCGGTCTTTGGTTGTAAAAGTAGAACCACGGTGATATCCTAAAGAGTCACCTGCGTTTCCTGAAAATAGAAGCACACACAAACACCTATCATTAACTAAACTTTCCTGTAATAATACAGATTAACCTCTCGAAGAATACGATTTACATTTGAAACGGTAAATACTGTTAGTTAGGGTTCGAAAATACGCCAAAGGAAACAAAATAGTCATCGTGTCCGATTTCAGAAACTCTATGAAGAAATCCACTACGGTTGTTCCATTAGAAGCATGTAAAAAGGCTGGTCCAAAACTACAATAGATACATACGGTAGACTAAATTCTAAAATGCCTTCTTTCAAAGCTAAGGCAAACGCATTTGTTCCTCTGACGTTTAGGGCCGTGTGTAGTCGCTTCGTTTGGATGGGAGGGGTATTTGGGCTTGTGTGAGTTGCGAAGGAGAATCACTAGTTTTTCTCGGAGAAAAAAGCGGAAACAAAGAAACAAATTAATAGTTCTTAGGGTTAATTCTTGTTGCTGGTTGTTGTTGCATAACATCTCGTATTAAACCTGGATCAAATCAAATGGACCACAGTAACGTCATATCGACTTCTTGTAGAAACGAGTCGAGCAGAAATATTACCCTCTAAAAACTTCAAAGGTATGAATTATGGTTTACAACACAAGGCAATCGCCTACGAACTTACCAGAATAGGATCCGAGACTCAGGTTGTACTTAGTTTGTTCTCTTGACACAGCGAACAAGCTGTATTCAGCATAAGCGGAATTTCCTTTCCAGTCTTGCAAATCCACTCGAAGTTTGTTTTTCGTTTTCGTCAGGCGGTGCATTTTGTCTCGAGTCCGAGCCAAAACTCACCATTCAGGTTTCCAAAGCCATTTTTGTAGTCCTTCCATCCGCGTTTGAAATTAACTGAACCATCCAGTCTCTTCTGGATGACAGTCCAACCTCCACCGGCTGTTTTTTGGTCACAGAACACATCAAAGGGGCCGAGACCGTCGGGTTTTATTTTGTAGACACCACTCTTCCTTTGACCAGATTTGTAAAAGTCAGCACAGCTCTTTTTACCTAAAAAAGGAATGCAACATTGGTTAACAAGAAACTGAGAAACTGAAACCTAATAAAGTTACCACTGAACTTTTCTGTCAAGATAGTACTTGAATTGCCGAGTGCCGACGAAACAGAATCCAGTCTCTGCATAAAAATTTAATAATCGAATTTCTAGAAATTGCCTGAAGCCGCCCCCGTTCTCCGCCGCGTTGTTTTTTTAGGATACAAATTAATGTCCACTCTTTAGTACCCACTTGTTCCCAGTGGTGTCACTAGCGTAGGTTTCTCTTCTGTCTCATTGGGCTTACTTATCGTCAGCTTGCATAGAGAAGAGTTGACCAGCGCTACCAGAGACTCGATCTTTTTCTGTATGTCGTCCAGTTGGTTTTCTACTTTGCCAAGCTTAACTTTAATGACGCTGGTTGGTTGTAAGCAGTATTGGTAGAAATTGTTGAAATGCACATGGCGCCGGCAGTTGGTAGATGCAGTGATATTATCGACCGGCGTTTTGTTGTCTCTTTGGGTGACATGATTCATCTGATGTTTTGTCGCGCTCGAAACATCTGCAGCCTTAAACAACAATCCAAACGCGGAAAATATAAGAGCTACAAAAATCATTCTTGACTGAGATGAGATAACTCAATGGATCGTACAATGCGTCTGTGTTATCAACCAGGGACCCCACAACAACTCATTTTGCATTAACGAAAATGTGTTATTTATGTAATGTTTATCAATGAGGCTGCAAGAGGTTTTTCGTGTTAGATTGAATTATTTATTCATGGTTTATTTTCAGTAAGCTGACAACTGGGGAAGTGTTTATACTGAGGACCACAGTATAGTTTACTTGGGATTTTAGAATCATTCAAAATAGCTCATCGCGTAATTGACATATTTTCATATTTATTTTCTGGACCCCAATTCTCTTCTCAGTGTCTAATTATTTTTTTCTTCTTCATAGTCACTTGAAAAAAGGTCGAGCTCAATTCAGTGTCTTTTACCTTTTGGTCAAAGGGGAATAAATCACGTCCTTCTATTCAGTACTTCCAATGCTCCCTCTCCTTTTCTCAAACCATACTTTTTTGCGTATCTAAAAACGTCTTAAATTCCAAAACCAACCCAGATTAAAAAAAGAAAAATAAATGCCAAGTTGGCTTTCAAAACACTCTCTTGGAGGAGTTCGGAGCGATCAAGGAACATTATGGATCATTATGTTGTATTAGTGATGCTAACGGCGAGGGATTGGGCACTACAGGACTCATATCGATTTCCTCGTCGTTTGCCATCCTCGTCTCCAGAGCCCCCTCAGTGAGAAAATGGGAGGTGCCCTTCCATTTCTTAGAAAGAGAAAAGCTCTTGGAACAATAAAATGCAAGTGACGACCAGAAATAGGTCGCCTACTCTACTTGCGGGCCACAACCAATGTATAACCGACATTGAAAGGCGCTGAATAAAACTTTTTCGTATGTATTCATTTTATTCAGTGTTAGGGTAGATTCATTTGCAGTGTAGCATAAAGCCGTCGCATTTGCCCGCTTTGATTTTTTTTATCCACCCTTAAGCATTTCGCCTTCTTCATTCCAATACGCATAGGTTTTGAGAAAAAAACTGAGCTGGGAATGTCTGACAAATTCTGATTTTGAAAGTGTTAATGTAGTAGTATGCGCTAATTTCATGGGAAAAAAAGTGCCGTGAATGAATATTGAGGCAGATAGCCGGAGAACAAATCCGTTAAAGATCGGTCGATCATCATGTGCGGCTATTGATCGGAAAAACTTTAGTTCCTGCCTAATGAATTAAAATGCATATCTTAACCAAAAGCGTGCTCAAAAGAAAACCTGTTCATTGTTTTCAACAATTCGTTTTTTTTTTTCCTTTTTTGGTTTCTGCCCACTGTTATTAAAACTAAAGCTCGTTGGTTCTGGTACCAACAAAAGAGCGGTTTAAGCATTTTAAAGATAGTCCTCCTTCATTGAAGTACTTGTTCTAGAACTAAGGTTCTCGAAAACTGGCAAAAATACTGTGACAAAGTTGTTACGCTTGTAAACATTATTTAATACGCCCGATCACTTTAAAATTATTTGAAGGATAAAAATACCCATTAAATTTATACACAAATAACTAACTACATTTCCGACCTTTTAGGTTATATCTTTATTAAAAGGTAGATCCTTTTTTGAAGTTAAATGGAGCACAATGAGACTTGCTTCTTCCGTCTTCCTCGATGATGTATCCCCTTAGCAAACCAGTGCATTGTTCAAAATCTTTTTAATGAGCAGATGTGAATTATGTGGATTATCGCTTTTGATCTAGTATCGCTAAAGACCCACTCAGGGATTAAAGTTATGAGGTAGGAAAATAAAACGTGATCAGCAGTTTCCTGTCTGTGTAATTTGTTTGTGCTACTGGCTTTATTAACAAGAGACTCATGAGCGTCTTTTAAAAAGCGCATCTTCGAAGGATTTTTACAAAAGAAAAATATAGTCCGGCGGACGAGTTACATTTATGATATAGCTTACCTTAAGCTCCATAGCATATCTAAAATTGGTATTCTAAGTGCAAGTTAGGAGCTCTGTTCGTGCTTTGGGGTAAGGTGTTCAGTTTAAATGGGTAAAATTCCTCCTTTTTAAATTTTTTTTTAAAACGTTTATTCAACTAAAGGACCCTAAAGAATTGTTTCATGGTTAGCTGTAGCTCGCACAGTTTGACTCATTAGCAAAATGTATTACAGTATAGACTATCACATTATTATATACCTGTGTAGTTGAATCGCTTAATCGAACATAGAGCGGGTGGCGGATTACTTAAAGTTAAATGGACGCCCATATTATCACTCTTACATTTTATTTCGCTTGCCTCAAAAAATGAAGCCGGCGCAGGCAAAAACCTTTTTTTTCACTCGGCCGAAGCGATAGGGGATAAGTAAGACAGTTGCAATGACACTGAACGCTAAGAAAAACAAACCTCGCGTAAATTACAACTCCACTGGGGAAAAAATCCCTGAGGAAAAATCAGAAGAAAATTCTTACCAAGGTAATACCAGAAAAACTATTTTTCATGTATATCCCAGTGAAAGCCAGATATTTTTTCGCAAGACGTTAAGGCTCATGCAAGAAACTCAAAATTTTTTAGCTGCCTCTGGAGACTTTATATTGGCTCTGAGCCTGCGTATAGACGGGCATTTATGATTGGTATGTTATGATTTTCATGAGTCTATTCTATTCCAGCAAACAGGGTTTATGATGTGTAGCATTAAGTCCAAAGAAGAACTGACTATCTCCCGAAAAGATTTGTATGCTCTGCTGTACGATAAGCAAAAATCGGTCACACACAGGAACGAAGGTAAATATAATAATCCCTGGTAATTGAAAGCTGATTGAACGACAAGTGAAAGACGAGTCAGTTACTGATTTATCATCTGTGGTGAAAACCACAAACAAGATTAAAGCAAACTGGAAAAAACAGTTACCCGCCAGACGTTTCCAAGTAGTCATAAGGAAGTTTGGCCAGTTTTCGTGTACTAGTATAGTAACTTTAAGTAAGGCCAGGTCACTATTCAGCTTATTATAGGAAGATGATAGAAAGAGGGTTTCGGTAGATTTTAAGCATTAACTGAAAATCTGGCGACACAGCCTTATTAAGTTGTAACCTTAAACCACTATGCTAATGTTGTCAGTGAGTCACACAAAATTCTTAAGATGCTAAGTTTCATTAACTTGAGTACTTCGTTACTGATTATTTCGTTTTCTTTTATCCTTTAGGTTTTTCTTTCTGCGCCCAGACTTTACCACATGACCTCAGAATATTAACAGTAAAGACTCCAGGAAACTACGGCTACGGCGTTTTTTGTGGCCAGCTTACCATTAAAAAGGGCCTGCGCTTTGGTCCCTATACCGGACGTATTGTAAGCGTGGAAGAAGTAAACAGACGAAAGGCTTTTGAAAATGAATTCTTATGGGAGGTTTGTAATCTTAATAGTTCTTCATGGTTTTCAATTACTTTCAAATGACAAAGTCTTTCAGATAAAGATATGGTAAAACTAGTAGCAAAAACGTGTAATTTTTTTTGCGCATTTTACCCCCGACTGTCTTGCAACAAATCAGGTTGTTCCAAGTTGCGTCAATACTGACTTCTGATTGGATGAAATTACAGGGGAGTTACGCCATACACGGGAGTGACGTCACTTGCTGCAAAACAAGTTTACTTTGAGCCGGAAAATCGCACAACATGAATAGATTTTGTTTCAAAAAGTAGAACTACTCTCTTCTTTCTGCAAATCTTTTGGCAATCTACAACATCCTGATTTGCTGCAGGACAGGTTTAATTTGTGGGTGGTAAAACGCGCAGCATCGCTGCTCAACTCATTTTGCAACAATGTTACAAAGCATATTGCATGTCTTTGTTGCCGTTTTACCTTGCATTAACTTTTCTTGGTAGATATACAGTGATGGTCGTTTTGAATACTGCATCGATGGAGCGACAAACCGGACAAACTGGATGAAGTTTATTAACTGCGCGCGCCATTCGGCCGAGCAAAACCTGGCCCTAGTACAACAGGATTCTTTATTGTACTACCAAGCGACGCGTGCGATAACAGAAGGACAAGAATTAAAGGTGTGGTATGGTGACCAGTATAGGCTTTTTATGGGGATACCACTCGGCATAAAGAACGGGTCGTCAGGTGAGTTATCATCCTCGGAGACCCAGGGGCAGTTAGTCGGGTCGATAAAATGTTCGTGGTGAAAGTTTTCTGTAAGATCGAGACGATCTTACAGAAAACCTAACTGCCCCTGGGTCTCCGAGGATGGTGAGTTATAAGCTGTTTATAAGCTGTCGTAGATGCCGTCACCTCTCACCTAAGGGACACAGTTCTCTTACAGACATTGCTTGGTCCATTTTTAATCCAAGGCGCATATAAACCTTGGACTGATGAAGTCGCGTAACTTGGCACTTTTTGTTCTTGTTGTAAGCTAAATGAACAGTTCCTTGATGAGTACATATCAAAGTAACACGCAGATCACTGGTATTTTTCCGGGATTTGTTTCATAACCGCTTAGTCGTTGTACGGTGTCTTCCCAGGCATTCTCGGTCATTGCATTTTGGGGTCGTCAAGACGAACTCATAAAAGATCACGTGATCCAAAAAGTATGGGAAGCGCGAGATAATTAAGCCCAGGGAAAAGACAATAACGGGCTTTGAAATTGCTCTTCTTTACCAATACTTAAATAGGTCAATGACCTATGACTAGTGCCATAACACACCCTTCCTAATAGCTGGAGGGACATCAATACAACGCATAAAAAGGTGTCCATTGTAGCTTTAGTTGACTAAGTAATATTTAAGGATTTAAACTCAACCCAATGAATTGTTTTCGACAAGAATATATCGTATTTGTACCTGAGTACGCCAAATGGTAGGGATCAACGTCTACCAGTGCAGTTCAAGTACTGTAAAATGCCTTCGTAATGTTTGTACCAACTTGCGCCCAAGATTGCTTACATTGGAGTCGCAGATTTTCACCTCGTATAACTGATGTTTCCTTTGCTTTGTCTTCAAGAATTCTTTTCTCTTTTTGTAGATGACGATTCTAGCTATCCTTGTCAGTCCTGTGGAAAAGTGTTCGCCTACAAGTACTACCTTGTTCGCCACCAGAAATACACGCGCTGCGTTGACTACGGAGACCGGAAGTTCCCCTGCAAAGTTTGTAACCGCTCATTTGATAAGGGAGACCGCTTACGTATTCACATCCTTCATGTGCACGATAACTACCGACCTCACCAATGCACGGTGTGCGAGAAAACTTTTTCCCAGTCATCTAGCCTCAACAAACACCTACGAGTGCACAGCGGTGACAGACCGTACAAGTGTCCTTACTGCGTCAAAGGCTTCACGGCCTCCTCTATTTTGCGCACTCACATTCGTCAGCATAGCGGAGAAAAGCCGTTTAAATGTAGACATTGCGGGCGCGCTTTCGCCTCACACGCGGCACATGATAGTCACGTGCGACGCAATCACCGTTAGTCAAACGTCATTTGCTAACCTGTTGTACAATTGTGTAGTTCGGGCGAGTAAGCACTCAGTATCTTTGATCTCGAAGGCACAGAGGAAGATTGGGAAGAATAGAAATTGTAATTAATGTTTTCCTTTTTTTCCTTTTCATGTCGATACCTTTTTACCCTCTCCCTTTTATTCTTAATTCATTCCACTTTCAGCCAAATTCAACCGCAATGCCCTATTAAGTAGCTCACTAAATTATCAGGGTCGATCAATAGCCATTGTCACATGGATAATAAAAAACATTCACTGAAACCTGTTTCTAGAGACAAAGAAACGCAAAGGCTAAAAATATACAATGAATTGCATTTGATGTTGTATTGCACTTTTTCCGTTTACGAACACACGGCAGGACTTCGTGTTCAATGTACCTGGCGTTAAACTTTTTTTTAACGTGAATGAGCCTGTCTAAAACCCTTTCCCCTAAGCAACCTGTTCTGTTTTGCGTGCTGTTAATTGTGTAGTAGAAAGCAAAACTACTTTGGAAGGTAAGCTGACAGCCTTCTTGATATTTGAGAAAGAGTTGCACCGAAAATTTAAGTCTATGCCCACTACTATTTGGGTCTTTTAAAATATCGTCGATCTTTGTTCATTCAGATTCTTTATTATCTTACGTTTCTCCCGACTGACCCTTATGTCGGTCCAGGTTTGCGACGTATCGATGTTCCGTTTCTTGGAGTGAAACAATTATGTTGGCCTCTATACCTTGCGCAAAAAGAGTACAAACCACTTGCAAACTGGTTTTATCCAAACAAGACTCATTTTAAATATTCCCTTTTGTGCTTTACTTGAAGTTATATACATTTTTTGCTCATATGAACATATGATCACTTCAAGGCGTATTAAAAGCTACATTATCTATGTCAGACGTATAAACTCGGCCAAAATGTACTTTATACATTCAATTCCGTCTGTGTTATTGACACCACCTGCGCGGGATATTTCTATTACAGCTGCAGAAGCCAATGAAATCTCTTCACTTGCCACACGCGTCATCAGATTCTTTACGTTAATTAATTTTCCCTTGGGTGTCATAATAAATTTAAAGTCGTTTCCAATTTTTGTATCAATTTAGTGAGGTTTGCAATTTTGATTCGCAAGTGTTTTACTATGGCATATCACTTAAACATACTTCAGCTTCTTCTTGGTGTAACCGTGTTGTGTGTCAGCAATCCGCTTAGAATCTATCACGTCCATGTGAATATCTTCGTTGAAAGATCCAACGCTGAGATAAAAAACATCGCGAAAAAGGCTATAGAATTTTATCAGCTTGATCACGGGAATATTTCACCGGAAAACAAAATTCGCTTAAATTTGAGTCTTGTAACTTACGACAAAGTTATAAGCAGAATCACGAACCTGGATGATGATCGGTTCTTCAATTGCAACATCAGGACAACGTTGTGTGCGGCTATCTTTGTTCAGTTTTCAAGCCACGAGATTTTTTTGTCCTCGTTAATGGAAAGGTTAAATATTATTTCTGTGGGATTGTTTCAGACGAGCGGAAATCCTTTGAGTCAGGTAAGGTCACCAGCCTTATGTATTCATGTTTTTCAGGCTGCACAGAAATGAAGCAAAGACCTCATTGAGTTGTTTTTGCCTCTACATTACGAGTATCTCACCTAAAATGCGCGGTACCGCTGTAAGAGAATTTCAATACATTTTTTCAGTTCTCCCCAGTCCAATGTAGTCGCACCTCCCTAAGGCGGCCACTATGCCAGTAGGACCGCCCGGAAGA
The DNA here is from genome assembly GCF_958299795.1 of Porites lutea. NCBI lineage: Eukaryota > Metazoa > Cnidaria > Anthozoa > Scleractinia > Poritidae > Porites > Porites lutea. The sequence continues at coordinate 31,603,368 of NC_133206.1, read as the reverse complement.
GGTGGCTTTTCAGTGGGTAAGAAGGGTGTAAGGTGATACCAATTTGTGGAAAGGGTACACCATTTTAAGATTTTGCAAATGCTTATCATGGCAAATAAATGGATGTAGAACAGAAACCAAAAGTGTCAGAACAAAAATGTTGACAAAACGACTCTACAAACTAAGGTACAGTGAGTGCACTAATTTATACATCGTCCTCTTTCAAACGGCCCTTTCGGAGAAGATTTCCGTGTAATTTGCGACAAATTTTAGGGACTGATTCCGTTGTACGGAAAAGGCCTTTAGTAAAGGTCGGCTGTAATTTAGTTCCCTCCCAGAGTGAAGGATGGTTCTACCTTTTGAATGACCATTCAAATGAAACCTCTTCAGCAGTACTTTCACATGGTACTATATTTAGTATATAGCCCTGAGTCTATGGATCAAATACTATGGTGTGACCGTTCAACTGAAAACTCGGCAGTACATTTACTTAAACGAAGAATTGTTTGTTTTTCAGCATTTTACCAAATAAAATTTGCATTTTTTTTTTCCAGTGTTGACTTTGGTCACTTCTGGGAGTGAATTGTCTAGAGTTTACGCACTGCAAAAATTATAAGAGTACTGTTTACCTTTATCAAATGGAATAGAGGCGTGTCTATTTTTATTGTTATAAAAAAAAAACCTGTCAAAAAGCTCAAAACACTATTTTTGTTATGAATTAATAAATTTCTGCACTTTCTCCACATTCTTTCTCGAGTACGATGGTTACTTAGAAATCAACTCAAATCTTCCAACAGTCTTCGAAAATTCTTGCTCATGAGAGAATAATTAAAAACTCATTGCCAAAGGAAACGCTAAATACTTTGAGATTACTTATGGGTTATGATTGAGTTGAACATGATTTGAAGCAAATTTGTTGAGTGCGTGCATCAAGGGCTTTCCTCGAAAAAACAGCGGCAATCCTCAGGCTATGTAACATCTGTCACTGGCTTCTCCATTTGTGATGAGCGCAGTATTTTGTTCCAGATAAGCCTACATAATATTCAATTACGAATAAACTTCAATTCTGAAGTGAAGTGCTGTTTGCCTGTATTAATGCTTGCTTTTCGCAAATGGTAAATTATGACGTTGTGACAGTGTATAATATATTTTCATCCGCTTGGTAAAAAACAATGCCGCAGAACATTCGAAAAAAGTAAAAAGATTATGAAAAATCTCCCCTTGTTATCAAACTCGATAAAACGTCTCTTTTTTATTGTTTTCAGCAAAAAAGAGCAAAACAGCAACTAATTTAAGCCCAACGAGACAATAACAAAAACAGTACTAGATCAAAGATATTCGCTAATTTTTAACAATTGACGCTCGCTTTTTTTTTTCTATTCACCTCTTGACATTGCGCTACGAGTTTAGTCTACAGAAAAGAGAAAATCGTGACTGTGTCATTTTGGACATTTAGATCGGCTGCACTTTAAAAGGTTTTCCTTCTTTATTTTGATTTCATGATTTTAGAGTTAATATTTAAATGCAAATGTCGTGTTGAATTCTATTGAACAATCAAAACAGTAAGCAGGAAGTTTAAGTCCTTTGTTGACGTATTTTATCCAACTACAATGGTTTCTTATTAACCGAATACTGGAAAAAGCTGCATTCGTAATGCCCCGGCCTGTAATGTCTATTTTAATAAAGCTTAGTAACGACTGAAAACAGGTGCACCGGGGTTTTTTAGCCATGGCGTAATGTACTGACGTCAATTAGCCGTTGTAGTGAGAGTTTCGAACACTTCCACCTTAATTATTGGAAGCATAATGCAGTGAATTAATATTGGAAACGTAATACAGTGACATCAATTAGCTTTTATAGTGAGAGTTTTGATTAATGACACCTTATAAATATTGGAAACTTAATGCAATGACTTCAATCAGCGGTTATGGTGAAAGTTTTGAGAACTATCACATTATAAATATTGAAAACTTGGTCACGAAAAGGAGACAAAATTGCAAAACAACTGCGCAACGATGGACGAAAGCGGCGTATCTACAGTTAACATTTAAACTGATGGAGTATGGGGTTCGCTGCGTTTGCGCAAAGATAAGGCATGGCGAGTAGTTATGGTACAGTAAACTCTCTAAGACGGACACTTTTGGGAATCGCAGCACCACGGAGAGGTGTTCTCGCCTTGTAGAGAGACAGGGAAAAGACTGCAGGGACTCTCTCCTCCGCAGAGGTTCCCGCTGGCATCCCAATAAAAATAGCAATAATCGAAAAATAGAAAGCGCTTCTTCTCTTTCTCCTTCCCATCGTCCCATCATCCCATCGTGCGCTTTCCTTTTTTCCTCTCCTCGTCCTCCCTATGATACAAAGAGTCGTCTGCTGAGAAGAGAGCTGCAGGGAACGACACTTGGCCGCCATTATTCAGAAATTTCCGTCCTTTGGACTTATCCGTTTAAGAGAAATTTGATTATACTCTTTTTCTTTTGAAAACTACAGGAAAGTCCCGTTGGCTTCACAAGAACAGCTTCACCGTCAATGAAGCACTACGCAAGCGTTATAAAGGACTTAATGAACAAAATGGGATGGCGCACACTTAGCCTAGTATTATCCGCTGACTACGAAGGCACGGTACTTGCAGGCGAAATAATTGAGTACTCGAAGAAGGTAAAATGGGATATTTTACACACAGTTTGGGTACTAAGAAGCTGGGAAAATGGTACCGAACTCGAATCCGCGTTTAATGAAATTATGACAAGTGAAAGTGACGTAGTTATTGTCCAGCTATACGACTCCCACAATGTTGAGATATTCCAGTTGCTTGGAAACCTGGGCGTCAAAAAAACCCGATCCTCTTGGCTGCTGACGAACATTTCTACCTTTGGGGTCTCAATAATGAATCTTCCTGCTGGATTTGTGAGAATATCTCCTGGGGCTTCTCCTAACCATGATTATATGGTGCATGCGCTGTACGACGCCGTTAGCCTGATTGCTTTGTCAGCAGCAAGAGCGGTAGAGACGTCTGCTAACAACAAGACAACGTATCAGTCCATTAGTAATTATTCTAACGCCTTGCAGAGTTCATTTAAGCGGTAAGTTATCTCTCTTAACAAAACACTTTCTTCATTGCTTCAAGAGTGTTATATTTTTATCTTTTGTTCGCACTCACGAGAAGAGTAGTCACTCTATAATGTGTGTGTTGCCATGTATGTACAGAGAAGCGCATGTCCGAAGACCACTCGCGCGGACATGCGCTTCTCTGTAAAATGATTTTTGGTAGAAATTTGTGATTCTAAGACGTTTCGTTCCTTGTGGGTGAAAGATTTTGGCAAATAATGTTTTGGCTTGATTAAGAGCATAATTCGAAGTTTTTATTTGTACGCTAAACAGCACATAGTTTCCTTTACAGACCTTAACAGGGAAGCCTCAGTACAACTGCGCCCAGTTGTTCAAATTAAAGGTGGATAACACTATCAGTGGATAACACGTTCAGTTTTGCTAGCCGATTTATCCACTGGATAGCGATTCATCCGGTGGATAGCGCTATCTAGCGTTTGAACATCCGGGACCAAAGCTTTAGTTTAATTTTCTAATTGAAGGAATGCTGAGTTTTAAACAAAGGTTAACTCCTCTAGGATAACAAGGAACACTTTCTTGGAAGGAAAAACGTCCATTTTCGAGAATCCGTCAGTGCATAAAGGACCTTTCTCCGTAATGGACATTTCAAGTCTAGAACAAGACCTCACTGGTATCAAACACTGGACCACTATTGGCCTGAGCACGTATTCGGGTATCGCCATAGAGTCCTTTAAGGCTCCAAACGGACAAATCCTGCTTCCACGGCTGGGACCCTCTAGGCCCATTCTGCGAGTGCCTGTGGTTTTGTACCCTCCCTGGGTAGAGGCCGAAGAACCTCAAGAAACATATGAGGAGGAACTAATATGTTTGAAAAGAGGGTACCTCTGTTACAACAAAACCGGGACAAGGGTCAAAACATTGTGCTGTTTTGGGTTCTCCATAGATTTACTAGGAATTATTGAACGTGAACTGCAATTTTCTCCCGAAATTTACTTTGTCGCTGACGGACAGTATGGGATCTTTGATGAAAAGACAGGAAAGTGGAACGGAATTATCAGGGAACTGTTATCAGGAGAGGGAGATCTAAGCGTTGATATAAGTTTGAGCCAAAAACGAGCCAAGTACATCGACTTTTCTTTTCCTCATCTTCCCCTTGCTTTTAACGTCTTAGTGGAGAAGGAAGACCGCTACGAAAATGGTGAGACGACACAATCTTGAATTTACAAGATGTTTTTAGTGAAAGGAGCTTCCTTCAAAATACGTCAGTTATGCAAATGCGCCACCGAGCAAGCGTAACGTCAGGATGGCTGGAAATTGGCGAAGTTCTTTTTTGCTTTGTTTAATATGGACCAAGAAGAAGTCAAAGTCGACAAAAATCGCAAAAAAGAACAAGGACATTATCCAGCCATCTTAATCGATCAATCTTGGTCAATAAAGAATTTATTATATGGCCAAAAGGAGAACTTTTTCTTGCGGGACCAACGCGCGAAATCCTGAGTGTACAAGATGGGTCCATCTTGCCTGCTCGGGTGGCCAATCAGAACACAGGATTCGCTTAATCTTCCCCGCTCACGGTTGGGCTGTACCACTAATCGCGATAGTAATTCGGAAACTCGAGGTATCCGTAAATAAGACGTTTACTTAAATCTAACGCTGATGCCAAAATTCGAAGACTACTATTCCAAAAGCGCTAAGTCTCTAATTTGTAATGCCACAAGGTAAGGGGTAGTTGGCTTTCTCGAGCCTAGCTGTAAGCAAGTTTTTTTTTCTGTTGATTTATCTCTAATATTTAGGTGTTCAGTGGTATTCGTGGTTGAAACCGTTTGATGTTTGGTTGTGGTTAGCTATTCTTGGGACGTGCAACGTTATCCTGGTTGTGGTGTGGTGGTTTGATAGAAAGAGTCCAACCGGACATCACTATATTCTCAGGGAGAGAGACGAAGATGGAGTTACCCTGTTAGGTAAGTGCCTTATGGACTATAGCCTTCCCTTGCCTAGTCTCCGTACGACATTTTCCCAGGCCTTCTCGGTCACATGAATTCACTTCGGTGAAGTATCCAAGGCGAACTCACTTCTTCGCTCGGACCACGTGACCCGAGACGCATTGGCAGCCCAAAATAGGGACTAGGCAAAGCCTGTGCCAGACGGAACTAAATTTCTGGGTAATCCGTCTGCGAGCCAGCGCCGAAATCTTTGTTTTTAGCCTCCACCTGTCTACCAGGATTAGACTACGAGTAGTCCCCATTTTTCCTCCCGGATAGTAGAGCGAGCGTAACGCGAGGGCGCGTGAAAAATCACCCCTCGCGAGAAAGGCGTCTATATACCAGGATTTGAGTACGTGCCATAATTGGCCTGTTCAAAAAGCCATAGTCAGTTTACTAATCAGGTTGAAGGGAAATTTGTCCGGCAGGGGCCCAGAACAAGGATCTCGGCTTTGCTTCGCATACGTTACTAACTGAAGTTTGAATATGTCTGCGACACATGGACTATGTTGCTGCTAGATCTCAGTTTTTAAAGACGGATAGAATCGAATGACATTAAAGAGAATAGCGCCAGTGTTGAATTGCACCATGGGATGGGGACGCCAGCCTTTTTTATTAGCTGGGTCAAAATTGTTCCCAAAACAGTCCCATATGCAATTCAACGCAACATCCCAAAGTACGCCGGGAATGAATTATCATTCCGCTCATATCAGTTTCAAAAACGGATAAAATCGAGCAACGTCAGAGAGAATAGCGGAAGGTTCCGTATATAGTCGCTCTGTATACAATACCCTGGGTGCTTACTTTTAGGGACGGGCCTCAAATACAAAACAAAACGAATCATATTATTACTGTACGAGGCAAGCCCGATTCTATTGTCTTAGAGCTACCGTTAGAGTACAGTGTATTAATGGCACGTTTTCGTGTCAGTACTTTTTCTGCAAGATTGCTGTATATCGTATTTCTCTTGCGTGGTAGACGCCATGAGCTATTTGTGGTAAAGACATAGGGGCGAAAATAACGCCTTGCAGTTTGAGTGCGAGATGGTTGTCCACCTTATATGCATTTATAAAACGTTTTCATGTTAATGCGTCTTCTGTATGATTGCTGTGTTCTTTGTTTCCCTTGTGTGGTAGATGCCATGAGCTATGTATGGGGAGTGGCCTTTGGTAAAGACATAGGAGCGGAAAAGACGCCACGCAGTTTAAGTGCGAGATGGGTGTCCACCGTGTACGCATTCATGGCCCTTATTCTTGTAAACACGTATTCTGCGAACCTGATGGCCAACCTATTGCAAGAAGACTATGTGTTACCTATCAAGGGGATTAAAGACCCAAAGGTATTTAGTCGGTTTGTTTTACTGATACCCATATTTATGCACCCTGCGCCGAGCAGTTTCTCTCTTGCATGGCTATTTTTTGCGTGTTTTTTTTTTCATGGAAAACCAGCGCGACTGACAAGCTACGCGAACTACTTCGTTAACGCTAAAAGCCATGCAAGAAGGAATCCTCTGCTCGCAGGGTACTATTTATGTGACTTCCGCGCATAAAAAAAAGTCAAGTGACTAGTATGATTAAACGGGTAACATTATACAGAAATGAATGATTCAGACATCTAGTTTTTATTTCATTTTACGTTTCCAAAGTCTCACGATAAGGTGATTTGGCTTCAAAAATTTCCTATATGTTAACCTTTTGCGGCAGCAAAAATGTTGCTTTAAGTCGAGCTAAGTCGTCCACGCCTCGCGAGTTAAACTAACTAAATCTCGGAACAACTCAGGCCATGCATCATATTTGACGATAATGGCAGATGTCCATCGGGTTTAACATTCTCTAAAGGGCTAAAACAGTAAAAGGATCAGTAATCACGAGGAAGTTTTTCAATCGAGGAAGTTTTTTTTCGCTGATTTTGTTAAATCTGCTTTGCATTCTTCTTGTCGTTTGCGAATGCACTTGCTCACTGATGAAATTTCTCTAAAACCCTGTAGAGTATTTGATTCAATTGCTTTGCGGTTCAGAGGAGGTTTCGTTATTCACCAAAAAAATTTGGCGGCTGGGTTTCCTCCAAACCCTGTGAACTGAGATTTTGGGGAGGAAAAAGGCTTACTATTTCCTAATTTCATAAAGCTGAAAATTTTTGCTTTTCGACATTACAATAAGAGGAAAAAAAAACCAATGTGTCGTCTTAATTTCTTTACAGTTGAGAGATCCTTCTCTTCACCCCCCAAATGGATTCAAACTTGGTGTCCTACAGGGCACTTTTGCTGAAAGTTACTTCAAGAATAATATTGACCATGAACTGCGTCAACTATACGACGACAACTTAAAAGTAAATCTGATGACTCAATCGAGTGAAGGGATAAACAAACTCGAGGAAGGGTAAGTTTTATTACTAGATATATGAAGCACTCCCAGAAAAATACACCAAAGTCTTTACCACTCTTTTGGTGATTTTTTTGTTTGTTACTTTTTAAAAGAAACTAAGTACAGTCAATCCTCGCTTTACGGACACCCAGTTGATACGGACACCTCATTAGTTACGGACAGTGTGCTTTGTCCCTGGGGGAAAAAAGCCCTTAAATTTTCTCTAAATTCAACCCGCTTAATAGACCTTTTTACCGATACGGCGACCATATTGAATTAATTGGATTTAATGAATATTATGGGATGCCCAGGGGGCATGAGCACGATCTCATATACTCGCATCAATATTTACGCGCGCTTTTCGGGATAATTTCCTTTAAGTTTTCCTACAAAAAGATTGCAATGAGAAAAACAGATCGTTGTTCCGTGTTTGGATGTAATAACGATCGCCTATTTCCCGAGAAATATACATTGAAGTTCTCTTTTTGCCCGAAAAGCGCGCGTAAATGCTGAGCAAGTGCCCCCTGGGCATCCCATAATACTCCTTAAATCTAATAAATTCAATATGGCCGCCGTATCCGTAAAAAGGTCTATTCAGACACCCCGTCAATACGGACACTTTCTATGACGCCTCGGTTTCCGTATTAACCGGGTTTGACTGTTGTATCAAAAAGGATGAGAGATCACAACGGTTCTCCTCTATGTACATCGTCTTTCCTCTAGTTGGTGCCCTGTCCGGGTCGCCTAAAATTCAATACGCTCCCACCCTAAATAACGTTTGCCCATAGGGGTGACAAGATATTTGAGATTACACAATTCAATCTTTACATGTTTTAAATACGTTTGATTGAACTATCTGACTTTGCAATTATTAACCATTAAAAAATATGTCTCTATGAACGAAGGTACGAAAAAATTTCAGAAAAAAATAAGCAACGATAACAACAAAATGACAAAAATTGACAACTAACTTAAAACCCAAATATCCAATAATCCCGGCTTGGTCTAATAAGCCTCAATTCCATAAGCACTGAAAATTACACCCCCCCCCCCCCCCCCCACCCAACTAGGGGAATGAACAGAGGAAATACAGCACAGTAAAATGATTGCGCTGCCCCAATAAAAACTACTTGGGCGACTTTACTTTACTTGGTTTTTTCGGGCTACACTATCAGCGAATGTAACGTTTCTTCTTTGGCATTTTGGTCTGCCCCCCTTCCCCCTGTTTTCTCGCGAAACACTTGTTGCTAACTTGATATGTACTATGTACGAGAGTATTTCGATTTTACCCTTGTTTTACAGTGAGATCCAAGGCCTGGTGGGTGATTACCTTTCTCTGCGTGGAGCCGCCAACAAGATTCCAGGCTGCAACAACTACTGCTTAGCTGGTCCTAACTTTTACACACATGGTGTAGCGTTTGCTGTCCCTAAAGGCTCGCCTTGGCTCGATGATATCAATAGAGTTGTCATAGCGATGAAAACAAACGGAAGTGTTAGCATGATTGAAAAGAGGTATTTTGACAAGATGTGCAGTAGAACTTCTGCTAAAGACCTGAGTATCCTCAACTTTAGTGGACTTTTCCTGACGGTGGCTATAGCGATAGCGGTTTGCTTTTTAGCACTCCTAGCCGAAGTAATCGCCATTGTCGTCTTGGTACGGTTTAGAAAACATCTTGGAGTTGTTGGAAAATTCTCCATGCGATTATTATTCAATCTCAAAAGAGGCGAAGAGCACCTTATAGCTTTGAAGCAATCCTCAATGACCATGAAAAAATGGAACTGTGTTAAGATGGATATAGTAAGAGTAGACAATTGTTCGTCGAATTCAACGTCTGTAGTTGAGTCACGATGCAATTCGGTAAATGCAGCAAATGATTTGGATAATCTTCAGCCGAGGCTAGACTGCCAGCCTCCTTGTGACAAGGAGGATGTTATTTCAAACCATGAAAGAAGCTTGAATTCTCCAATTTTAAAAACATGGTGTTAACAAGCTGTTTCCAAGTTGATATTTTAACCTTATAGCTAATAGGCATGTAAAGTTAATTAAGGAGTCGTAGCCAGACCTTCAAAAGGTCAGGTAATACCGGTGTCACAGTGATATGGGCACCCCCGCGTTTTGGGCATCCCCTTTCACAAAACCCTATTGTTCTGCGCATCCCCTGTAACCCTAAGCCTAACCCAAACCCAAATCGCTAAGGTAACATGAGAAGGGAATACCCATATCACTTAGGTTTTGGGAATGGGGATGCCCAAAACGTGCGGATGCCCATGTCACTGTTACACCGGAATGATTCTGACGTTGTCAACTTGAGGAATCCAATGTGAGCAGTTCATTGAGGACAAGTCATTCAGTTATTTGATGCAGACGTATCTCACTGTGCTGACATCAAACGTATACTGTGCATTCTTCCAAATGCTGTTATATGTTCCACTTTAGAACCTTTGTCCGTCTTATACAGAAAACCACTTAAAAGCTACCCTTTAGATGTGACGGAAATAATGTGGGAACGTATTGAGAAGCTACATCATGTACTGAAAAAACGTAAAAAGAAAAACAGAAAAAGGATGCCGACAGGAATTAGGCTGCCCAACGTAGAATGACGCACATCTCCACCTTGGTGTTATAATTCCCCACTTGAGAAACTCCAAGAGAGAATGGTGACAAGCTTTGGATGCAGTGATTTCTGGGGTCGTTTGGGTAAATAAGTGCTAGTTATGATTGGTCGATGGTAGTCTAGGCAACAATTAACCAATCATAAGTAACGCTTGTCCACCAAAGCGATCACAGAAAATGTCGTGCCGAAACATAGTACCCATTCTACTTATAATCTCTTGAGTGGAGAATATAAATTACTGACTGATTTGTTCCCAGTCGTCCAACTGCCAAACATTACGCTGCCGAAAAACCTACGCGTCGAGATCGCTTAGCAATGTTCATTAAAAATTATACCACTGTTCTCACAGTAGATATCCCACAATTATGTATATATTACAGAAATTACAGCCACACTTTGTATTGCTGAAATCAAGAGAGAATAATCTAGATTATTCTCTCTTGCTTTATAAATTGTCGAGTTTTATGAGTGCTTCATCTGGACCTCTAAACACCGAGTTTCAGATCAAAGGCACATAGATTTAGTGCTTAGAAACTTGCATCTTCTTAACTTACTCAAAAGTATTAGCTCACCTTGTTACGACACTATTACAAAAATATTTTTATATACGTTCTAGATTGACGCATTTTAAAATCATACATTTTTTGTAACGTTTATGCTTATTAGTACTATCTCAATAGTGTTAATTAACAATCTAAGAAAACAATTATATTTAGTGCCTTTAGAACATCATCTAATAAACGTTTTAATTACTGCGCCATATTTGTTGTCACGGCAGTCCAATTCATTTTGTTTAATTTTGCCAATTACTCGCCCTCAATTGCTATGGAACTTAAAGTAAGCAAAGAAATTACAGGTAAATGACAGAATCAGAGATCCGAGACAAACAAATATGTCTCCTGAGCATTATTTTTGAAGTTGCAAGCAGCAGGGGTCAACTTTGAAAAACTGTTAGGCTGAACAGTTTTCAAAAACCCTTATTTCAATCCATTTCAATCTTCTTCAGTTTTGCCCATCCGAGGCATCTGTTGATTCTGTTATGTCATTTTAACCTTCCCTTAAAGTTTTAAGGGGTTATTTTTATGTTTCTCTTAATTTAACGGGCATTTTCTAATTTCCTATTTCGGCTGAATTTCGTGACACAGCTCCTTCTATTAATTGATTGTTCATTACCTATGATGCGTTAGAATACAGGCTTAGGGCAAAGGGCAAATTGGACTAGCTCATTTATGCGTCTTTTTCAATCAGTCAGAGAAAATCAATGTGTTCAGTAAGGAGCCTGGTTTCAGCCGTCTCTTCCAATCGCAAACTCGTCTCTCTTGGGAGGCAATCAATATCAAAGTGATAATCGTGAGACAAACGATAAACTAAACTCTTTATACACCTAACCTAGCCATGATGAACAATAATCAGAATTTTTGAATGGGGAATTTCAAATTTCTGAATTTAGTTCCTCAAGAAGGTTTTATTATAAGCAATTCAGAACGCATGCGCAAGTCGCGTTTAGAAGAATAATTTCTCGCGCCTCAGGAGATAAATAAACTAATAAACTAATAAATTAATAAACTAATGCTCGAAAGCACTGTTGCATGGGTTAAGCATAGGAATTGCTCCGAGTTATGGGCTCCTAAAGCAATTCAATACATTGCTGAAACAGTAACGGCTTTTAGAATAGTTGTCCTTGAAAGCTTCACTTGTCGGCCGCCCGGTTTGCTTAGTTGGATTAGCCCTGGTATACTGAGCGGGAGGTCGCGCGTTCAAATCCCGGCCGGACTTACGCCAGGGTTTTTAAATAACTGAGGAGGAAGTGCTGCCCTTAGAACTGTCATCTGCAAATACTAAGAGTGTCTAGTCTTCTCGAATAAGGATGTAAAACTGCAGACCCCGTCTCACAGCCCTTGTTCATGTAATGTTATGTGGGACGTTAAATAACCCACACACTTTTTGTAAAGAGAGAGGGATTAAGTCCCCGGTGAACAGCCCCCAGGGGTAAAGAGTAATGTGATACTTATGACTTACAATTTACGATAAAGTCTTTGAACTCGCACAACGTGACGCAAAAAGAAGCGAAAAAATGTAGAGCACTGACTTACGAAAGCTGGGAAACTGTTGAATTGATCGATGATCTGCACTTGCCTGGACTTTCGTCAGTTTCGTGACCGGCGAGTTTGGCAATTCTTTCCGTCCCCGTATTTTTTCCCCAATCATCCTCTAGCTACCCACCCCCCCCCCCCACCACCACCCCACACCCCCACTCTCCCGCCAATACTTCCTCTCAGAGAGAAGTCTGGGCCTAGAAGATGCCAAGATGGCGGCTATATTCTCTTGTTAAAATATGTGAACGAAAACATAGTCAGCAGAGCTAAGATGGGATTGTTTTGTATTTTTGTTGATGACCAGTAGAGTCCCACAACACATTTCTTAACATCTGGATCAATAAGTTATTTGAGAAGTGGAGATTTTGGTGAGTATTATTATAAATTTATTTAACTTTTTAGCTCACATATCAGTCTTGAATCAATCAGTCTAATGAAGCTTGAATCATGTGTTGTTATGGGATAATTTAAAGGGTAATGCAAAACGAAACTCTTTCGAATTTCGAAGGAAAACTCCTGTTAATAAGCAGCAAAAAATATTGTAAGAAATATTTTGTAACATGGATATAGTACTCATGGGACCTTGAGGAAGGTCCCTCCACAGGCAGATCACCCTGTGTTCGTGTGGCCGTTGTTGATCGAATTCTGAGCATTGATCTTTTGTTCTTTGTGGAAGGAATTATACAGATGAAACTTATGGTGGCTATAATTTGACCCAAAATATTTTTAATGGCCCAGTCAATTACAAGCATGCCCATCCCCACTTCCCCCCAGGCATTTGTCATGTTTTTGGAACAACTGCAAATGCCCCAGGGTCAATCAATCAATCAAACTTTATTTTGTCACGGTAATTTCATCAGGTTTTAAAAAGAAACAAATGACTGGTAGATAATAATTATTGATAAATACTATGAATACTAAAAAGTATAAAAACTAAGCTCTATAAGCTAAATGAAAACTACTTGATTACAATAATAAATAAAAACTCTGCTTTACATGGATGCCGTGTGTGAGACAGTTAGAGAAATCATAACAGTGTAGTTTTGCTTTAAATGAGTTGAGGGTTTCTGCTTTGTGAAGATCAAGAGGAAGACTGATCCATAATCGAGCATCGCTGTTACTAAAACTTCCTTTAAAGTAATGAGTACATGGTGAGGAACAGTTAGGTTATTCTCAAGATCTCATAAAGGATAGTTCACAAGCTCATTTCTGGAAATTAACTTGGAACTTAAATATTCTGGAGCCAGATTATACAGTGACTTAAAAACTGTTTCTGCATGTTCGAATAACAGCCGGCCCTGGTTGTTCTAGCCTGATTCTCAGAGGGAGAGAAGCAAAAGGGACCATGAACGACCTCGGACGTTGAAGAATCAGGCTATGGTTGTTCAAATGGAGGATAGCGCTATCCAGCAGATAAATCGTTATTCACTGGATAGCGCAATTAGTTTTCCTAATACTTATCCACTGGATATTGATTTATCCGGTGGATACCACTATCTTATGTTTGAACAACCGGGGCCTGGTGTTTTACATTCTTCCATTGGGGTATTTCACGTAAACTGTCAGAACTAGAGTAATAATAATAATAATAATAATAATAATAATAATACTTTATTCAAATACATATATCCATATTTACAAACATGAAACATGATACATATAATTTGAAAAGGTGGACTGCAAGGTTATCCCTATAAAGGGTCCCCTAACTGAACTTAAAAAAATATTTAAAAATTATAAAAAGCGCTTATAAAAATCATTAGAGCAGGTACAAAAATAATGGTACAGTAAGAATGATATTTAAAGTGAAAATATATATGCAATTAAAATATGAACTACCGTGTCAATAAATCTTCATCCATCCTTTTAAGCCTTTTTAAAATTTATTAACATTAATTTGTCAGTGAAGAGATGATTCGGTAAACTGTTCCAGTCTTTGACGATTGTCACAAAGAAGGAGTACTTAAAGGGGTTAACTTTAGCTAATTTATTTTGTATTTTGTTGGCTGTAGTGTTTTTACTTCTACAAAACTCGAAATAATCATTAAAGTCTAGGTTATTTTAGACCAAACACTGTCTTGTAGCATTCCACTACCGATAGGTAGATAAGATAAAATGGGCTGCATGATGCTGAAGTTTTTGCAGTTTATCACATAAATCCTTCCTAAAATTCACTCATGAATTAAAGATTGTTAAAAGGGTTGAATGTGGAACAAAAGGCTTTATTCTTTTTATCGCACCAATATGAGCAGCAATCTTTTTTGAAACTTTGTTAATATGGTTATCCCGGGAGAGATTTTCATCAGGGACTTTCTTAATAGGAGCTCCGTTTATTGATGGTGATGGGATATAGGGTAAATGATTCCGTTTGTGTTTTTACGTAATCAGCATGTACTCAGTTTTACTAACGTTAAGAGTTAATTTGTTTAAGCCAGGTATTGACACATTTAAGGTCAGTTTTTATTGTATTTATTTATTCAATTCATTCATGTCACCATTTGTGAATGTAAGACTGGTATCATCAGCATACATTTTAGGGATTGAATATGATTGATAATTTGGAAGATCACTGATAAATATCAAGAACAGTAATGGACCGACTATAGTCCTCTGGGGTATGCCACATTCACAAACCATCTTTCTGAACGTCCACTGTAGTAACCAATCATGCATCAGATCCCTAACCCCATAGTGCCAAAGCTTTCTTAAAAGTATTTCATGATTGACTGTGTCAAATGCCTTTTTTAGATCAAGAAAAACAACAGCATTGACCTCACCTTGGTCAATGTTTAGAGCCCAATTGTCAGTGGCCTTCAAAAGAGCAGTGACAGTTGAGTGTAAATCGTTAAGATATACAATGAATCAATTTTAAACAATTCTCTCAAATAGTTGATTAATTTTATTAACGTAACTAAGACTCAGGCAATGCTTTTTGGGACATTGCAGAAGCTTTCTAAGGTAGATCAGTTTTCAATCAGTGTAAATGGGTCTGCTGTAAAGCGTGTTACTGAGTTTAATCACTTGGATGTCATTTTTTATGAACACCTCAGCTGGAATGAACATGTTAAAGCTACTGTTTCTAAAGCTGGTAGGCAGGTCAGTCTGTTAGGACGTGTGCCATTATATCACTTCACATAGTGCTAATGCCATTTTCATATCAATGATTAGACCAACATTAGAGTATTGTGCTGGTGTCTGGGCTTGTTGTGGGGAAGTTAACAGTAAAATTCTAGAAGCTTTGCAGAAGTGAGTAACACTGTGATGGAAGCTTTGAAGTGGCCAAGTCTAAGGTCCAGGGGCGATGAACATATCCATAAACTTGTGAGGAAATGTATAGATTGTTGGTGCCCTCAGTATTTTAAGAACTATTTTTTTTAACAAGGACATTTGTCCTTGTTCAACCTGCCAGAGCAATCTTTTGCATTGCCTACTATTTTGTCTATAAGAACAGAAGTGGCCTGGAGATTCTTTTACATGTATTACCATGAAAGTATGGTTTTTAATAATATTGTTGTAAGTGTACATAATTTTGGGAGATCTTTCTATTAGTTCATCAGTTAAATTACCATTGTATATATATTTTATTACACTGACCCCTGTATGTTTTTTATTGTCTAGTTAGTGAACTCATGGCTGCTATTAATAGGAGGGATGCTTTGTAAGCTCCTGAATGGATTACCCTGAGTAATAGTACTTTTTTTTCTAAATAAAGTCATCTATTTATGTATCTATCTTTGGAAACTCTTGATAAAAATTAAACTGGCTATATATGAGATGTCTTTGGAGAATGATCACTGAGCAATCTCTTCGTTAGTTGTTCATCAGTTGAATCAGTTATGAGAGTGGGTATTTACTCCTTTACTTAAAACCTTAGCATTCTTCTCTGCTAATTTTAACGTACAATAATAATTACAAGATGACTCTCAGTTTATACAATCGTTATACCGCATCTCTATGATGTTTTGTGATGTTGATCATGTCCTCTTTTCCTGTTCTTGTGTGTGACTTGGAGGACGTGATCCAGCCAGAGTTAAACATCATCCTGAGGCCAGAGTAGAGTAAACTAGCAATGTGTTGTCTTGTTTATCTAAACAGTCAGGCATATTTTTTAGTAAAATATTGAAGTAGCTATAGGAACTATATTAAGCACTTCTACAAGAACTGAAAAATGCCCCACCCTGGGCAGAGGTTTTGTGACAAATTCCCTGCAGCTAGGTCTGACAAGATGACAAATGCCTGACAAACGCCCGTTGGAGCGGGGGGGGGAGGGGTAGGGGGGAATTGGCATGCTTGGAATTGACTGAGGCATGAGATAAATGTTTCATTAATGTCGCTGTCCTGCTCCTATGCTATATTAAATTGAAACGCAAAGAAAGCCAACACTCCATGTTAACGTTAAAAGGGGAACACCGCTCACTATCGGTGTGATATTCGACTTCCCCATGTCACAAAAGCATGACTACAGCCCATCCTATCTCCCTAGTGGAGTGTACCTTGCTGGATTGGACTAGTAGGACCAAAACCTCACACAATCTAAAAGCCTTACTCTCCACAGCATCCTAAGCTGAAAACCTATGGTTAAGCATCATGTAACCTAATGGAACAAGAAAGGAAAGAAAGTACAATATTTATAAGTAAACTGTTCAGTAAGCAAGGTGAATGAAGGATTTTGCCTAAAATAACCTTTTTATAGCTAGACATGCATCTAAAGCTAAGCTTATAGACAATGGCATACAATAGTGTTGCGGAAACACATGGTGTGTACAACAAGATATGAATAGAGGTATGCATTGAATCTAACCAAACAGAATGAATGTTACAAACGTACCAGACAGTGTTACAACATTTTGACCTCGGTACCTGTCTGTACCATTGTACTACAATGAAACAAAGATATAATACTATTGTACATTCATGGCTTGTTGCATGGCATGAGTTGCTCTGCTTATAATAATAACAATCCCCGGGAGCTCTGGCGTGTTGCGCTCCATTAACTGTGATTTACTGTTACACTGTAAATCTTTAAATATAACAGTTTGAAGGAAATGTTAACTGAGTCATGTGTCATGTTTTTTTTGGCCGTTCTGAGCTGTTTTAAGCACTATTTTGGGCTATTTTTTCTAGATGTTTAGTTCCAACCTCCAAGGTCAAATAATCATCTCGCAAAATAGGAGTTAAAATAGCTTGGGACAGCCAAAAAATGATGCGTGACTGAGTTAACACTTTCTTAACAAAAAAAAAAAAGATTTTGCTCCTAACTTATGCAAGTTTGGTATCGCTTGCTCGGAGAAGCAGGAGGTGAATCAGTGAATAGCACTCGATATCCTGACTTTGAATAGCCAATCGGAGTGCGTTGAAAACACTGTCCACTGTTTTAGTATATACTAAAAACATTTAGCAGTGTTTATCATCACCAGAAGCGGTAGCAGTAGTTATTTTCATCAGACAGATTAGACCTCTGTTCTGGTTTGGTGATTAAATACGTTGTTATAGCATTGTTAAAGGAAACTAATATCTCTCTTAATTTTGCCTTATACTTTGTTAAAATCAGTATCTTAAACAAAGAACATAAGAGAGATTGCTTTTTTGGGGAAATTGGCCGTAAACTTTAAGGTTTATAATATTATCTGAACTGGCTACAAAAATGTAAACAAACCAATGCATTGGTTGCATTCAAATTTCATCGATTGATTTGAATACCATAAAGTTTATGAACATTAAAAATTCATTTGAAATCAGTGCGTTGAAACATTTATGGCAAAATTAACATCAAAGATAGAGGATTTTTCAGTTTTATAGTGTGAAAGCAAATAGACACATTCTAATTTGGATTAAATTTAGACAATTTTTAAATAGACTGAGCTATTGTTAGTCTCGTGAAGTTCTATTCTTCTTCTAAGAATACCCAAATGTTGTGGATGTCTGAGCAGGAATGTAAACCAGGAAAGGGATATACACAGGGGATTTCTTGATTGACACCCTTTCTACATCATTTTTCTCTTACTTGCATTTTCTTGATCGTTTTTCAATGGGTGCATTTCTGTAATGACATCTGTATTTTGGGTCAAATTATAGCCAGTGTAATATTCATCTTTGTTTCTTCTGTAAAGAACAAAAAATCAATGCTCAGATGTCAATCAACAATGGCCACACAAACAGAGGGTGGTCTGCCTGTGCTCCCTCTGCTGACCCTCATCACAAGGCACAGGTCTTTGTTTTATGGACAGTTACTTGGTGAAACAGCTTCCTCTTGGTCTAAAATAGCAATTCTGTGTAGTGATTAGGACTAAAAGCCTGACAGGTACAAAACACAGGTCACCAGGTCACTCCTCTATTGATAAATATCCACTGACTCTATTTTGGATTGAAATTTAGGCTAAGAGACACTTAAAGTGTTGTTTATTTTCTTTAGCATGGTGTTATGTACTCTTACCTGACTTGTGACCTGTGACCTGTGTTTTGTACCTGCTGCTGGTGGACAATTTTGGACCTCTTGATTTTTCTGTTATGCAGTTCAATAAGACCTGAAACGTGGTGGACTTAATTTGCTGGTGTGCAGGTGTGACTATTGCAGGGGCGGATCCAGGATTTTTTTTTAGGAGGGGGTGCACTCGTCTCTTGCTCTACTTCAACACCAATAAACCACATAGTTTTTTTTTTGCAGAATACCAGTTGTATTAGAAAACCGCAGATCATCTTGGGGGGGGGGGGGGGGGGTGCGTACCCCCTGCACGTATTTCTAAGTGCCTTTACCCTTTTAAAGATGATTTGCCCTAAAATTTGGGCAAAACCGCTGCCCAAGAGTGCAAAAAGTTCACTTCCAGTTGACATGTTTCCCTGATTTCTTATAACTTGAACTTTAACTCTTATCTTTAACATTTTATTTTGCACCTGTTTCTCCACCACAAATATAACTGTCAGAATCTAAAACCAACATTTGAATTTTCTGCCTTTCAAAACCATGTTGCACCTGTCGCACATTTTTTTCTCAAAGCATAAAACCCTTTTACATTGACCAAACCTTTATTAATACCTACGGAATTGATCGTCTGACCTTTCCAGGCTAATACATGTTTTTTATAGTAACAATATCTTAATTCAAAGTCTTCTTTGAGTTTCTTGCTTGCCTTCAACAATTTATGATATTATTACGAGATGGGATCTTAAGGTAACTGTGGGTTATATAGGGGCCATAAAATGTCCATATCAGTTATTGGCATAGTGAGGGACAAATTATTCTATCACTGCTCAGGGTTGTCATTAGTCCAGTAAAATCAGCGGCTTACTCAGACTTTGAAAATGAGTCAAACAAAACAAATATAGGAGGATTTGTTAGATAAATGACCATGCCAGCTACTTTCCCTATTAGAACCTTAATGCCGGACAGCCCTGACTGCTTTAAAATGGGCATATTTTTCAGTTTGCATAAAATTAGGCAAATGCTATCTGATATTATACAAGTCTAATTTTCAGCAGAGGGTGTAGCGTTTTTGATTTTGCCCTGATTTGCGAATGTTGGTAGAGGTATTGTGTTGTTTGATCGGAGTTTGGCTTGACCAAATCTACAGTACTCGATTCCTGCGCGAATAGAGAATCGAGAATCGGTAACAAACTATCGAGAATCGAGTCGAGGATCGAGGACAGAAAACAAGATTCACCCATGACTGATTTCTCGATAATTTTGTACGGCTGTAACACAACGCGGCATGGTTATACAGACCACTGCCGATAATTCGAACCCTCACTAACTCGAACCTCGCGCTAACTCGAACCAAAATCGATTTCCCCTGGATTTCCGTCATACATTCACTGTAATTTTACCCTCGGCAACTCGAACCCCACGATAACTCGAACTCCCTTTAACTCGAACCAATTTTCGTTTCCCTTCAGGTGATTTTCTATATGATTTTACCCTCGATCACTCGAACCATGTTTTGAGCCCTTAAAAAGTCGGGAAAAAAGCCGTCTACTGGCGTCCGAAACATAGAATTTTGGATTTCCTATTGACGTGTTGTAGGAGTATAGTTTACTAGTGGGGGCTAATGTTGATGGTCACAGGCTAACGTGAAGCAGCTTTACTTCTCAAAACATTAAAACGCATGCTCTATTTAGGCTATGTTTTGTTACGTTACGTTCTGATTTATAATCTAGAAGTATCTTTTAATTTTCACTTGACATTTCTACAATTAAATGTGATTAAAATGTTCACTGTGCAGTAAAAATTGTTTTTTACCTTACTCTCCGCTATTTTCTTCGAGCTCCCGATAACTCGAATCGGGATGTTGTGTATGAATCAACGAAAACTCCAAACAATTTTTGGGGGGCCAAAAACGCATGCGTCTGTGAAGGACCGTACCATGAGTGAGCGAAATGAGTTTTCGATCTAAATATATAGGTCAATTTTCTAAGGCAAAGTTAGGTTGATTATTTCCGGTGGGGTTATAGGGCGGTGAGAGATGGCCAACTCTCTGAAGCCTGCTTGACTAATCCGTGCGGATGCGACTTACCGGGGGGAGGCTGTCGAGTCACCAAACTCCGGCTGACGGTCACCAAACTCCGGCCCAGCAAGTGCAGGGAGGTGCTCGAACTATTAACTCGGTCCCAGAGGTTAAATGGGAACCCTCGCGCCGGAGGTTAAACGGTTAACTCTGTCCCAGAGGTTAAATGGGAAAAATGGCCACCAGAGCTGCCTCCCTGTTAGGGTTTTTGCTATTTTTTGTGACGTGTCACGCTGCAAGAGATGTAGCGCAATGTCACGCAATATGTAATTTTTTTTTACCCGGGGGGTGTCACATGTGAAAGGGGCGGGGATGCTCGTCGGAAATTTTGAAAAACCCCTAAAGGAGACCAACCTGGGCGTGGGCCCACCTTTTTTTGACCCTTGAAAGAGACCATTTTGCTACAAGAGACCATTTTGTTACAATGGTCTTTTGTTGAAAGTTGAAGTTAGTTATTGATGTTATAGAAAACTTTGATTACATGAATTGAGTAAATAAAACGAACTGACTATTAACTATACATCTTCGCTTGCAACCCTAAAAGAGACCTTTACGGCTTAACATAATGACGTTTTGCTCAGAACACCCTAAGTGAGACCAAAATCCGATATTTACACCCCTAAGCGAAACGACGAGCATTCCCGCTCCATTCATATGGGAGCTCTCCCCCCCCCCCTCGGGTACAAGCAACGGCATGTTTATTTTGTAACGTCAAACGATTCTGGGCTTACCCTGTCGTTTGGCTTGATAGAGATCAGCTGTAACATACACGTCCTTCCGTAACATGACTAATGTTTTGCCTTGAAATTGCTTTCGTGATCCTTGAAAACTTTCATGAAACAATGGTTTTAATTCTACTAGGAAATTTAGCGCGTTCTTGAAAGTTTGAGGCCTTTGAGATAATCTTTCGTAAGTCTCTCTTGTTTCTTCCGCGATGGAACATGACACACGTGAACTTTTTCTGTTGCCTAGCACGTGACTGCAACTACCGTGATGAAATCAAAAGCGGATTGTATTGCACGAGACAAAATATTGTTCTCAAAGCTCCTGGACGTTTCTGACCTTTTCGAAACTTTTATGTACGCAATCACGTCTCATAAAAAACAAAGGGCGACATGTGTAAGGGAGATGCTATCGCATATCGCGAAAAAGGCAATTCTAGTCAAGAGGTCAAATTACAAAGTAAAGTTGCCAGTGAAAAAAACACCCTCAGACTGTAGACACCGATAATCAGACATTCAACTGCGATAATACGGATAGACATTCACAAACAGGTAATCGAAAAAATATCGGTGAGTAAAATTCGAAAGCAACGAGAAGGGCCTTGAGACTTTGTTTACACATCGTCGCGTATTTAACATTTATTTACACAAGCATCCTTTTGCATGTATTTTGGATTTTACGGATAACAAGACGCGTAAAGTCGTTCCCGCGGGATGCATTGGTCTATGGAAGCATCATTGCGTTCTATCTGAATTTGGCAAATAAAGGAAATGGGAAAGATAAAGTTCCAATGTTTTAATCCGAGATGAAAGTTTAATATTCCAAGAAGCTCTTGATCCGGTTAAAAATTAAATTGCAATGGCTTTCCAAGATCTCAAAGTTAAAAAGGTTCCAACGTTTATCCATGATTCCGTGGTATAATAAGTTCACTAAGGTCCGGATCCATGCATGTCCCATCCAAAACTCGAATTCATGTCGAAAGCGAGTCGTCGATCGACGAGGGCAACATTTTTCGCGATTTCACAGCCAATCACTGTAGGAAGTGTTACCGACTATCTCCGAGTCTCGACCGACTATCGTCCGAGTCTCGACCGACTATCGACCGCTATATTGACTGACAGATCGGTCGACACTACCTACAGTAAACATGATCCCAATCGTCAAGGACACGAGTTGAAATTTACGCGATTTAACCTCCCATCGTCAAGGTGTTTTCGATAAGAAAAGAAAAAAACTGAACTCTAGCTATGCTCGGCAAAAAACTGGCGAACTCCGACCAGAAAAATCTATGCGAAATGCCGTCCCTACAACCAGACACTACTAAAACCTTAAGAAAAAGCTAGACCTAACCTAAAAAGAATCATAATGGGAAAAACCCAAAATAAAAAGAAATAATTTGGCCCAGGTCTGCTAGGTCGCTTCCCGTGATTTGCCATTATCCCGAAGGATTTCGCTGGTTACCTTCGAGTGGGAAACTGACAAGCGACAAATTTGGCACGTTCTGAAACGCTGTTCAGAGGAAGCAAATCGATTGAAAATCAATAAAGATTTTGTACAATCCCATATGGTCAGCGTGGAAGAAGAAATAATCGATAAAGATTTTCCGCAATCCTATTGGCGGGCTTTGCAATTGTTCGCACAATCAAAAACAAACAAAACCGGATTTTTACATTGTGTGTCACAGGCATCCCACGGAGAAAATCATGGATCGCTTTTCAAGTTCAACCATTACTGACAACTTCTGCCATTTAGATGATGCAAAATGCCGTTCGAACATTTTTAGGATTTCGACGCAGTGTCACCCTAGCTGTGCGAGCGAATGCAAATGTAAACTGCTACTGTATAATTTGCATAGTTCAGGAATTTCTCGCAAGAATCAAACGCCGAGGAGAGTTTGCTATTTTATAGAGTAGAGAGATTTTTTTTTTTGACGTGAGAGAAGTTAGAAGATTGCTCAAAACTTGAACAAAGATTGTAGATTCTCGCAGCAATTGAGTACCGAAAGTAGAGAGCAAATTACTTGAAACAAAAACCCTTTACAATCGTTTGTAAACAAAGGCTGTTCCGGTTTGATGAGTCTTGCAGGAATCGAGAATCGAGACGCAACAAGCGAGAATCGAGTCTCGATTCTCAATTCTCGCAATGATCATGAATCGAGTGTCAACTTACTTTTGAATGGTACTGTATACTATAAACTGCTGCTTGTAATCCCTGGGCTAAAACATCTTCTTAAGAGGTTTTAGGATGTTCTTATAAAAACACTGGGCTTAGCCAATGAGCTTAAAACAGGAAAAGAAAAGGTGCCTTTGAAGGAGCTATAGCAGTGTTGATGAAAATATGTTTTGCATTTACTGAATTTAACCCTTTAAACCTTAAGATCAAAATTTGTATTCTCATTTGTTACCCCTATTCATTTCCTACAGAAGGAGTGGGGAGAAGTTTATAAAATATCAAGCAAATTCATGTTGTGTGATCATGTCTGTAATTCTGATGACCACTCTATTTTACAAAGCATTGATATTACAAGGAGAAATTTGATACTGATCACTCTTAGGGCTTAAAGGGTTAATTAAACCTCAAAACGTCATGATAAATCAGATTCATTTCAATACATTTGGAGGGGGTCTTATATCCGGAGGCTTATAATCAAATGTATTTTTTGTTTATAAGTAGATGGGCCTGCAACCGGTGGTAGCTTTATAAACTACAGTTTACAGTATACTATTCAATCTTAGTCATTCACACTGCTGATAGAAAAACATTATCATTCAATGCAAATTTTTCTTCCTTTTCATTGGTCGAGAGCTAACCATGTGACCTGCAATAACCGCCTAATAATAACGATCTGCTCATGCACAATGTCCTCTACCTGTGTCTGGCTGCAAATAATATTCTGCTCATGCGTGAATGAAACCACACTTTCCTCCTTCCTGTGGATCGCTCTTGCATGAATTTGGAAGATCGCTTTGCAGATAATTAAAGAACAAATGTGGTGATCAAATGATAAATTATTGATCTTGGTTATCATAAACTATTGTGATTTTTCAGTGTCTCACAGATCAATTATTTGCCGTAGCCTTTGACTTTTGGCAAATAATAAATTGATCTGCTTGCCACTAACAAATCACGATATTTTGCTAAACCTCATCCAATAATTGTTCAATATTAAATGGTTCCTGGAAAAGTCATCTGTCATGTATTATAAATGAAGGAGAGATTGGTTAACGGTTATGTTGAAGCATTTTTGACAGCTGGTTTCCACTCTGGTTCTAAATCTCTTGTCTGTTGACTCTGAAACTATTTTTAACCTGGATGATGTCATTAAAATGTTTTGAAAACTTATGAATTATAATATTAATTTTGTTTTATGCAGTGGATAAACGGGACAGTAAACGAGCATTGTTTCAAGTAGAGAAGCTAGACTAGAGGGCAATGCCATTGATGAGAAGATGATGGACAGCAACTGAAGCTCTTGGCATGGTATGGTATGGCTCCTGGAAAAGAAAGATGACCACAGGCAGGCTGCAGCAGTAGAAGACATCATCATTAGAAACAAGGTAATGGAATGATTCTCCTTTTGTGGTTTGGTATGGCATGGCACTTGGTGAGGTAAACCAAGCATGGAGAGGCTGGACTAAAGGACTTCAGTATAAGCATCAAAGTGATGGATGCAACATCATGCTCCCACTATGGTAGACTGAATGTGGATTGATGGGACCTGATAGCAGAGCACTGTGGTAATAGTTAAAAAGGTAATGGATGCAGGCATCTATCAGACCCTTGGTATGGTACGTATGGCATTGAGATACTGATAATATTACTTTATGGCAGGTAAAATTAATACAATGATAGTTTAGTAACCTGGAAAATGGTCATGCTGCTGTTTAACATGTGTTCCAGACAACTAAGTAAGGAAACTTAGTTTTTTTATCCCATAATAAAAAGTTTTCTTATCCTCGCTTCAGCAAAAAAAGGAGTTTCCAGGAGTCTAAAATAAAATAGATTTCCATTTTCATCTACTCTTTATTTGTACAATCGCTATTTTTTGTGTTTTATCTCTTGTTTTCCGAAAACACATGTAAAACATATGGGGGATGGCTTTTTCCTTTAAGAAATAATTAATATCATTATCAGATTAGGTTATGAAGTTATTATTCAGCCGTTAATAATAATTAAGATAGATTTTATCTACTGTCTATTACTATTATTGTTATTAGTTGTCCAAAGATTTTTCTTTTCATGAAGCACTTTAATAATGATTTTCAATCTTTGACCCAGCCCGGGAGGTCTGAATGCGGGGTACAGCTGGCCCGGGGTTTTCCTCCTAGGAGCAAGTGGACGTACGGGGAGGTTTTTCACCCAGCTGTTGTTCCACAACCCCCATTCATTAAGTGTTTTGGCATTTTGCTTAATACTTCTTTACACAAGACAATTGGGTGTTGGAAAACATTTTAGCGGTCTCCAGCCTAAGGTGCAGTCAAAAATTTTCAACCTTTGACAATTGGAGGTACAGCTTTATTAATTGATTGCCTAGAATTAATAGAATTAAAATATTCCAGTGTGTGTGCCACCATTGTACAAACAAGAGGTCATTGAGGAATGTGAATTAGCAGCCTTTTTATTTAAGCACCAGGAAATGCAAGTCCAGAAGAATTTTTAGCTTTTGATTGCTGAATCATTCCTTGACCACATTTGTTTGTACAACCTCTACTTAAGGTTTAAAATTTTTATCACAAGATTCCATTGAGCAGGGGATTTGTTTAACTTCAGTACAAGCATATTTAATAATGTTAATGTCCAGCAATTAGTTTCAGTTTGTCTTGAAAGGTTTTTCTGTACAGGCACAGATTTATCAACATCATCATCATCATTATTGCCATCATCATCGTAATCATTGGTTTCATCATCATCATCATCATCATCATCATCATCATCATCATCAACATCATTATAATCATCAGTATCATCATCACCAGTATCATTAACATCATCATCACCATCATCATCATCATCATTATCAACATCATCATCAGTAATCAGCCAACTGCACTGCATATTACTTAAGACATAAGGAATCTATTATTTAACCAATCTTAATTTTTTATCGTAATTTTTGCCTGTCCATACAGAATTAGCCTGGTGTTCATCTAAAGCTCTTTAAATTTTGATACTGAAAGTTTGAATGGACTTCGTCTTAAGGTTTTACACATGTTTGGTTTAGCCCATATGTTGTGGTTCAAATTTATATTGGTTTAAATTTTTTCTTTTGTTTCAAAATCATTATCATACATTACCATACCCAAAAACTACAGACACAAAGAAAGACTTTGCATCTGCTAGTTTTGCTACTTTACAACCTGGTTACAGTATAGTACGAGTCAAACAACCTTATAATAGTTAGGGAAATTTTAGATTAGTGTCATCTCAAGTCCCCCTTATTTTTCATTTTGGCATCTTTTAGGCATCCCCAGCCATACTAAAAACTGCTTAGGCGAGTGGGTTACACCTGGATAAGTGTTATATTACTATAATATGAAATAAGGAACAGTTCATGCAGTATTATGGCCTGGCAACTAATAATTCCCAGCCAACTGGTTGTGGGGACCACAAACACAAAAAATCAGGCTTCTTTTTTTTGCTCCTCTTTTTACCTTTAAAATTAGGTTCAAATTTTTGTGGCTGTTGCAAAAGTTTTGTCAGTTAAGATTTCTTTGGCAATGCTTTTAGACATTTCGGCCATCAATGAATTTTTTTCCGGTAATCTCATCAGTAGCTGGCCCAAATAAATTATATAAGTGTGATTTGTTTAAGGAGTCACTCACTTGGCTAGCCTTTATAGCTGGCAGCAGGATCGTCACATCAGCTTTTATCATCATATCAGTGCATATCGACGCAGGGTTGCGAATTTGTGTAGTTCTTGTGGCTTTGCCACAAAATCTCCCTCATAAGGATTTACAATTCCGCCAGCTACCTAGGCTACCACTTGGGTTTTTTTGCTCACTGGTTGCCATGGCAACCTCACTGCTTATCTGAAAGCTAAAGGGCCAGTTTTTTTCTGCACAGTTCCTAAGCTCATTTTTTACTGTTAAGTTTTATAAATGCAACAGGTGCCCAAGCATAGTCCACCTTAACTAGTTATTATGTTTTCTGAGATATTTTTCCTCATTCTGGAAATATCTAGGGGAGGGTGTAGCTATAGCCAACATGATGGCCACTGCAGCTGAAACCCCCAAAGAAATCTCTCTTAAATTTTATTGAGCAACACTTTGCAGAAAGACATACCTTAAAAAGTTACAAATTTTCCAAAAATTTTCAAGGGCATTCAACATAATTTAGGATGTCAGATCTATTCATAATCTCTAATAACTACCTTACTTTCATACACAAAGGTTACCATATTTTTCAGCTTATGAGTTATTTTCAAAGATGGGTTTTTGATTTGCCTTGGTTTATAAGCAAGTTTAAGGGATTTTAGCACTTCAGTCATCATTCATTTGAATTGGAGACATATTAAATAAATTCAATTACTGCTGAAGATGGGGTAACCTAGTGTGTTAAACTGCTCAGTGGAATCTTCTTTAACATTACTTAGCATAACAAGCTGGGAGCTGATAGGTTCAGTATTAATTTTATTTGTTTATTTATTAGAGTTTATTCTGGTACATGAAAATCAACACTTTGCTGCCAAGATTTTGGAGAACAAGGGGCAATAACATATGTATGACGTGTCGTAGAGAAATTTGTTCTTCTTATGCAGGTCACAAATTAATTCAGAGAGGTTTTTTCAGAAAGCATCTCGATCTTGGTAGTGTGGTGTTATTCCTAATTTATAAGCAAAGAAAGTGGTCAAAAACTGGAGTGTAGCAAAAATGTTTTGACCTTTTTATGGCCAAAGGTAAAAAAGACAAAATAAGTGGAGAGGTTTCATTTTAAGGCACGCACCATAGGATTTCATACAGTTTAGCTCAAAATTTAAAACTATATTTTTATGCAGTATTATTGAACGTGGGAGTAAAATGGATGGGAAAAACTAGCAAACAACAATGTTTAAATTTGAATGCTTTCTTTGCTTATATTTATCAGACTTAGCCATTTTCACAATGTGTGTCTTTTGACTACAACTGCATGTACCAGACTTCCTTGGTTTTCCACTTTTTTTTTTAGGAAAAAAAAAAACCCTCTCTGGGGTTACTGCTTAGATAAGGAAGGTAAAATAGTACTAGTATTGTAGTCAAGTGAAGCCATCATAGTGAAAAAAGCTTATTATGTTTACATGTACTATGTAGGTAACATAATTATGGCAAGCTCATTAGCAGCAGTAATGCAATTGATTAAGCCTCAACTAGCATAAATTAAGCCCAATTAGCATAATCTATTTATTGCTGGAAACTAGATAGTATTTGCTTGTCGTTGATTTGGCCATTTTTTGAATCAATTTGATTCCAACTTTTTCCGGCTACAGACAAAGGAATGCTTCCAGGTTTTGGTTAATTTTGTCAGTGCTCTTTCTGCTAGCTAAAATTTCACCATCAAGAGGGAATCCAACAAAAATATAGGAAATTTTTCTGTTAGGTCAAGCTAGAAATTATTTTATTTCATCTCACTATTATTGTTCGGTTAGATTTATCACAGAAATAATTATTAATATTATTAATATTATTACTGTTGAAGGTGATCATTGGTCTGCTTGTTATCAAATACTTTCATTTTAGTTTAAATCTAGAAAAAATTCTAGTGCTGATTTTTTTTTGAAGGGAGACACAAAAAAGTTTTGGAATAGTTTCAACATAATAACTCAAGGTTTTTACAGACAATTGATTACCATCATACAATAGGAAATTTTGCAATGGCTTTCAACATTATAATTCAAGTTTTTTTTTTTGACCATTGATTACCATCACATTCTGTTTAATTCTCCTGAGATATAATTATGTATGCCTTTATTTCTTGGTGTTACAAAGTTTCAAAAACCTTTTTTGGTGAACTTTAGGTCTTTTTGATTGCGCCTTGCTAGGTAGCCTAAGAATATGTGCGATGCCACTGTTGGTGACCCTGTGAAATGGCATCTGAGGAATGAGTGCAGAGATTCATACTGATAATGTGTCACCACCCGGATCTGGGTAGTGCTTCTGATTGGTTGAAGCAAGTTTCCCTTGCAGCACGACCAATCAGAATCACTACCCAGATCCGGGTAGTGACACATCATCAATATGGGAGATTTGTGCTCGTTTCTGAGATGTGATTTCACAGGGGAACCGGAGGGGGTATTGCAAAATATTGGCTTTTTTCTTAGCCAATATGGCTACAACTAGTAAATAAGTTTTCTACTAAAGCTGTATTTTTTTTGTCTTCTGAGACTTGTATGTAACACCAAAAAGTACTGGTATATTATTTTTAAGTGCTAGTGAGCTTGCATTAGTTTTGAAATACTTTTTCTAAGTTCTTATTTAATTTCAGACCTTAGGTGGCACATGCACAAGATTAGGAGCCCATCACTTGGGAAAGGTCATATTTAAATCTAGCCAACCTCGTCCCTGCTGGGCTGTGGAAGCTCTGCATCTGAGAAGGTGTGAATTCTGATGTCCTCTGAGATATTCCTACTGAGAAATCCTGGGAAACTTTATGTGATCCTGTAATTCATGCTGGGGGCAGTTGGACACTTGGAAGATTTGGCCGTTTGTTCCCAAGTGGGGAGGACAGCGTGAAGGAAGGTGAGAGTTTGCTTCTCATGTTCTTAGGGCTTCATTCATTTTGTTATGATACCACACCTTTTTCCCAAAAAATAAATAGATAACCATTTCGATCAAGAAAGTTGCTTGTCTGAAAATAATATGTCTG
Source organism: Porites lutea (assembly GCF_958299795.1). Taxonomy (NCBI): domain Eukaryota; kingdom Metazoa; phylum Cnidaria; class Anthozoa; order Scleractinia; family Poritidae; genus Porites; species Porites lutea. Next base: position 31,573,208 of record NC_133206.1, on the reverse strand, counting down.
GGAATGTTTCACTGTTGAGGGTGAAAAACGGGGGTGCAAGAACGTGCTCCCCGGCTCACGCAGTAGGTGTGTCGACGGATGATTCGAGGGCAGAGAACTGAGCACTGAATCGCATTGGTCTGGCTTGGGTGGATTTTCGCAGATGACATCAAATTGAGCTAATAGTCTTTAAGAATCTCTCTAATGGGGGGCAACTGGTTAAGGATTTCTCTTCTAAACCTAAAGCTTTTCATTTCCTAACAATAAATAGCTTTCCAAAGTATTGCACAAAAACAAAAATAGGATATAAATCATTTCCATAATTGCCAAATTTTGTACTGATATTTTTTCACTGCCTTAAAATTTAACGAAAACCGTAAACACAAAACAACGCTCATAAATAGGTCAAAATTTATTTCACTTCCATCTTTTTCCTACCTGATTAGCTGAAAATTTAACTAAAACCATAAAAACAAAACAACGATCACAAATAGGTCCAAATTTATTTCATTTTCATCTTTTTCCTACTTCAGATTATAACAAATTAATCAGAACTAAGTTTAGGTGACACCAACATCTGCTTTTTTTACCTGTTGTTTTTTGGTCAACTAAAAACAATAGGCAAACAAACATGGCTGTTGATGTTAGACTAATAATATCAGCTTTAGATACTAAACCATTTTCGAAATAAGGAAAGACTTGATTAATCAGACAGCTGTGGTAATCTGCTCTATATCCTTATTTTTAAGTAGGACATAGAATAGATTTCCTTGGGCTGTGTGAAAAATCAGGTTAAATTGACCTAAATTTCGGATAGCCTTTAAATGTAAACAGCTAGAATAAACATTTTTGCTAAGTCTTAACTTTTCACGCTGTAAGACAATTTCTCGGTGGTGACTTCAATTGATGCTTCAAATTAGGGTTTTGGATATTGGTCTGGAGCCATATACTAAAGATCATTTTCATTTTTTTATATTAAAAATTATATATTTGGCTAGTTCCAGTCATTTATCTGAAATCCGGATTTGAAGTATCCGTTTCAGTCACGACCGTATTTCCATGCTATTTGGACTATTGTCACGATCGTCACGCAATGCTGGTACAGTCGGCTGGCGTGATCATCGTGACTAAAGCTTCAAATCTCGTGGGAACTTAAAAGATAGGACAATTTAAATAATTATTATGCAAAAACGAACAGGGTTTAAGGACTTGCTATCGAATCCAATTTTTTAGGAACTGAAACATTAAAGTTTACTAGCTTCTCATTTCTTTCGCACTAATTTCTTAGGGTAAAAATAAACCTTTTGAGAATTAATCGAATTATTTATACGGAAAGCAAAACAAGCCAAAATTTAAATCATCTGCAAGATCCCTTAATCATTTTAGCGAAATTTGAAAGGAAAACTACGCGGCACCGATTTAAACGAATTGGACATTATAGTATAAGGACAGCCAATTCTAAAATATAAAACGAAATATCTAAAGCACAATTTACGCGGTACTATATGAGTACTACGTAAATTGTGCCTCTTGATGTTTCGCTTTATTACCTTCGGATAATTTTGTCTTTTTTGGAATAACAACAACAATAAACGATGCGAAAACAACTTTCACTTCCAAATTTCCTTTAATGTAGGTCTGAACACTAAACACTAAACAATAACTAGGACGAGAGAAATCCAATATCAGTAGCTTCGCAGAGGAGAGATTATTATTGACTTGTGCTCTTTGGTGAAGTTTGTGGGATGAAGGTCGGTCAGACCAGCGCGATTCTTTGTCCAGTTTTCTGGGCATCGATGACGGAGACCCACTGAAGACTGAGTTTCACTGTCTTGCGCCCTCTTTTTTCGTGTCCACGACTTTGGATATTTTTCACGATATATTGACTTTGCAGACACGCACTCTCTAAACAAAATTATAGTTTTCACTACAAACTATTTTGGCTGATTTTAATTCCAAATTAATTTGGTGTGGTATTGTGACAAAGTTGAATGAGACCCTGAGGGCACGAGGAGCAAACTCTCACTTTCCTTCACCCTGCCCTTCCCACTTGGGAACAAACGGCCAAATTTTCTAAGTGTCCAACCGCCCCCAGCTTGAATGAAGGGATCAGATAAAACAGACCAGGATTTTAAAGTTGGAATATCAAATGAGGACAGAAGAATGAACACTGACTTGGAGCAGAGTGGAAGCAGCCCGGCAGGGACGGGGGAGGCTAGATTACTTTTTTTTTGTATTTTTTTATTGTAAATAAATGGACAAGAGAGACAAGCTTTATTTGTTCAATAAAATACTGTTATCTTCAGTACCTGTGCTGTTTACTTTGTAATCCAACCACTTGAGTGAACCAGATAAACCCCCTTAAGGCTCAGTCACTGTGAAACATTACTCGCAGTAAAGGCTGGTTTTTTCTAACGACATGAACACAAGCGACAGTTTGGTAAAAACATCAACAACAAAAGCATAAGCACAAATGTATACATAAGAAACCCGACGCGTTTATTATATTCTTCCGCGCTAAGAATTAACACAACATAAACACAACATAAACCAAAACAAAGTTTGTTTTAATGTGCTCAGCTCGTGTTGTGTTAATCCTTTACGACGAGAAAACAAGAATAAGTTCGTATGTTCACCAATTCTTTGTGCTCATACCTTTAGTTTTGTATTTTAATAAACTTCAGTTGTTGATGACCTCACTAAACTTAAGCCTGTGGTACGCCGCTAGTAAAATCTAGCCTTTTAATTGCACTGTGTTTCCACCCCTAAAAACCTTGTCCGAAATTTTCAAAGGCAAAAATTAATACTGTGTTGTGATTTTACATTATAACTCTTTATAGGAGTAGAAAGACAGTGCAAAGTTACTGCGCGTAATGTTTCACTGTTTGTCCGAGCCTTATAATAAGCCAAGTTCTGCTTTACATACTATAAAGCTTTAAGCAATCAACAAAGCGACGGCAGCAAGATCGGCACTTGAGAAAATAATTAGCAGTTACGCGAACATCATTTGTTGTTTAAATTTCCTCAGAATTTTAGATTTACCTGTTAATTTGAACTTTGTACGCGCGCGTTTTGAATTTGATATTTCATGGCTAAAAATGTTTGTGTTTTTCAAAACCTTGAATTTTTTAATCTTACCTTTCTTGTTATTTTGCAAACAAAAGCGAATAAATGTGCAAAAAAATGAAAGCCAGCGCGCTGGGATAGCCTTCTCTTGTTGTTTAAATTTTCTCAGCATTTTAAATTTCCCTATTAATTTAACTTTGTACCCGCGCGTTTTGAATTTGATATTTCATGGCTAATTGTTTGTGTTCTGTCTCAAAACGTTGAATTTCTGATTATTACTCTTCTTGTTGTTTTGTATACAAAAGCGAATAAATGTGTAAAAAAATGAAAGCGAGCTTGCTGGGAAAGCCTTCTGTTAGGTGCCATTGTTGCTGCCGTCCTCATTGTGATTGCTTGAGCTCCAAAAGTTGGAAAAACATTGGGGAATTAAGTTCAGACTTTTCAGTAAGCGGTTTGGTTTTCATTAAACGACATCCCATCAAATACATGCACCGAGAAAAAAACCTACTAAAAAAGTTTCACTATTCTCTAATCGGATGTCAAACGGGCGTTTGATCTTCTTCGCGGTCGTTTTTTGGCTTCACGACTTTGCGTGACGAGCCAAAATAACGGCCGAAAAAAAGACTCCGAGTTTTATACGAGTTACTGTTAATCAGAATTTCAATTTGCACATGTATTTATGGATTGCATTGTTAATGCAAAACAAACTGCTTATCTGAAGGCCTTTAGGTTACTGTGAACTTTCAGTCCAAAGTTTTAACATGTTATTTTCTTTACTAACTGCTGCGGATTTTCTTCACCACCAGTTTTGAGAATTTGACAGTTGATCAAGACAAAGCTTCCCCACTCATCATAATTATGCTTATTTTCAACACCCTCCCTGCTTGCTAATTTACTCAAAGAAGTAAGGAGAAATAACATGTTGATCACTCTGGAACTGAAAAAGACGAGTGCAAGTTTTCAGAACCCCTCCCACTCTAAGTTGCATCCTCAGATTACTCAACTTTCCATGCACATTCTTGTTGAGAACTTGTAACACTGTCAAACGGTAGTAACACTGCAAGCAGAAATTTTGGCAACGCTCGTTTTAATTGTGGTTGTTTTTGTGTAATAAGGTTTCCATTTTGCATTCTTTTTCAAAATGAAATTTATTAATTTATTTTTCATTTCGATGACACACCACTTTCATCGATTCATGGTCAAAGCACTAACTGTTTTGTTCTAAGGTTTTAGAAGACCAGGGTTCAAATTCACAGTTAATCAAATGTACAAAAAAAAAATCCACTTCAACCAAGCCAAATGCAACTTTTTATTCACGGAAACTGTTTAACCTGAAGCTTTTCAGTTAAAAGACAAAAAATAGCCTGACGAACACCAACACCACAGCTAAAAGTAAACCTGAAAACTGAAATTGAATTTTAGAATTTTGTTTTCTTCCTTACGTTAACTGAAAAATCACCATCAAGAATAGGAAGGTAATTTGCTGCAGTGATGAATGTCAGATATACAAGCTCTAAAACAAAACAACAGATTAATTTGCCACGACTGCAGTTTTACCTAAGAACAAACGCTCCTCTTCCCCACCACCACCCTACCCCCCAATAAAACAAAGTCTAAGGAAGGACTGTTTAATTTCATAGTGAAGATGCTGTACTGCAGAGATCAGGCTGATGATTTGATCCGTTGTATAATTATTATAATGTTTGAAATAATTATCAGCCAGCAAGAAGCACTGCATCATCATTATGAAATGTAATCAGTCATTCCTCAGACATTATTGCATGCTGGGAAATCGCCTTTCAGGGGAGTTGAGGATGAGCAAAAGAGATTGAAAAAATGCACTCGACAAGCTCACAGAAGACAAATCTATGAGTCAGCAAAGATATGCAATCTACTAACTACACCGTTTAAAAAACCAAACAAAAATAATGCAACTGTGAATTGGCCAGAAAATATTCAGTCAGCATATTAAGTCAGAATAAAAACCTAGAGGCAGTCCGCTATTCAGTAAGACAAATTCTCACTCTACCATTAAACAAGTAAGTTGGCAACAACTTGATTTCTGTAATTGGTTTTAATATGGGAGAAATAGGGCTTTGGCATTAATAGGTCACGTAATCAACTTTCTCCAAACAAAAAAATTCATTTTAAAAGAATGATTTTGTATTGGCCCCCAATTAAAGAACATGTAAAAATTATCCAACTTGTATATTTTAATTTGTGTATCTCAAAATTAGAAGGATTTGTACTCATGTCAGCTGTTGAATGAGTCAGTTATGTAGCTTAACACAGTTTCTTTAGAACTGCTTTATCCATTTACTGATCATGAGAAAACATGCAGCCGATAAGCCTTTTAAGTAAAAAGAGCAAAAAAAAGTTGAGAAAAATGTTCAAAAGCTGTTTTTCGTCGATCGGTTTTGCATGATCTCAGCAAGCGCACAAGTGATGAGCATGAATGTACTTAGAGAGAAATGTAAACAGCGTTTCACGTAGCCAATGTAAACACAAGACAAAATCTCAAAATCTACGAGCAAGACAAGTATTATATCAGTCAGATACACAGCTACTGAACCAATTGAACAATCAATGGACGTAAGTCACTGTCAGTTGGTCCTGTATTACATCAATCAGACACAAAGCTACTGCTGAGGCAATCAGTCAATCAATACATATAAGTCACTGTCAGTCTGGTATTACTTTACTCACTGCCAGATAGTCAGCTGCTAGTGAACCAACTGAACAATCAATGGACGTAAGTCACTATCAGTTAGTCCAGTATTACATCAGTCCAACACTCAGCTACTGCTGAGGTAATCAATCAATCAATACATGTAAGTCAGTGTCAATTAGTCCAGTATTACATCAGTCAGACACTCAGCTACTGCTGGGGGAATCAATCAATCAATACATGTAAGTCACTGTCGGTTAGTCCAGTATTACTTCAGTCAGACATCAGTCAATCAATACATGAAAGTCACTGTCAGTAAGTCAAGTATTACTTCAGTCAGACACTCAGCTACTGCTGAGGTAATCATTCAATCAATACATGTAAGTCACAGTCAATTAGTCCAGTATTACATCAGTCAGACACTCAGCTACTGCGGAGGTAATCAGTCAATCAAAGTCATTGTCAGTTAGTCCAGTATTACTTCAGTCAGACATCAGTCAATCAATACATGTAAGTCACTGTCAGTTAGTCCAGTATTACTTCAGTCAGACATCAGTCAATCAATACATGTAAGTCACTGTCGGTTAGTCCAGTATTACTTCAGTCAGACATCAGTCAATCAATACATGTAAGTCACTGTCAATTAGTCCAGTATTACTTCAGTCAGACATCAGTCAATCAATACATGTAAGTCACTGTCAGTAAGTCCAGTATTACTTCAGTCAGACACTGACAGCTACTGCTGAGGTAACTATTCAATCAATACATGTAAGTCACTGTCAGTTAGTCCAGTATTACTTCAGTCAGACACTGACAGCTACTGCTGAGGTAACCATTCAATCAATACATGTAAGTCACTGTCAGTAAGTCCAGTATTACTTCAGTCAGACACTGACAGCTACTGCTGAGGTAACCATTCAATCAATACATGTAAGTCACTGTCAGTTAGTCCAGTATTACTTCAGTCAGACATCAGTCAATCAATACATGTAAGTCACTGTCAGTTAGTCCAGTATTACATCAGTCAAACACATGTACTGCCGACAGAGGTAATCAGTCAATCAATACATGTAAGTCACTACCTGCGGACGCACTTGGCAAGTTAACCGGGTTAGTGTTTTAAAAACTCTGTAAAAATTTCTTCAGAACATAACCTGGTTAAAAGAGTTTGACCAGGTTAATTTTTATCAGTGCCTGGACTCAATTTAGACTTTTACAAAGTCATTCAATGTCATGCGGTCTTCTGTTGTTGTCTTTTTTTTTGCTTGCTTGTGTTGCTCATAACCTTTGCCAAAGAGGGACTGACAAAATTTATTATTTATTTATTTACCAGAAATGCCTACCCTTCAAAGCGGAAGATTGACGGTGTGACCCCATATTACTGATAAAAAGAGGTTGACTTCTTAAAAGTTTAACTCAGTTGTGTTAAGAAAGAAAAAAAAAAGCTGAACTTGGAGCGAAACAAGTTATTTCGAAACTGTTGTGCTTGGGTGCAAGGTAAACCCAAAATTTGGACCATTCTAGTCATTCTCATGTGTAGGCGGAGATGATTGACTGATTGATAAGGTTAACCTACGTTAAACTATCTTGTGACGTGGTTTAAAAATCCTAACCTGGTTAAGAAAATCTATTGTTCTTGCTTGATCTACATAACCTGGTTAGAACTCGGTTAAGACTGTAGAAAAACTGGCTGCACTGGCAGTTATTTTAAGAGTTAACTTTATAGTAATTAGTTAATTGGAAATAACTCGGTTAAGTCCCCAAGTGTGGCCTCAGCCACTGTCAGTTAGGCCCGTATTATATCAGTCAGACATACAGCCACTACTGAGGTAATCAGTCAATCAATACATTCATAAGTCACTGTCAGTTTGTCAACTATTACACCAGTCAGGCACAGAGCAACTGAGTAAGTTAGTCAGTCACTGCATGTAATTTGTAGAGTGTCTTTAGCAATATGTCAGTCAGATACAGCCAAAAATTCACCAAGTCCATTAGTTTAGTGTGCCACTGAGCCAATGGGTCCGTCTAACAAAATGTCAGTGAGATTTTTATCAGAGTTTTACTGAGTCAGTATTAAATAGATAAACTGTAGCCACTTAGTCAGATGGTCAGTCAACCACAGTGTTACTGACGAAGACAGAAGCAGCTACTGATTTTGTCTTTTAACCGCGGAGCCACATAAGGTCAATCACTCTGAAAGTTCCTGAATCACTCAGATAGTCACCAAGTCAGTTGTCAGTCAATCAATGAGTCATTAATGATTCCACCAAGTCAGTCAGACAATTAACAGCTTCTGAAGCATTCAGCCAGCCATCAAAACCCACAGCAGGTCCGTCAAAAATAAATAATTATAACCACTGAGCCAAATAATCATGCAGTGAGTATAGCAATAATAGCCATCAGTTCCAAAGTTCCTGAGTCATTCACACAGTCGCTAGGTCAGTTGATGTCAGTCAACAACTGAGTCAATAAAACAAATTTTACATTTCACCAAGTCAGTCAGACATCTAACAACTTCTGAGGCAGTTACATGTAGCCAGCCATTGAGAAACACAGTCAATCCAGCAACAAAATTCTTTCTTTGAAATGGTCAATTTAATTTCAATCAGTGAGCACACCAAATTATCAATCTACCAATAACGTCAATCAGTTTGATAGTTTCTACTTAAGTCATTCAGACAGCTGCTATGTAAGTTGTCAATCAATCACTGAGTCACTAAAACATTCCACCAAGTCAGTCAGACAATTAGCAGCTTCTGAGACAGTTAGCCAGCCATTGAGAAACACTGAATCAGTCCAATAAAAATAATAATAATAATTTGCATTTACAATGGTCAATATCATTTCCATCAGTGAGCACACTCAGTTATTAATTGGTCCATCAACTGGGGCCACTTTTAAGGTTGCTGTGAAATCACTTATTCCGTCAGAAAGTCAATAATTAATTTCTTGATTTCAAAACCAATCAGTTTTACTAGGCAAGGACAAATTTAAAGTGTAGCATGTAGTGTAGATTGCATATCAATACTAGTACCAGTTTGGTCCTAATGATTATTTTCAGCAGAACTTGGCTTTGATTAAATAAAAAAACTGTGACAAAGTTGAACAAAGTAGATTAATGCTATCCCAGGAGAAAACTACTGGCAAAAACAAAGATTTTTGCATTAGCTGTCACTTCACCAACAATTGTACATCGCCTGGAATTTAGCAATCATAATATAAATGTAAAATAAAGGTGTTGATGGTATAAAAGAATTTGAGTTTCTGCTGCTGCTGTCATAACCGTTATTCCCCTGCAGAAAAAGGGGTGTTTGTGCACTGATAGTGCAATTTTGTGTTTATGTCTATAAATTTAGTTGAAACAGAAAGAAGGATAGAATAAACTTATTTTGATGAAAGTGCCAAATTTAATCAGAAATCATTTTTAATCATCATCAATGACTTTTGTTGAAATGCTAGTTGCCTGCTGAATTGCTGGTTGAATTGCTAACAGTATAGTATCCTGACTGTTACGGAAAACATTACACATGATGATCATAATCTTAATTTAAACTTTTTGCTTTGGGAACTTTTGTATATTGATCTCCAATCCTGGGTTCAATAATTTGAATTACAATAAGTCAAATCAAAAATTAATGTGGTACAAAATTAATGTTGAGCAATCAAGTTGTAATAATTATTATTTTTGATCTATTGTTTAGCATGGAATTCTCTTTTTTGTATTTTGATTTGCTTGCAAAAAGTGAATTAATTTGACTGGTTTATTGGAAACAGAAAGATTGATGAACTTCTACATGTAATTCCAGTTGCGGTGGTACACTTGAAGGTAAAATAATAAAATTGTAAAAAGAAAAAACTAGGTACAGCTTTCCCTGGATTAGCTTAATGATACTTTGACCAAACACAGGTTACAGTTCAGCTTATCTGGTTCACTCAAGAGCTGGATTACAAAGTAAATTGTACAGCACTTACAGTACTGAAGATAAGCTGTAACTAAATTTGGGCTGCTCATGAAGTCTTGACACATTCTGGGGCATCTGATCTGGAAAGAAAAGTTGAAAATAATAATAATTATTATTATGTTATGCTCAGTAATTTACCAGTACTGATTATTAATTTCCAGAACAGACCTCATTCCAGTATAATAATTTATAGGCAGGCACATTTGAATATGAAATCTTGACCTGATTAATGGAGCACACTCCCGTTCAGCCATAAGAGGGAGCTTTAACATCGACAATGGCAACAGCAGCCAAAACATCACTTTTAAAATCAGGGTTCGTAAACTGGTTTTTGGATCCAAAAATCAAGACTTTTTTCCCAAAACAACAGTTTTTTTTTCCAGACTCAAGGTTATCAAAATAGGTGACCAATAGAGACCTTAAAAAGAGCAGGAACAAATAAGCTTTTCTCATGATTCAAACTTGGGCACAAAAACAAAAACAAATTTCATTTTATCTCCATTTACCAGACTTTTACCAGGTCTGGAAAATTGCTGGGCAAATTTCAAGACGTTTTCAAGAATTCAAGACTCTGTACAAACCCTGAAAATGAATTTGCATTTTTTCAAACTTTGGTGCATTTATTTCTTTTGATGAGAATGTCGAATGTGGGTAAATTTCCCTGGAGTTGATTTCTTGGAGATGGTACTCAGAAAGAAAAAAATTGTTGTTGCTTATTTATTTCCTCCATAACACATGAAATTAGGCATTTTCACGTCGCAGTCATGCAATGACTTATCAAAACAGTGTACTTATCAAAACCTATTGCTTTTTTGATGTTTTCAATGTGGTGATCATCTTCATTGCTAAAGCTCCCTAATTACTGGAAAATAAGTGTCCCCTTCCTTGCTCAAGGCATATCTCAAGCTTGCTTATTAGGGAGGTTTGTCCTTCAAAGATGATCAATATAACTGTAATGAATATCAGAAACTTAAAATGTACCACACTTACAGTACTGAAGACAATCTCTAACTAAATCCAGGCTGCTAAAGTCTTGATCCAATCTGGAGCATCTGATCTGGAAAAAAAATGAAAATGTACTTCAGCTCATTAATTTACTCATCATTAATTTACTACATGTAAAATAACAACAATTTTCAGAACAGACCAAATTCTAGTATACCAGTTTTCACTCACAGATGATCAAAATCACTCGTATTTTGCGAGCGTTAATTTCGAGCCCCTGGGTAGGGGGAACACATTTCAATAGGGATATGTCTTTCCCAAGTAGGGGAACAGATATCACTAGAATTATGTGTTCGGGGGGGGGGGGAACACTCATCCCTTACCCAGGAACACTTATTTCTAATGATATGTGCCCCCTACCCGGGACACACATAATCCCTAGTGTCGCTGGTCACTGTTCTGTGTTGTCACTGTTCCCTCTGTTGTCACTGTTATCTCTATTTTAGCCAATAGGGAAGTCAGTAAGCAGGTCATCCATTGTGGCAGTCAGATGGTCAGCCACTCAGTCAGCAAGTCAGCTAATAAGTCAGTTGGTCAGCCAGACAGTAAAATGTCAGTCAGCTATTTAGTCAGTCAATAAGTTAGTCAGTCAGCAAGTAAGTCAGTCAGTTCATTAGTCAATCAGTCCTGAAGTTAATCAGTCAGTAATAGTCAGTAATATAATGAGACAGTCCGTTGGTCAGACAGTTAGACAGTCATTCAAAGAGAAAGGAAATCAGCCAGGGAATCAGTCAGACAGTCAGCCAATTAGTCAGTTAGTCACACAATAATTTCAGACATTTTGGTCAATCAACTAAGGATCGCTGCTTACAGAAACAGTCAATTAGTCAATAAATTGATCAGCCCACTCAAATGGTATCATGAAGATTGCAAAACAATACTTATGATTAAAAGCAGAACTTCGCATTTAACTACCATTGTCGCACAGCTTGTTCAAGGCAGATGATGTCTACTACCGTACATTAGGACAAATCACCATTAATTTTGTCAGTTTTAAGATTTGTTTTTAATTGTATGTAATTATTTGAACCTAAAACCATGAAAGACAAATGAAGAAACTCAAAGTGCTTAATGCTATCAGGCAAATATGATACAAAATTTATTTCAAAATGACTGAAAGAAGAGCTTGGTATTATATACCAACATTGTGGCACAGATCGTTCAAAGCAGATCACGTATGACTTGCCATTTGTCACAAAAAAAAATGTAATTTTAAGATTTGATTTTAACTGTGCTCATGTAATTATTTAAACCTATTGCGCTAGAAAGAGAAAAAACCAAAGTGGTTTTAAGCACTACGGGTTAAGCATTTAAATGCTATCAGTCAATAAAAAAATAATTTCTAAATGAATATGAAAATGAACATATATTTAAGTCTCTTAGACTTATACATGGGCTACTTTTTGGAAAGAACTGTACACTTTGGCCTCAAACTGTTCTAGAGCTTTTAGCTGTCTCTCATGAAAACTGATTAAAACAAATTGATTTCAATAAATGCATTTAAAAAAAATGAGCAATATTTTTAACATAACTGTTTTATAATATTCTTCCTTTGAGTTTGAAAATTTTGTTGAATCTCTATCTTCTCAGTAGTAAACAAGAAACAGCTTGCCAAATATTAACATCAAGAAGAAGTCAAGTTACTCAAGTCGTGTTTTCTTTTGGTATACGAAATTTAGATATGTACTATCTTACAGTTTTGAATTTGTGTTAAATTACGCCAGGTATGACCACTAAAAGCTGATGAAACTGTACGCCAATTTTACTTTAAAAAAGCTGCACGAGTTCAATTTAAATCTGGTTCACTCAATAGCTAGATTGCAAAGCAATGTATACAGCACTTACATGTACAGTACTGAAGATAAGCTCAAACTCCTGGCTGTTGAAGTCTTGACAAATCTGCTAGACAAATCTGATCTGAAATGAAACATCAGTTGCTTTCATTAGGATCAGCAATTGCAGTAATCTTGATTCACATCATGAAGGCATTAAAATGAATGCCTTTTCTTAGCATGAATCTCAGTACGTCAGTTAGCCACTCAAGTCAATTAATCAATGAGCTAGCCAGTCAGTCAAGAAGTCTATCAGTCACACAATCAGTCAGTAATTGAACCAGTCAGTCAGTCAATAATATTGGTCAGTAAGTTGGTAAGTAGAGAAGTCAGTAAGTCAGTCAGCAATTCATCCGCCAGTCAATAAGTCAGTCAGCCGATTAGTCACTCAATCAGCAAGTCAGAATGTCAGCCTGTCAGTGAATGAGCCTGTCAATCAGTCAATCAATTGATAACAGTCTGTCATCAAGTAATTGAGCCAGTCAGTACATGTAAGTCTGCCAGTCTGTCAGTCAATAGGTCATTCAGCCAGCCAAAGACTCAGTTAGTTAGTCAATCAGTCACTCACTCAGTATGTCAGCCAGTCAGTTATATTTAATTAGTCACTAAGGCAGGCATTTAGCAGGTCAGTCATACAGTCAGTCAAAAGTCAGCCATTTAGCCAGTCACCGGGTCAGTCAGTTGGAAAGTCAGCCAGTCAGCCAGTTAGCAAGTCAGTCACTCAGAAAGCCAGCCAGCCAGTCAGTCAGCAAGTCAGCTGACAGTCAGCCACTCCATTAATAGGTCAGTCAGTTGGTTGGTCAGCCAACTGTAAGCTGTAGGTCACTCTGTTTTTGTTCATTATCTCAATTTATTGTTGAGCAAGAGTGAAGAAAAAAATTAATAAAGACTGTTGTTGTTCAGTTGTTGTTTACTTAAGTCATTGACTCAGTCAGTCTCACTAACACATGTAGTCAGTCAAGAACGAGTAAGCCCTATCAGTTGTTTAGTCACTTAGTAAATCTGTTGTCAAGTCACTGTGCATGTCTTTAAAAGGAATACTGCATTTCATTTTTTTTAATAATTTGATTTTAAAAAACAATATCAAAGGATTGACGATGCATTACCACGCTTTTCAAAATCACACAAATTCTGAAGTTCAAAAGCCAAAACTGACATTTGCATTTTTCGCTGCCCTCAATCATCATAACTGATCTCTTAGGAATCAGTAGTTTACTTTAACAAGTTCAAAAGGTCATGGTTCGTGATTTTTGATCTGTTTTTCTGTTTTGTGTGTTTCTGTGTGTCAAGGTTTGTTGCTTGTGATTGTAATTATGATTAATGACAGCGAAAAATGCAATAGTGAAGGCAGCTTTTGAACTTCAGAGTTCGCCTGTTTTTGAAAAGCGCATTAATCTCTTTTCAGCTTGAGACAGATTGGAAAAACTTATGTCCTTTTTTCTTGAGTGGAACATTTAAAGCCCTTTCTTAGCAATAAATTACACTATAGTTTCTTTACACACTCTCAGTTTTTTTATAAATAAAAAAATTGTTTCTTGTTAGCCAGTTTATGGTGAGATCAGGCTATCTCAGCTGATCAATATTCCACCACTCAGTCACGAAGTAAGTCATTTAACTACCAGTAGTTAAACAGTGAGTTTGTCTCATATCTGAGTTTTGAAATAAATGTGATGAAAGAGTTTTGGATTGGAATAATTTCTCAGGAAGCCACTGTTACTTACAAGATAACATGTCTGAGTTAACCCATGAAAACTCAGCAGAACTTGGCTTAAATTATACAGTCACAGAATAGATAATAAACTGTAGCACACATGAACAAAGCAAATCACTGCTCATCCAAGATCATGAAGAATTGTTAACTTGAAGAATTTAACTCTGATTTTCAAAAAGATTGAAGGACTAAACCTGTCCATGTCTGAAAAATTGGATCCTTATACGTTTCTGGATATTGCCCCCCACCTACAGCTGTACCCTTCCCCTACACCAACATTAACACTTGCTTCTCACTTAGGGCAAAATGTTGGCTTAGGGGTGGGGTAGGTGGGGATTTTTCCAGAAATGTATAATGATCCAAAAAATCATCTGGAAAATCAAGGTGAAACCCTGACACATTTGTCACATACCCTGCCAGGATAAACTTAGCAATCATACTTTGTTCAAGCAGGTTCAGCTTGAACTCTAGTCTATCTGGATCACTAAAGAGCTGGATTACAAAGTAAAATGTATAGTACTTACAGTACTGAAGATAACTTCTAAATCCCATTTGCAAAAGTCTTGATCTGTTTTTAGGCATCTGATCTGGAAAGAAAATACAGAAAAAAATTATCACCCTGTACTTGATTCTGACATAGTCCCTAACCAATAACTCAAGAAATAATAATTATTTAAATAATGCCATGAATAATAATATTAACACTAGAAATAATGTGGTACAGGGTCTGGAAGGGTACATGTATTTTTGGAATCAGGGATTTGACCAAAATACGGTGAGAATGGGAAAATGCAAAATATCTTGAAGAGAAACAGAATTTGACTGCTAAGCAAGAAGTGGGATTTACAAAAAATATTATTTGGGCATGGGATGTGGGAGTTTTTTGCCAGTCTATCAGGAATTCGGGAGCTAAGAAAGTGAGCAGAAAAATACAGAGAGAGGGGGAGAAGAAACCCTCTCCACTCTCCCTCTTCCTTTCTTCCACTTTCCCCCCGATGCTTCAACATACTGAGGTATCAAAAAGGCTGCTTAAGTTTTGCAATTTTCTTAAACTGAAATTCGTTAATACAAAATATCAGTGATAAGGATTAATCTACATCTTAAATTTATTAACTTTTGCCGCAATTTTTAGTCTTGTTTTAATGACTGTACCGTACTTTGGAAATGAAAGACATCACCCTAGTCTGAAACGTCATATGTCTACCCAGCCCCCAAACCCGTGGGGGAGGGGGGTGCGAAGGAGAGAGAAAGTGATGAAAAAAAGTATGGGATGCAGGAAGGCAGGATCAGGGACCCCCCACCCCTTCCACACTCTGGTAGTAATATAAGGGACAGAGGGAAAAATAATCCCATAATTAAGCAACACTGACACTGAATTGGTATCTGGGAGAGTTTGCACACATGCATTACCCACCGAATCCATTTCCCCATCTATATTCCCCATAGCAACACATAACCATAGAGCCCATATATATGACAGTAACCCCCCTCCCCCCCATCCCCAATCCAAGTCACAGAAAACAAAAAAGACAACTGTAGATGAACCTAACAATCGGTTCAAGTAGAAAGAAGTCGAAATAAACCATATATGTAAAAATCGATGGAAATAGTTGTAAGACACTAGAAATCATAAGCCTTGGCAGTGTCATATTCCTGCAGACATGACGAGACTCAAGCCTCGATCAAGACAGAGAGCAACTGACAGCATTCCTACGTATTTCATATCGAGTAAAAATAAAATAGATACAGTTGATTACTTTCCGTTAGAAGAAGTAATTTGCTCTAACATACAAATAAACGCTACAAACCTTTGAAACCAGAAGAAAGCTAAAACATGCTTGTCGCCCGCCATCTTTGAATTTTTTGCTAGTTCCCAATTCCCTTGCAAAATGCGCGCAAGGGGTTCGCGCTACTTCCGCGCACAGTGGACACGCTTGTCAGTTTCGCGCGTGGAGCCGCGTTTTTCGTGTTGATTGAGGAAGGTTCTTTTCCATCAGAAATAAAAGCGCTTAGGTAATGGTGTCGCTTTAGAATGGTTGAACTTATGAATGATTAAAAGGTGACTGAGTGAGTGAGTTTATGAAAACAGGTTAATAGCGAGATTTAGCGTCCCGACTTTGGACAAAAAAAAAAGAAAAAAAACGGCAAAGGTCAGATTCACGTTGAGAATTTCTCAATATAGAAAAAGAGCAGATAAGAACAGTCCATAACAATTCTTATGAATAAAAGAGGCGTGAAACTACTTGCCTGTGAACAGGCTCTCTGTTTGGGGAAAAAATAGCGAGGAAAGGGAAGGAAAAGCGCGGGGGGGGAGGGGGTAAGTCAATGATGCGCATGCGTTATTTGCAATCGCATTTTACACATTTTACAAGTTCACCATTCTCGACCCCAGAATTCACGCGTTCAGAATGATAAGCTCACTCATCAAGCCATCTGGGCCGAGACGTTTGAACCCCAGTATAAGCTTTAATCAGGCTGGTCTAACTGCCAGATAGAACATTTTGAGTTGAAATAGTAACTAGCGAAGCCTCGTATTTGCGTTTTTATCCTGGAGCAAAAGAGCCCTGGTCTACCGTTAATTTGATTTATTAGTTACCGGAGTAAAGTTGTGCATTCGTTTGCAGTCCTGGACATTTCTCCTGGACTGGGACATGAGAGGCTTATATGTGACCGCGCCTACTTTTTTAAGGGAGTAAGGAGGGGGATGTGTGTGTGTGTGTTGTGTGTGTGTGGGGGGGGGGGGGGGGTGAAAGGAGGAAGGACCGCCTAATTCCAGGTTATTAAGATGCTTCGGAGAACAGAGTACGGGGATCACGTCGTGATTACAATCTCTTAGTCACTGTTGCATTCAATTTGTAGCTTGCGATTAGCAAACTCCTTGTAAAGTTATCAGAAAAACATAAAAAGTACATCGGCGATAAATTTTGTAATAATGAACAAAGCTCAGCCCTTACAATCATCTTTCCACATACTAACTGCTTATTTGCATTCTTGAAGCTGAGTGCCTGCGAGCATGAATATGACCAGGTTATAAGGAGGGTAATGCCTTTAGTTGATGATGTAAGATAGGAAAATCAAAGAAAGAGGCAAATAAAGACTATTACTGTGTAAAATTGGATGAATTTTCTTTGACACGGTCCCCAATCACGAAGAGCGCATTGGGGTGACGAGAGTACGAGGGGAACGATCTAAGCGACGCAGGGGAGAGGACAGATAGACATTCCTCTTTCCCATCAAACAACGCGTCCATTTTTTGATCCAACAAGAAAGCAATGGGGTGAGACAGAGGTTTTTGACGTCCTTCACCAGTGGAGATCCTGGTAAAACGACAGGCCTGAAACTGAGCCAAGAAAAAGAAAACCAATAATACAAATTGGAAATGTGCGCAGAATGAAAGACACCTTTAATTTTGTATTTATGAGCCACTTACTATATATTACAGAACATCTGTCAATTTATTTTCACATAGTATTTGCCTCGAGGTATGCATAACAGGGTATAACTTAAACGTAAACAATGGACGTATGTTGTATTTATATTATCTATTCAACGTTCCCCAAGAGGATTCGCCCTCTACTTTTTTCCGCGGTATATCTCTTTACATTTCAAATCTTTCAAATTAGCAAGAAAACTGCTTTAATAACTTAGCACGCAAGTTAATCGACTATTTTCTTGTCCGCCTACCTTCTCTTATAAATAAGTAAGAAAACTGCTTTAATAATTTAGCATGTAGGTCATTCTATTGCTTTTGTCTTCCAACCGTAACCCCTTTACTTAGGAATTTGCTTGACGTTACTTATCGAGGTTAAATTACGTCTTGGAAGCAAACTGACGCAGCTAACTTATATGGTGTGTTGGAACGACCAACTCCCACTATTTGGCTGACAGGAGAATACTGGGCGAGAGTCTGGCGTGAGTTCCCCTCAAATTGTCTGTTAGATTCTGATACCTGGCTAAACAGCCAGCGGTTGGTCCATCATCGTTTCTTTTGAAAAGCGGGTACGCTGGTTTTTGGTCTTAGAGCTGCAAAAAAAGATTAAGACTACTATTAGCGGTTATTCCACAACTAACTTTTATCATTTCACATCGCGTTCTTCTCTAATTGTGCAGGTGACGGGGGTATACGACAAAGGAAGAGAACCCCTGGGGAAACTTCCTGTAATAGACTATACGGGGTTGCTGTAAGATAAAATTATCGTCTAGAAGAAATGCTTCATCCTCAAATAAATTCCCTCATCTCATTATTTAAGCAAGTGAATGGAAATCAGTCTGGGGAATTTGTATAAAGGTTTAAGTACTTCCTCTGGGAAGAAATCATCATTTCAGAGGACACATACCAACATTTTGTCTATAAGGTCAAAATTACAACCACATATTATAACCAAATAAACGGTACCAAAGGAAAATACTTCTAAGTAGCTTCAACTTGAATGGTCAAACATTTCTTACAATTTCTTCCACAGACTTAGAAGTCAGAGACTATCAAATGGCAGTTACCATGGTTACTCAGGACTTTTCTCCCTCGTCCCTAGGGTATATTAGGCTTTCAAAATGGCGTCTATAGGGTTGGTTGTTGTACATCGTAACCCACGGGGTAAACTTACCAGGATCTGCTGTTTTTCCTGCGGATTTAGGATCATTGTAATGCGCCACGATTCTTTTGTCGTTTGTCAACTGAATATCTTGTTCACCTCCTTTGTTACTACAATCAAGGGAAAAAGGACATCTTAGTTTAAGAGCGCGCGGTATCTCCCGTAAACAAAACTGGTCAACAAAGGGCCACTGGGGTTACGAAATCAGTATAAGATTCCGGGAAGCTGCCCAACCACCCCTCCCCTAGCCTACTATTTTGCCCTAGGTAAGAAGTAAGTATTAACGTTGGGTTGGGGGTGGGGTAGGTGGGCACTTTTCCAGATTCTTATGCTGACACTAAAAATCAGGCGAAAGATAGATGACCGCGCGGGGAGAAGGGAGGGGGGTGGTTTAGGCAGTGATAATGGGGATAGTAGTAACAAGAGCTTTGCAGTTATTTCCTGGTGACTTTTTTTATTCCCATTAATATGATTATTCCAAGCGTTAAGGAATTAATACCCTGCTACAAATATTACTTACGTACCTGAGTACATTTTTCCTCTCCGCCAGAGCTATTTGCTCCTCGTCTGTGAACAGTATCGTGTGGTGCGGTGTGGGTATTTCCAAGTTGGGAAGAATTCCTCTTGTGACGGACGGAACTTGTGGCAGGATTCCATGATACACGAGCAAGTCATCAACTAGTAGCTGGAAAACACAAAGGGAGCTTAAGAAACGACGTTTTTTAAAGACGCACGTTGACTGGAAGTGTTTTGTTTTTGCATTCTTGCGCTGTGATTTTGACCACATTTTTTCGGGCAAATCGTCTCTATGAGAGTTAAGAAAATTAGCTATTCAAATTTGGCAGCATCAAGATTTAGGGCCTGTTTATATGGAGGTGGGGGACCCCATGTAGGTGAGGTAACTCGCTTAGGTGGAGTAACCCGCCTGTCCATGTAATCTCTCATTTTAATTTGATCACGTTTACATGATAGGTGGGGTGACCCGCCACATGTTACCTCACCTATCTGGGGCCCCCCACCTCCATGTAAACAGGCCCTTATTAAAATGGAAACGTTCCCACTTCCGGTTGACATGCGTCGCTCAAAACCGCCTTTGTTTTAGCTCCTTTATTAGATTACTTCATAACCTTCGCTCAAGTAGGTACACGGGAAAAGTACATTTCTCTCGAATGACGTTTCGAGTTAACTCCTAAAGTTTTCCAATCTTGCCAAGACTCTCAGCTTTACATACATGTTTTAGCAACTACTAAATCGCAGGAACGTTGGAAGGGACACTTCTGATCATAAACTGTCTCCTCAGCTGATGGTGTCCACTAAGAACACATACAACTGACACCTAAATAAACGGGAGCCCATGGGTTTTAACGATGGGACTTTATACTCCGCTAACCGAATGCTTCCCTTTTAAGGAGTGCCTTTATGCATGATTTCACAGATAGGTACATTTGACTAATCAACCACAATTTTCCATGGTCTACACTCTTATAGACCATAGAAATGACGTCATAAAATGTTCAGAACTCAAGTGGAACCACAAGCCGCAGGCGAGTGGTTTCACTGCAAAGTTTTGAACATTTTATGGCGTCATTTCTATGGTCTATAAGAGTGTAGACCATAGAAGCTTGGGGTCGATTTGGTTTTTACAATAACATTTATATTTTTAAGAAAAACCAAAAACAAAACAACCGGCATTGCGTGACATGTTACGTCATTTTCATGGTCTAATCTCTAATAGACCATAGCTCTCAACCAATCAGCGCGCGAGGATTTGCTCAGAAATTGTAAAACATAGAATGAGGAGAACAAGGATAAATTTGCTTGTTATGGGCATATTTATTACGTAAGTGAACGTACACGTTTTTGCCTTTGCCTTACCCCAAACTGCTGAACTCCTCTTATGGGTGTCTTGCTGTAATTCCAGACTTTTACCATGGAAACAGTCACGGGTTCGTCAAACACCACATATATTAAATTAATCTAGAAAGGACAAATGAAATGGCATTTTGAAACACAGTCAGGTTTACATGAGCATTGTGAGAATATCTTGTAAAATTTTGCGTGCGCCACTCGAATCAAATCCACAGAACAGTGTCCCTATCAGGTTCTATGCTTTACAGAGTTATCATTGAAAAGAAAAAAAGCTAGTAAGACTCTAGCTATCTTGAAAACAAGGCCGAGTTTTCCAAGGTTCCCAATAAAATAAAATAAAATGAAATAAAATTAGATGAATGAGATGACATGAGATGAAATGAAATAAAACGAGATGAGATGAAATTAAATTAATTAAGACGAGATGAAAAGAGATGAGATGAGATGAGATAAAATGAGATGAAATGAGATGAAATGAAATGACATAAAGTGAAATAAAGAAATAAAGAAAGAAATGCTTACAATTCCAGGTAAGATAGGTGCAAGCCACATATGCCTTCCGTCGTATGTGTCATTAAAACCGTCAATCAACTTGTCTGGAGTCCTGATATCATCACTGACTCCTTCCAACTCATTCACACTGTGTGGATATGCAGTGATGTTATTTCCAGTCAGACGTATTCTGTAACCATTCTCGTCATAGAATTCCAGACCATTAAGACCAATGTAATACGGATCACCCCAGGTTGAGAATAGCTGGAACTGAAAAACAACTGGAAACCTGTTAAGAAAAAGTGAACTCGAACCTTATCTCAATCCCGCGGATCCGACCTTTTACTCATATATATAACACTTTTGACAAGAAGGTACCCCTTTCGTATACCTTCTATTGACAAATGGTACCCCTTTTTACCCCTAAACATACCTAGTTTGGAACTTTGCATCCCTTTCAACTGCTGTAAATACAATCTTTAAAAAATTAATAAATCAGGAAACCAGAACGCTTTCACGACTTTTTCTCAGCCACAAAATGAATCTGTTGGCCCTTTTAAGGCTTTTTTTATCGACCGAAAAGAGAGATCTTTCTACCTTTTCATATACTTCAACAAGTGAAATCGACTTTGTGGACCGTGTCAGTGTTCTTAAGCCAACATTAACACTTATTTCTCACTTAGGGCAAAATGTTGGCTTAGGAGAGGAGTAGGTGGGCAGTTTCCCAGAGACGTATAATGATTTTAAATAATTGAGACCACGATTTGAAAGAAAGCCATAAAATTAAACCGAAGAAAGTTTTGAAATTATATAATAAGATGAATTATTTGAAGGATACAGCCACAAGGCATTAGAGTTGGTTCGTAGTCAGGCATGAGCTTCTTCAAATTTACCTTACTTTCCGACCTGTACATCCAAAACAAGAACGTAAGTTAAAAAATAACCTGTAAATCCGAAACGAAGAACTGAGAATGTGTTTCAGCACAATTAAAAAAACGTTAAGAAATAAGCAGAGGAAAAGAGAGAAAACATGTAAAAGACGTTGATAACAAAGTAATAAATAACACAGACGTAAAAGATGTGCAGCCTAAACCGGAGAAAACAGGTGTGGTTCTACGACATCAATATTGAAGTACCAAACGCTTCAACCTTCCCAAGGGTAGACTATTCACAGTCCCCTGTTAGGGAGCTGAAGACTAGCTTAAGCAACAACGATGACGATGGCAGTAAAAACATCAGTAAAAAAATGAATTTGCGTCCCTTCAAACTTTATCGCGTCTATTTGGAACCGTTCAATTCGTCAAATGTAAGCGACTTTTCCTGGAGATGAATTCTTAAGGGCTTTATCCATGTTGAAATATAGAAAGGAAAATTTGTCTTCGTACGTCCACGTCCTCCATAAAACGTCGAGTTGGGAGGTTTCACGTCGTTCTCGTGCAGTGGACGTCAAAGAAATGTACTAAAAAGCGTGATGCACGCGCAGAGCTGTTGTTTTCCTCATAAACCAATTGTTTTTTGACATTGCTGTTGTCGTCGTAGTAGTAGTTGCTTAAGGTCCCTATTTTTTCGTAAGATCGCCTAGATCGAGCGCTTTGCGTTTCATGCAGCCATCTTGGACGAAAAAAAAAAAAAACTACTTAGGGTAGATTTGACACTCGTCCAAGATGGCTGCCCGTAACGCAAAGCGGCTCAATCTCGACGATCTTACGGGAAAATAGAGGACTGTGAACAGTCTATCCCCAGGGCTTCTCCTTAGGAAATGGGAGACAAATCCCCGGGACGAGGTTGTAAGCGGGTCAGGGTAAGATTATTTTATACCCTTGTATGAACATTTCTGAATGACAACTTTCCTCTGAAAAAAAAGACGAAACAAACCATTATCTCATACTTTAACAACACTTAGGCGCTAAAAAGATTTCGATGAAACCCATGCAAAAAACGGAAAAATACGATGTGTTAAACGCAAAACATTCAGCCTGATAAAACGCCCTGAAACAGCCATTGTAGTCACTGACAACGTTAATACGTTTGCTTTTTCTTTTCACCAATTGGTGTGGACTTTCAGGAGATTTGATTGACTCAATTTATTCGAAACTGTAAAGAACGTTTTCCTTACTGATTTCTTAAAATAAACCCTAGCAAGTAGCTGTTGTTTGCAGTCAAATAACAAACCTGCGTTCTGCACTCTTGGCTTTATCGCCTTGTACTGGAAATTCTTTTTCCGGTTTGATGAAGTAGATATCCTGACCGTAATCAAAATGAACATTTCCTGGGCCTAAAATAGACAAAAAGGTTGGGCATGACAGGGTGCAAAGAAAGTCACTTTTACAGCTTGCCATTTGGGCAACCTGAAGCTAACATTTACTAGCCCAAATATCATTTCAACTAGCCCAAAAAACGTTTTGATGAGCAGATTGATTTCACAGTTCTTCTGTAATTTGAATTCCTCAAAAAATTTCACTTGCCCGTCGGGCAAGTTAATAACAGAATTCACTAGCCCGATAGCAAAATCCACTAGCCCCGGGCTATCGGACACTACTTTCTTTGCACGCTGCATGAGATTATTTATAGCAAAAAGAGAAAAAAGACATCATCCCTCAGAAGCCTTCCTTGTCTCGGTTGCGGTTGTTGATGTTGTTGCTTTTCTTTACAATTCAGAATAAAATACGAATACGTATGGAGAGAGTACGTATGGAGCCATGTTTCAATAGTCTCGTAGGGTAGTCAATGGATACGTTTTAAACCCAGGACTCATTTCATGAGTAGGTGAAATATGATCATCCAGGTGATATAACCAGAATTTAATACCATCACGTGACGTGGTACAACTCCCTTTGACTCTGAAGATGACTACCGCACAGGTTGTCGAAACGTCAGTCGGGTCAATTTAGGTTTCTGGGTAACTGCCCACCTACCCCTCCCCTACGCTAACATTACCACTTACTTCTTACTTAGGGCAAAATGATGATTTAGGGGAGGGGTAGGTGGGCAGTTTCTCAAAAACCTAAATCGATCCCGTCGGTCACCGTCAACAACAGTCCTATTCTGGACTACAATCACCTGAACGATCGTGCTCCACCTACATATGGTTACGTTATTGTTTTTCTAGTTTTGTTGGCAGACCTTTTCTTAAAAGGAACCCTTCTGCTGGTGAAATGGTCCTCTCATCAAGCTTAACATGAACTTGTTTGGCCTGGAAACAAGTAGAAATAACACCCCGTAAGTTACAGTAAGAATTTGTGCTTCAGTAGAAAAGCATTAATAGGCCACTTCCGAGTTGCCTCAAGTCTCTGTTTCAAAGCGAGGCTAATTGCGAAACCATCGATATGAAAGTAATTGGAACCTCATTTTCACAACAAAGGTTTTGCACTTAGCCTCGTTTTGAAAGTGAGAGTTTTGAAACTCGGAAATGGCCTACTGATTTAACGCGGGACGCGCATGGTAGAAACGTTTCCTGAACCCCCCTACCCCTTTTGCTGATCCCACAGTGTCTCGGGGCGTCCCCAAACACTCGATCTTGTTTCCAAAGGGTGTCTGCTTACGGATTGTAGTATTAACCCATCAAGTGCTACAGAGCTCGAAATGCGCGAAACTGAGGCATATCAGCACTTGATCCTGGCAGAAACCCAAGAAGGGAGAATTGTTCCATCCAGCCAAATCCTCTTGTGGGTTTTCTACCAAACCTAGAGTTTCTATGCTTTGCTGGCGAAGATTTTCCTACTGTTGCTTCCTAATCGTTGGCCAGAAATATGCCGTTGTTGAGTTTACACACAGAACCTCCAAGAAGAGCTACACAAATGTAAAGAATATATAACCATGTGAGGCTGAGGTAAAAAACGCCAAACTGAGGACATTCTCACGTGCGCATCACACGATGTAGCTCCTTTAAGCGGATAACAGTAAACGCCCGTCTGCTACTTTGAACATTACTTCCTATCAATGTAATACGTTTCTTACCACTCTAAAGTGTTCACCTCCTCCCCTTTTCAAAATTACACAATTCACTTCTCTTCTTCCCACCCCACCCCATTCCTAACATTGTTCGGTCCACCCTCTCTCGAACTTCGCGAGGTTGGGCGATGCATGCATTTCTAGTGCGTTTCTTACCCCCCTAAACGTATCGTCTATTGACTTGTTATAGTTCCAGACTCGTAGCCCAATCAGGGGGGTGGGCTGTCCTAGGTCCACAGTTAGAAGGTGGTCTTGTCCATCAGTGAATGGTACCAACCACATGTGTTCATCACTCATGGTCAGATTTGATCCATCTATGATTCTGTTGGAATAAAAAGAGCCGGGAGATGACTTAACCCTCTGAGCCCCAAGATCCACATACAAATTCTCCAGACTGATTTCCATACATTTCTGTTAAGAATAGTTGAGAGAATTTGGTTTAAGATCAAAGCGTTCTCCCTTTGGTAATCAATTTAGTAATTCTCATAACCTTTGCTCTTGATGATCTGCTGATGTTGTTAGGACAAAATTGATGTTGGTCACTTTTGGGACCAAAAGGGTTAATACAGTGTTCGTACAGATTTTTGGGTCCAAAATTTTAAAAGACTTTGGCCAGCCTTTTTTCCAACAATATTTTTTTTTCAGACTCAAGGTTATCAAATAGGTGATCAACAGAGACCTTAAAAAACGCAGGAACAACGCCTTTTTTCATGATGCGCTGCTATTTGCCGGCAAGGACCAGAGGACTTGGTCGGCTAGGAGGAATTGTGGGTAGCTTCCTTCAAATGATCCCCGTTTGCGGTCGGGGAACATTTGCGATACTGTAAAGTTCGCAAGAACTCAAAGCAGCAAGAAGCGAACGAATGTAAGCAGGTACTTACTTATCAAGTGTCCTATCGTCATCTTCGTATTCTGGGAGATCATTAAGATCCCTTGGACAAGCCTTGTTAAAAGAAAGAGAACACCACAAATGTAACACGCATTAATAAAATAAAAATGAATGAAGCAGTGAAAGGCTTACAATGATCAGGTTTGCTTCTCCTACCTTAAGGTGATTCCCTAGTTTTGCACTGCGCATCTCTTACTGCGCATAACAAGATGGCCGCCGTAAAAAAGAGCATGTGAAGTAATATTATTAAAATGGAGTTGACTGACTGTGCATAACGTAAGCAGTACGCGTGTTGCTGAGTTCGACCTCCTCTTGGAGAACCTCGATAGTGGATGTTTGACTTGTGCTTACTCACTTTGATTTTCATTTAAACACTTTCTTTATCACATTGTGTCCTAAATGTGATATCTCCATGTAAATTCTGTAAAAACGGATTTTTTAATACTTTCTTCCCCTTTCACATACATTCTATTTTGAAACTCGCCCCAGTCCTCTCTCAAAAATCAGAGAAATGCGTTTGGTGCGCACTTTCTGCAGCTTTACCGCAAAAACGAGTACGGTGACCCCCATTTTTTATTTCATGATTTTAATAAGGACAGTGCTTCCTTTTGATGAGAAAAAAATTGGCACAAATCTATGTTCAGTTTTTTGGCAATTTTACTAAATTGTACGGATTGAGCCATCACGGGTCGAAAAGGGCGCGTCCAATTTAATTCTACTTTGGAGCGTAAAGTAAAAACAAGGGCATTAAAAGGCATTTTTCTGGTACGTAAGTGGATAAACAATACATTAAAGTCAAATTCTGTGTGATGTCGCATGCATCATCGAAAAAATCTCTCCTTTTTGTCTAGTTTTGAGCTGCCCGCGGTTTTTGTAAAAGGGTCCTAAATAGCCGTATTTGTCAGCATTGCGACGTCAAAACGAGCACGGTGACCCCCACTTTTTATTACTTTTTTATCATCTTCTTGACTTGTTACATCAGTGTACCAAGTTTTAGCTAAAATCTATGTTAGGTTCTTTTACTATGGAATCACCTCAAGCATGCTATAGGACAGAGGAATGACTTCCTGGTTGGGTCCCAAAAGCTCCATTCCTGTAAGTCCCATATAAAACGGATCACCCCATGTGGACAAGAAATTCAGCTGAAGAACTGAAAAACAACAAAAACAACTTTATATTTATAAAGAAATATCGGGTATTTTTTCGTGCGACCAGGATTATGGAAAACCAAATTTAGGGAGTACTCTACTTTAGTTAAAATTCTCGACTCCTTAAAGATTATGCAAAAGGGGGCGAAAAGATGAATCTTTAGTAGCTCTTGTATGATCTGTCTTAAAAGCGTTAAAGGTCTTTATACCGAATGCTATGCTTGCTGCAATAGAGAGGAGAAGTAAGACGTCACGTTACCATGGTAGCAAAATTTCTGGATCACAACAATTGGGAGCTTAACCAACGACGACAGCGACGGCAACGAGAACGGCAAAAAAGCAATAGGTTATTACAAGCAAAACAATAACGCTGCACGTGCGTCACGCTTCTGAACATTTCTTAGCCGTCGTGGCACGACTGCGGCAATCACATGAAACTTTCTAATTTCACGCGCCCGCTTCAGTGGAGTAGGTGAACAAAAAACAAAAATTTTCTTTTTCTAAACACAGATACGGTCCTTTTGGATCCGACCCCAGAAAAGTTCGCCAATATTAGACAAAAAATGAAATTGAATAAGAACGACGAAGTTGGAAACAGTGCGAATTCACTTTTTAAGTGATATTTTCCGTTTGTTGTCATCCAGAAAAATTGCTACCATGGCAACGTGACGTAACGACTCCTCTATTGGCCATTGCTTACGATCTAGGAGAGTAAAGAAACTGATGACGGCACAAGGAAATTGCTTTCTCTGTTTTGTCTGCTATGACGCACAGTTTTAAAAATGTTTATGAGGTTATTCCAGCTTGAAGGCTTCTCAAGCGGTTAGCATAGGAACAGCATTATTGAACTACCTTAACTGGAACAAATCTTCGAACAGTCGAGTGCCAAAAGGCAATGTTTTCTCTTTGAATAACATAAAACAAATAGATTCCATTTTGCCGTGTGTGTTTGCAGTTACATTTCACAGAAGACTTCAAAATGTGGCCAAAACATCATTGAGACACTCGCAAGTGGCTCGTGTGCCACTTTTGGTTCACACCACATCGTGTTAGTGGCTAACTGACTAACAACAGTACCTACCTCTGCCTTCAAGATAACCGCTTGAGCTTGGTACACCATCTTCTACAGATAAAAAGAACCACACAAAGTTAGGCCAATCATTTCCTTATCAACCTCACCGCCTTGAGAAATAAGTGACAACTGTTTGATATTCTGCTATTGATAATGAAACGGTGAATAAAGTGGGAGTTTTCGGACAATCAAGGTCATGATTCGACCAAAACCGGCGCCTATCGCCCAGAGAAAGCCGTCACAGTTTCATAGTTTTAGGCTTTTTATAGATTCAATTTTCGCCCCAAAATACTCTCCACCAATCAGAGTACAGTAGGACTACCAGTAACTGTGATACAGAAACAGAAGCCATGAAATCTGGACCGAACAAAGAAGATATCTCGGGACTGTGCAGATATTTGGAAAAAAATGAATTTCAAAGAAAAGGCATCTAAAAATAGAAAATACACGAGGAGCCGATGGCCACTTCGGAGTAATGGGCTTCTCCATAATCTTATACTTTGGGTTGCCTGTGAGCGTTTAATGGGTTTCCTGTAACCAACCTTCTGTCTCATCAGCCTTCAGAAGTTCTTGACCAGGTTTCGTTTTTCTGGCGTGTTTGGCAGATGTAAATGGTCGATCTCCACTTCCCTGAAAAATGTTAGAAAGAAACGTTAGTGCATTTGACATTTCATGTGATTAGTGAATTTTGTGTACTTAAAGAATTGTGGGGTATTGCACCTAACCCGAGATGGGGTCTTACCTTATTAGAAATAGTGGTGGGTAATTACTATATAGAAAACAGAGCTACAAATTGCTTATAATAAGATCCGCAGAATACAAATCATTATTGACAAAATACTGCACAATTTTTGGACTATTCCACACACATCATGTAAAAATAGCTGTAATTGCAGGCGATTAGAAGAGACCGCAATCCTAATCTCCATGTTACTGTAACGCATTGCCAGCACGTCTGTAGCCAGCATTTGCTTGGACTTCTTCTACTAACTGAAATGCATAGAACGCAATCTGATCACGCGCATTCGTACCCTCTATCACCTCTATCACCCTCTGTCACATGAAACTTACGCAAAGGACGGCGCTGGAGCAAAAGCATTCCGTCCGTCCCTAACGTCTGGTCATTGTTAGTCTTTAGATTCCTGACTCATAGTTATTGGCAGTACCTTCACATGGTTTCATGGTATGAATTAGTTTTTCATTATTTTCACAGCTAAATTTAGTTTTCTCTTAATCTTTGGGTAATGACAGAGCGGACGAAAAAGAAGACTATGAAAATCAACAGGGACGCCCTCTTCGGACACCCTACAGACCAACTCTTTCTTGCTCATGTTAGAGACATTTCTAACTGAGAGGAAACTACCTTAGAGAAAAACAGGTAAAATTTGGCTGGAATTAGCCAACCAGTGTCTTCCCGTTTAGAGAAGTGCCTAGAAGTACGAGGAAGATTGCCGTGAGAGAGTTGTATACTCACGCCTTCTTCATCTTGATCTGCAGTTGATGGTCGTTCAAAGTAGCAACTGCGCAGCAGTTCATCCTCGTCTTCTTCATTTCCGTCATATGTTTGATCATACTGAGCCATGGCTTCCAAAATTTCCTCATCCATGGTGAACAAAATGGTCTGCAAAATATCATAATGTACCAAAATCACAAATTACAAATCAGTGACCTCTTAGAAATTAAAAACCACTCCACTTGTTTTCCCATATACAATAGCTTCAGCGTGCTTGGGACAAATCGCCCATGTGAGGTAAACCAAAGGTAGTCTTGGATTCTGAATTCCATGTCCTGGATTCCAGGATTCCAGATTCCTTGAGCTCAATTCCTGATTTTCAAGCCCAGGCCTGTTCCGGAATCCACAAGCAAAAATTTCCCGGATTCCCGTGGAATCTGGATTACCTTACAAAGTGAGACACAAATAAGCCTCTTGCAAAAGCCTGTGCCTACATGTGTCCGTATTATGTAAAGGGAAAAGAAAATATGGATTTCTTACATCACCAAAGGGATCATCTGCGCCTAGGATACCACTAGCCCTGCAAACAAACAGTAAAAGCGATATTGCGTTACCAAAAGGAGAACGACAGTGCAATAAATGCTGACATCAGTGTATAAGAGCCTTTTATCGCCTACAGTACAAGAACCACGCCCTACAAAATGTCTGAACAAATCAAATCTGTCTTGCTTCAAATCAGGTTGAAGGTTGCGTAAAGTTGTTACAAAAAGTAGATCTACTCTCTACTTTCTGCAACAACTTTTTGCAACATTCAACTACCTGATTTGAAGCAAGACAATTTTGATTCGTGCATGGTAAAACGCGTAACTTGGCTTTTCATTGAGTCTCCATTTGTAGGGCTTATCAGACACAATTAACTACTTGCATTGCTTTACAGCTATATAATATTAAAAAGTCCTGCTTAGAGTGATCAAATCGCGTTTAGATAGCACTATATCCTGATGAAAACAGAAAACCGTAACGGTGGTGGATGTGCACTATTTGTTAAGAACAAATGTCCTAGCAAACGAAGAACCGATTTGAAAACTGAGTCTTTGGAAATGATGTGCGTGGAGATTTGTCCCAACAAGGCTAAAAATACGATATGCGCTGTAATGTATAAGCCTCCCAGTAGGAATCCAGACAAATTCATATCTGGATTAGAACAAGAAGTTCTTGAAAGGCTGAGTGATGAAGTACAAAAGGACTTGGTCTTCATGGGCGACTTCAACGCGAATGTTATTTCTCCGAACCATGTAAATACACCAGGAAGTTACTGTAAACAACACGACTGCATGGTTTTACTCGTGGCCTCCTCTATTAAGATTATTTTTTTTATCATATTAGTATTATTATTATTATTATTAATGATAAAATGAAGAAAATCTTAAAATCTTATGCAATTTGTATAGGTAATAGCATGATTTGTAGTGATATTTGGCATAAATACCACGAGTGATATTTCAAAATTGTTAAACGTAATTTCACGAGCCGTTAGGCGAGTGAAATTTGAGACAATTTTGAAATATCACGAGTGGTATTTACGCCAAACATAACGTACAAATCTTGCTATTATTTGTTTATACTACTTCACACTAAAGGTTTGTAATTTGCACATATAGGTATTTCAAATTAAGCTGAAATACCACTGCTCTAAGCCAATCAAATTGCAGAAATTTCTCATGTAGTGGTATAAATTCATTAAATGTACAATTAAATAATCTTTTCTTGAAAACCTTTATGTGAAAAACCTTCATTCGTGCATGGTAAAACGTGCGAAACATCGCTTTTCAACACTTCAAAAACGATGAACGTTTTGGGAGAAACTAAATTTTAAAAGACGCTATACCAATAGAACACAAAGATGGCGCCATTTAAATCTAACCATGGCCTCGTCATGAAAAAAAACATGACCTACTTTGATTCGCTGAATTTGTTAGCTAGGAGGCCTTTTTATATTCAGAGCTGTCGAAAAGACAAGACAAATTGTTTAACATTTTTTCAACTACCCCCAGGCTCAAACATTGAAATCGACAAAAGTTTATCAGTTTAAAAATTTCACTCGAATGTTAACAAACATCTTGCTTTGAGCGTCAAACAGGTCGTAAAAAAAACAGGGTCGAAGTTTTAATATTTGACCACTCAACATGTAGTACTTTCCTCTGAGCGCCAAGTAAATCCCAAATCTACACATCTTATTTTCTCAAATATTACGTATCCCTCGAAGACGAATACACCTGGGAAGGCTAGAATTAAGCACTTATACCACTTAGTAAAATGGATGAATTCTAAATTTCAAAAACTAATATACAAGTCATTTAAAATATAAAAATGTCTCGGTTAAAATATTCAACTAATTGGCAGATGTTCCTTTCAAGCTTCATGCGCCTCCCTCGCTTATACATAATACTTTTCTCAAGGTGCTTTTCACAGTCTGGCGTATTTCTTGATATCGCCAATAATAAATCATACATGCCTATTTTTTCAAACATGAAAAAATAAACCAAAGTTGTACGATGAATTAATTTCAGACATTCATAGACAAGTCATTTAAAGGAAAAAAATACTAAATATGTCTTGGTTTCGAGAACTTATGAACTTGGCAGATGTTCTTTTCACGCTTCATGCGTCTACTCACCTCATGTACAATACTTTTCTCAACAAAGAATACAATATCTATTGGCTACTCGCCTTAAGGCAACATATTCGATTCTCAGTGATGCTGTATGTCATAACATGTTCTAGTTTACTGGCTATTCTAACGAACGGAAATTTAAATGAGATATACCTGCCATCAACAGTTTATCTGGGTTTTTAATATGTCGTCCGAGGCTGCCTGGTTTAATCTTTACAGATGACTTTTGTTTATGGTCACTCCTTGCACAGACAAACATTTCCTATACATGGGGGGCAGCCATACATGGGCTTTTTGAGGTACTCTGGTGATAAGACAGAAGACGTTCATATTGTTTTGTCAAGAATTTTACCCATGAAACATTTTTATGTTAAAGATTACCACAGAATTCTTTTTCGACAGAAAAGCTACTACTCTTGTTTTAACTCCGTTTAAAATTTCCTCCGTATTTAGCAACGCAATGAAGGCATCACCACTCGGGTTTTCTTTCTTAAATCCCTTGACAATGATTAGCATGTTATTGAAGATTACTACAGAATTCTTTTCCGCGACAGGAAGGCTATTTATCATGTTTTAACACAGAACAAAATATCCGTCGTATTTAGCCACGCAATAAAATGAACAACACTCGTGTGTTCTTATCTGAATCTCTTTACAACTATTGGCATGTCACATAAAAAAATGTCTTAAAAACACGATGGAAAAAACACGATAGATTCAAATCAAGTCTAAAAACTTACTTTACCTTTAGTTTAAATTTTAATAACATGCTGTGTTCCGTCGAATGCATGTTGTGTTTATTTTCGTGGCGGGCAGACATCAACTAACATTTTTCGCGAAAAACTACTACCCGTAGAAAATCGCTTTGGCGTAGTACGTGTTTAATACATTGGAGCTCCGCCCTAAAGAAATACCTTTTTTTAGGCTTCAAATTTATGAAAGGGTAGGTATATTTACCAATTATTCCACGAGCCCGAATGGGCTCTGAGTCAATAGCCCATGAGGCTGAAGGCCGAATGGGCTATTGACTCAGAGGCCATGAGGCCATGACTCAGAGGCCATGAGGGCGAGAGGAATAATTGTTTTAGTAAAATCCAACTAGTTGGTCAAAAATATAGAGACAAAACAACTTTAGCTACTGTAGTTAAAGCTAGACTTTAATCCTTTTTTTGCCGCCAAAAATCCCGCGCTTTTCGCTATTAGGGGGCTACAAATATAGCCAACTAATCAGAACATAGCATTGATAATAGACCACTAGTTAGATTTTACGAAAAAAGGATAAGGAAATCTGTCATTGGGGTCTGTCATAGGACATAAAAGGGCTAACAGACGCATTTCATGGCTGTCAAACAGTCAAGAAAACTTCCTGGTTTAGTGATTTATTCATACTTTAAATACAGTGTGCATTTACAGCAGTTTAAAGGGAATGCACAGTTCTAAATATCATTAGTATGTGTATTTGACTCTTGAAAAATTCAGCTTTTAAATCACGCATAATTTAAAGAAGGATTCATATAAGTTCGGGATAGAATCACAAATGACTCTTCACGATGTTTAGTTGAGACAGTTTGGCATATACAGTACTAGAGTTCAAAGATTTTCACACGTTCTTGTTAAATTGATCCATTATTATGAATAGTACGGGCTGATAATTGACTTTCACTAAAAAATAACAAAAACGAGACATTTTTTCTCGTTCCTGTACGACATATGTTACGTTAAACACTCTTTAAAATTGCTTTTTCGGGTAGCCCTTATTTTCGGGGTTACTGTTACTTTAGGAACTCTACGGTAAATCAAGAAGGATTTACAGCATTTTCACTCGAACTTTCTAACGTCTTACTTTGAGCGCCAAACACGGCGTATTAAACGGCCGGTCGAAGTTTAAATTAGTTGATGACTAACAGGTAACGTATGATATCAATATTAGTTCTTGACGTGGCCATGCGGGCAAGACACAACCGTAGGTAACTGTCGTACGAACTGAACTTATCGGTCCAGATCTTGATTTGTGATATACGAATTACGAAGCAGGCTGGAAAACCTCTATCCATTAAACTGCCTGAATGAAACAAACGAGTTCGATACATTCTATGTCCAGCGAGCGTGTTTATTTGCTGATAAACTCTCTCTATCTCAGTCTCTAACCCTTAAGTATTACTGCGCAGCTACTACTTGCTGAAGTTCGCTTATACTCTCAAGAAAACAAGACCTAGGTTCCTCTTTGCGCCAAGTAAGTCAAATTGTAAGTACTTCTGAAAGACGAAGACACATTGCAGGGCTAGAAGCAGTTATACCACTTAGAAAAATGGATAAATTATATAACTTCCAAAGCTGACATACAAGTCTATTAAAATGAGAAAATGTCTCTTGGCTTACAAAAGTCATATTGGCAGATGTTTTTTTTTTTTCACACTTCATGAGTCGTCCCCGTTCATGCACAATAATTTCCTCAAAGTACTTTTAATAATTCGACGTATTTCTCGATATCGCCAACAGTAAATAAAAGGATTTAAAGTACAATTTAGCATAACAAGGAAAAGCGAGGACGCTTTAGCTTTAATATTTTGCAAACTATCGTTAGTTATAAACACAATTTCAGACGTACAATATGGAAGATAACAAACCAGGAAAACAACGAACACAAAAAAGGCATTATAAGCGACCTTGTTTTGTCGTAATAACTCCTCAGCTTGGCCATTTTGTATCTGATGTTCGCGTAGTATTTGATTTCGGTGATACCGTACGACTTTAAAAATATACACGTATGCCGCAGTCGTCAACACAAGACCAACAAATAACAATATTGCAGTTGCTACATCATTGCCTCCCGGGATTGAAATGTATATAGAGGCAGATACGGCGCTTGTTAACCATAGGGATACCAGGGCCATAGTGACACGTTTTGAAGTGACAAGTTCTTGGTATCGAAGATGGAGGAAAATAGAAAGAAGTCTGTCCACAGCAATGGCGGTTATATTCAGGAATGTCGCAAAACCGGGGAGGGCGATTGCGAAATACAAGGAAAGTAAAATGGTTGGACAGAATGAGTCGAAACCGAGAAAGTCATCAGTCGATGACATTTTTAACATCACTGCAATGACAGCAGCAGTCGCTGGTTGGGACAACATTCCCACAGCAATATCGGAGACAGCGAGGCTCAAAAACATTTTCTTTGCATTGGCGGGTATCGATGAGGCTTTCCACAATGCGTAGATAACTAACAGATTTCCAAGAGCTGCCAGTGGAGAAAACAGCGAGTGCAAAACACAGAGACCTAACGCAAATTCCTTATCAGCTCGAAGAAGTCTTACGAACTGGTCCAACAGTCTAGAGCAAGAGTGGGCAGACATGGCAAACTTTGCTGAACCTTACAACATCGACTGCACACAACTGTCACGTTTTATCCTTTAACCTGCTCCCGCCAATTTTTACACCTGCGCACAGCTTGTCATAACATGCCCCTAGTTTATTATTATCGATTACAACAAACTGAAATTAAAATGAGATATATCCATTAAAAATTCGTAGGGTTCTTAAGACATATGGAGCAGTTTACTGGCTTGAGATGACTTTTGTTTTCGGTAACTCCTGAAATACGCAAACGTTTACTACTCACTGATGATAAGACAGAACGTGATCATGTATTTATGAAAATGTCATGTTATATTTTAATTTTATCAAGATCCTTTGTTCCATTTTTTTAACCGATTTGATGGTGATATTACCAAAGAATTGTTTTCTTTCAAGAAGGCTAACCTCGTTTTAACTCGTGAACAAATTTTTTACAATTTGCATCAGGCCGTTTTTTACAAGTCACGTAGAAAAACTATCATTGCAAAAAAAGCAATCCTGATTACAAAATGCGTAGCTTCCAATAATTACAAAATGTTACAACAATTTTAAGGACATGTGTAATGTGTGCAATGATAGAAACTGTGTAAATATATAGAATGCAGTAACCCTTACTAAAAAAGTCTTTCGTTATTGAAAATGCAACAGAACTTGAGCATTGTCATCTAAAAAAACCCGAGGATGCATCTTCGAAAGGAATTAAATTCAACAAAAAAATTAAGAAATATATGAAAGACGCTAGACTCGCAAGCGGTACTGGGTAATTGATCAAGGGGTTAAAAAGACGGATCAAACGTTTCGGTTGGAATGTGACGAGCGCGTTCAAGTCATAAATAAAGATTGGTAATTAGTAACTGCAGACTTTGTAGGACGAGACGCCAAGACTAACCGTTTCCCTTATGACTGAGCCCAATACTTTTTAATCTTATGAATTACGAGACGGAGAGTGGAGTCTCTAAGGCAGTGTCATCATTTCATGCCCTCCTTCGCTGCAGGGTATATGAAATGGCGCCTAAATTTCCCACGATGGCGACCAAAAACCTGAAAATTAGCCGACAAACTGGCGCCCAGAATTCCTCATCACAGTTTTTTTTAAGACATTGTGAATATTTGTAATTGGTGATAAAGATATTTGCAGCTTTAACAATAAGCGATACAGTACCTTGCAATCTCCCCGTGGAATATCAGGCTCTCGTCCAGGGTGATATCAACGCACCGCACTCCTCGAAAAGAATGGATTCTCGATTTGTTGTAATTCTAACAAGAGAAATTTGGTGATCGTTGTGTCAGGACAGAAGCATATGCTTCTGTTCAGGAGGCTGATGAACGATTTATAACACTATAACACTTATGCAAAGTTGTTGCCTTGGTGACTCCAATTGGTTAGAAGTTGTAATACCGACATAGGAGGATTAACTGTGACGAGTTTAAAGTTTGTGGCAAAAGCAAAATTTTTAAAGTAATACTAAAAAAACACAAAAATAATTTATCGATGATAATGGTAATAATAATAATGACAATGAAAATAATTTACTGATTACTATCATTAATAAAAATGACACTGATAATGATAATGAAAAGGATAAAGATTATGATTATGATAATGATAATGCAAATAATAATGATTATTATAGATTGTTCTCACTATCTGTCTTCTCACTGGCTAAGAGCCTACAGCTAATTTTGGAAATCAGCGGAACCCACAGATTAGTCAGTTATCTGCTGGCAGATAACTGACTAATCTGTAGGTTGCGTGCGCAATGCATGATTTTTAATAACAACATCAATTCAAGTTCCTTGCGACGGTGTGTTTGTCGTTATTTTCCTTTACACAATGTATAATAAAATAATGATTAGATTCGGTTTTTGTGATATCCTAAATAATCAAGGTCTCGTAAGTGTTATCAGCCTCGGCGTTCGCCTTGACACTTACCTCGACCTTGATTATTCCGGATATCACAAAAACCTCATCCAATATTTGTACATTATGATTATGATAATGATAATGATTATGATAATGATTATGATTATGAAAATGATAATCATAGGCCTTAGGCCTCTTACACGTTATGAAAGGGTGTTGCAGTTAATTTTTTAATTCAGTTAATTTTTATTTTTCTATTGTTTTTGGATATGGCAATGTATGCTGATGAATTTTAGACAAAGGAAAAACAAAAATTAACTGAAATAAAAAATTAATTACAATAAAGGGATTCATAGTACAATTTCTCCAAAATGGTAGATACTGTTCAACAAGTGAACGGAATCACCATAGACCTCTTTCATAATGGCGGCCTATTAATATTACTCTTTTATATGCACATTAATTAGCCTTTCTGGCCTCGTTTGAAATTAAGAATTCTTTAGTATTTTGCACATGCTAACGAGGTCAGAAAGGCTAATTATCATACGTACAAAAGAATACATGGATAGGCCGCCATTATGAAAGAGGTCTATTTAACAAATCGATTACAATTTTCCACGGTCTTCACTCTTGTAGATCATAGAAATGACGTCATAAAATGTTCAAAACTAAAATGGAACCACAAGCCGCAGGCGAGTGGTTTCACTGCAAAGTTTTGAACATTTTATGGCGTCATTTCTATGGTCTATAAGAGTGTAGACCATAGAAACTTGCGGTCGATTTATTTTTTTCCAACAACACTTATTTTTAGTTTTCTGCGAATTTTCTCTAAAAATCACGCGTGACATGTTACGTCATTTCCATGGTCTATACTCTCATAGACCACAGCTCTCGACCAATCAGCGCGCGAGGATTCGCTCAGTTATTGTAAAAACCGTTTTGACAAATGGTACACAGGAACAGATTCAAAGGATAAATTTCACTTCGGTCTAAGGAAGAAAGAGAAACAATGATACCCATATTCTTATCATGGCGATTCTTAGGCTTTCTGCAAGAGTAATGGTAATGGTGTGTTTGCCTCCTGGTGTAAATGGTGCTAACCATAGGTGCATGTCATCCCTGAAAAAAATGACAAAAAGAATAATCGTCTTTAAAGGTGATGTTACCCGGGACGATTCGCAACGACACAACAACACAGCGCTGCAATTAATGTTGGCACAATGTTGTAACAATTCGAAACAAAGTCGCAATAAGGTTGCAACGCTGTGTTTTATCAAAATTCAAACAGTGGGAGCTGCCACCTAACTGACTAACAGTAAAGGTGATGTTACACGGGACGATTCGCAACGACGACTTTTACCGCAACAAAGCGTTGCAACATTGTTGCGACATTATTTCGAATAGTTACAACACTGTTCCAACATTGCAACGATGTGTTCCGCTAAAAATTAAAATCGTTGTTGCGAATCGTCTCCTGTAATATCACCTTAAAGGAGCTGTGTAACGAAATTTATCAAAATTCAAACAGTGGAAAAAGCCACCAAATTGATCATTGTAAGTTTCTGGGAAACTGCCCACCTACCGCTCCCTTAAGCCAACATTTTCCCCTAGGTGAGAAGTAAGTGTTAATGTTGGCTTGGGGGAGGGGTATGTTGGCAGTTTCCCAGAAACGCATAATGATCCGATCCACAGTAACCGCTCAAAATATGCAAAGAATGTGTAAATAACACAACAAATACAAAAAAGGGCACGGATGGACAAACTTGAAAAAGATTGAAACGGATTGCGATTGTGGTTTTTGAAAACTTGTTAGCTTAACAGTTTTTCAAAGTCCATTTTTGTTGTTTGTAACGTTTCATATGACGCTTAGGAGACATATTTGTTTGACACAAAGCTGTGATTTTGTCATTGACAAGTGATTTCTCAAGTTCCATAACCAATAAGGACGCATAATTGGGACTACTAACCCTTAAGCCCCATATCCACATACAAATTCTCCAAACTGATCTCCATACATTTCCTTAAAGAATGAGTTGAAAGAATTTGATAAACGATCAAGGCAGTTTCTCTTTGGTGATCATTTTATTACTTCTCATAACCTAATCTCTTGACAACGTATGGAAGTCGTCAGGAGAAAATTGATTTTGGTCACTCTCGGAACTTAAAGGATTAACAAAAAGAACCAGAAAGCCGTGACGCAGCTCTTTTAAATTATTTTTTTTTTTCCAGTTAAATGTGGACAGTCAGTGTGTGTAAAATATCGTAGTCATTTTATACCTGGTTCGATAAACTCCATCAATTAGATTGGTCACTACTCTAGGGTCATTTCCATACTCTGGAAGAATATTAATGTCTGAAGGATCAGCTGTAATCTGAGAGGAGAAAACAATCCATTCTTAATCAATATACTGAAATTATAGCAAATTTGTTGCTTTAACTTCCAACGGTTTTCACCTGACGACCGTGAAACCATACCCAGGGAAAATACGTTGGTCAATCATATTAGACATAGGCAACTTCATGAACCAATCAGACCACGAATGAAGCGCGGGAAAACGTGTGTGATCAAGTCACAACTTCTCCTAGAAAAGACAATACGTTGGGCAATCACACAAGACAACTTGATGAACCGATCACAACGCGAAGAAAGCGCGGGAAACGAGTGTGAGCAAGTCACAACTTGTTCAAGAAAACGAAATACGTTGGGCAATCGAGGGAAATCACATTTGACACACACCACTTAATGAACCAATCAGAACACGAAGAAAGTGCGGGAAAACGAGTGAGAGCAAGCCAAGTTGATTCTACTGAAATTTTTGATGTCAAAAGTAAAGAAACAGCGCAGTTGTAGTTACCTTAGATTGGCCTTGAGGGAGGCTTAAGGAATAAGCGCAGCACCTCTTTTTTACAATATCACTTACCTCTACGATTTCTGCAGGTTTTCCACAGTCTGTAAACACTTCAATACCATTCAGCCCAACATAATGCTTATCTCCCCACGTGTTCCTGATGTTAACAACCAGCTGTTTTCCTTTGGGAAGTGTGGGGATTTCCAAATCAATTAAGCCACTGAAATGTAAATCAACTCGTTAAAGCAATGCGCAGCTGAGCGCCCACGCTACTAAATTTCGCGCTTGATTTGCTTCATGTGCGCGCGCTTTATGTTCTTATTTTATTGAGGTGTACACTTATGTCATTATTTAACGCATTACATTTTCTTTAGACTGTTTTCCTACTATTATGCCTACCACTAACTCTGTTCATATTGTGGGTGGCTCCTCTTAAAATATGCTATAATTGGTATAGGATTTAAGGGTGCCGGGACCAATTGAAGAGATGAAAACATTTTAGACATCCCACTGATGAACAGTTACGACTAATAAGTATTTCGGGTAACAGCAATTTGCCGTCTGTCCCCTTTGAATTTTCAAGAGGACAGCCACCTTTCCCTCTAATTGCTTCTTTGGTTTGATATCTACCTCTCAAGACAATCGTGTTATATCTACCTCTCACTACTGTGATATCTACCTCTCAACCCTGTGAGATATATGTCCCAACGTAAAGAATACGTAGTCACAATAGGGAGTTTAAGCAAAGACGTTTTTGAGCGACGCAAGTCAACCAGAAGTGGGGCTTCTTCCCTTTTAATGAGCGTTGACTTTACCAAATTTGCACTGCTCAGTATCTTCGCTCATAAACGCACGTATTCCCGAAAAAATTAGGTAAAACCAACGCCCAAAAATGGAAAAAGTCTACTTCCGGTTAACATGCATGGCCGGCTCTATAACGTCTTTGCTTGCTTGGGCAACACTTCTCCGTGAACGATCTAATCTGCCCTTGCAGTGTATAACATCCAGGGCTCAAAAAGGTGAATTTTTCGCCTCATTCCTAACAAATGCATATCATTCCGTGTTCACATCTATGAATAATGAAAGAGCACAGCAACAGTGGTTATCGCTAAAAAATTGAGCTCGATAAACCGAACATTCTCAGGCGAATGGTACTTCCAATTATTCTTTTAACACGTTAGCCCAAAGAATTGGACATGACCTTGCCCAGTACCTAGGCCTCATTATTGTGCACGGCCGAAGCTTTTCGAGTCACATGGTCCGAGCGAGACGGCCTGGGAAGACGCAGTACAGGCACTAGGCAAGACGTGACCGATACAGTCAATTGTGACTTAAACATTCCCAGCCTGAACAATAACTGACCTCTCGTCCAATTTGTTGGCCTGTCCTACCACCGACTCCAAGGTTTCTTCTTTTCTGCACAACAATACATCGAGGGCATCACCTGAGAAAAGAAAATCATCCAAGGTCCACTTTCACAGGATTTCCAGTTAAGAGAATAAGCACATATAATACCAAGTGATTCACTTAGTTTGAATTAAAGAGGCAAGTAATTTCGTGAATGTTTTGTGTTCCGTATTGCTAAGTTTGTGACTGTCTCACAAATGTTAAATTACTTTTTCGAAAAATAAGAGGCAACTTGCTCGCGAACGTTTTCCCGCGGTTGTCGCCTGCTGTGTGCGATTGCTTTGAATTCTGATTGGTTCCTTGGATTGTCTGCCCTGATGTAAGTCACGTGATCTACTTAATCGACCAATAAGAGGCAACTTGCTCAACCTTAACGCTTGCTGTCGGCGATTTTTTAATTATGATTGGTTCCTTGGATTGCGTGCCCTCTTGTAAGTCATGTGATCTACTTTATCGACCAATAAGAAGCAACTTGCTCGTGAAAGTTTTCCCGCGCTAAGCGCTTGCTCTTGCTATTTCTTTGAATTCTTATTGGTTCCCTGGACTGTATACCCTTGTTGTGAGTTACGTGACTGACCAGAAAAGTTTATCTGTATTCCTTTTGCTTTTACGATGCCCAGTTGAAAACCTTCCAATTGGACGATACTTTGACTTACCATGGCGTGACAGATCAAGGTCCTTTGTGATGCGGCCTTTCTGCGACTTTTCAAATAAGCTGAGTAAACTCCACGATTCTTCTAAACTCAAGTTCTGCTGCCTACAAAAATTGGCGCAAAAAGCAGTTTATCTTCTTATTGTTAACTATGGCCTGTTCACAGAACCCTCTACCTTCTCTTTAGAGACTGCGGGGTGTTTATTGCTTTGTTCATTTTTTCTCGCGTTTTGCGCTCGTTCTCATACGCACGCTTTACTTGCACGCTCGACAAAAAACGTGTACGGATAGGCTATGTCGACTAGAACCCTTACTTTCTTACCCTCATAAATCCTCGACTCAGCGCATTCGAACTGAAAAAGCATCCAACTTCCGAATAAGCACCTGAACTCAGCTAAAAATAAAAAAATAGCGATCTACCTCGCGAATTTTGGCCTACTTCCATCGTCTTTGCTTTAGAATGAGCCTCTACCACGCCTTATCCCATTAAAAAGAGTCTACTGCAGCATTAAATACGTCAATATGGCCCTCGAAGTCAAGCCAGCGAAT
Source organism: Porites lutea (assembly GCF_958299795.1). NCBI lineage: Eukaryota > Metazoa > Cnidaria > Anthozoa > Scleractinia > Poritidae > Porites > Porites lutea. The sequence goes on along the minus strand of NC_133206.1, from coordinate 31,530,170 downwards.
AGTAAGCAACTGATTGGATCAAGTACAAAAGATAATTGGCCGCCATAGAATAATGAGTACACCTTTCACCAAGGTTTTTCTAGGGCTGTTTAAAGCGTTTCAAAATATATCGAGCAAAACAATTGTACTTCTTTACATCTGTAGTTCCTGCTGTAAAAATTGAACTGGCGCCATTTAACTGTGCAAAATTTTAACTGCCCCATTTCAGATTTTCCTCCGAAATTTTTGATCGAAACCGGAAGTCTCTCGCACCCGGGGTAGAAGGGCAAATATAACAGATGGAATTAGGAGAGGAGATTCAGATTTCGAGATTACTACATGTTTTGCGTACTTTCGCCACGTCGCTCTCGCTGCCTTAGCGTCATGAGATGAAGTGGTTTCTTCTTTAATAGGCTCGCCAACTTCTTTAATTTCCTCGTGTCTCCTTCCTAATCCACTCTGACTTCTTTTCTCCTGCAACAACAAGTATTCAAAATACTATTAGGAGACGATGCTTTACTTTTCCGCAACACAGTGTAATTTTCCATGCCTCTTGCTTGGACTAGGACGACTACTCGAGCGAGATTTTCTCAATACTAAGTGGTGCGCGTGCGTGAACAAGCTTATCTCGTGCCCAGATGTCTTGACGACGAGGCCTTCGGCTACGTCGAGAAGAGATTTGGTTTCGAGATTATAAACCATGCACCGTCATTTTTGGATGGAAACGCGATAGCCTTCTTTATTTTACAACGGGTTTTAGCGAAAATGTAGAAGTGGCGGGAAAAGGTTATCAAAAGTTAGAAGGTTTATCATTTTGCGATCTGGAGAGGGATTAAACTCCTTTATCAAAAAAAACCGTGTTAACTGTTCTGGTGGCTAAAGTAAAATGTGGGGTGGGTGTCTATATCTCGAAAATATGCGAAGACAACTTCAAGTCAAATCTCGTTCTCTAATAGTGCCGTTCTCGGTGTACGCGATCATTCAAATGTCCAGTTTTTGGTCAAGTCATCCGCATTTCGTACCTCTAGTTCCATACTCTATTATCTCAATACCACTAAGTATTCAAGCAAGCAAGCAAGTTTCCATTGGAGCTTTCAAAAAGGAATGATTGATTTTACTTACAAATCGCCTGGTTCAAAAACTGCGCACTTTTCCTAAGCACTTATCAGTTTTTTAACAGTATTATCCGCTGCTATTAAATATGGTCGGCGCAGGCAATACTTAAAACCAAGTGGGCGCACTTAATGTGAAAATCCGCTGCTATTAGATATTGTCGGCGCTGGCAATATTTAAATTCAAGTGTGCGCCCTTAATGAGAAAACAATGTTGTGTACGCCAACAAAGGGAACTAGCCAAGAACACAAGACGAGTGGATAAAGGGGAAAAGAAAGACTTAGAGAGAACTTACTGTCTGTTCAGTTGTGTCATCCAGACATGTGGGTAAGGCTTCATCCCTGTATTCGATAGAAGATAAAACACTGAACGTAAAGAAAACGTTCGTTCATACTGAGTCAATAGACCTTTCCCACATTGCTGTAAACAAAGGCACCAGCTCGAGGCTCGGGTGGACAAAATACAGTGATCTGTATAAAATTGTCGACCCGAGCCTCGTCCTTATTTCTTTATGATTGCTCACTGGAGCGTAATGCGGGAAAGGTCTATAGCTCACTTCAGAAAAGAGTGATAGCCTGGGACCCAAACTAAGCGCGCCTTCATTTATGGGATTGTTTGGGGGCACAAGTCGAGCAGCCACTTTGAATTATAATTATAATAATGATAATAATAATAATAATAATAATAATAATAATAATAATAATAATAATAATAATAATAATCTTTATTGAGATGACTTTTCAGTTTTAAAAAAATACAAAATACAAAATTCATTAAAAAGCTAAAATATGTAAAAACTATTGAAATGTACAAGATATTAACTCAAATTTATTAAAATTACAAATTTAAAAAGAATACGTTTAAAAATATTCGGATTCACGGATTGTCTGATTGCCTGGCTAAGGGAGCCAAAATCCTTGATGGCATACAATTCATTTAAATTACAAATTTAAAAAGATTACGTTTAAAAATATTCAGATTCACGGATTGTCTAATTGCCTGGCTAAGGCAGTTAAAATCCTTGATGGCATGAAATACAGTCCGTTGTTTTCCCCAATTTCCCTTGACACTTGGAAGTCTGGGATTCAGCTTAGTTCTGGTATTATAATCATGTTGTTCTTGCTGTCTTATGAAGTTCATATCATGCTCAAGAAGTCCATTTATACACATAAATACATCTTCTCTGAAAACGCCTTTTTTGTAATGGGACCCACTTAACGGTGGCAAGCGCATGCGTAGCAGATGAACAAAGAGGTCTGTCTAAAATTATTTTAGCAGACTTATTCTGCAAGACTTACAAACTGGTCATTAAGGCTACATTATGCTTGTCTCCCCAAACAAGGTCTGCATAATCAAATAAAGGCATGACAAGACTATTATAAAAAAGAAGGCGTGCACTAAAAGGTAATAAATGCTTAATGCCATTAAGGAGACCAAGCCTTTGATTAATGTTTCCAGCAATGAATTGAACATGATTTGTCCATGTAAAATCAGATGATATAAAAATTCTAAGGTATTTCAAGCTGTTGACATTATTTACATTGTGGTCGAAGATTGATACTGTTAGAGCCATTTTGCTTTCCAATTTCCTATTACTACAGACAGCATACATTTGGTTTTCTCGAGATTCAAAGTTAGCTTCTGATCGTTTAGCCATTTCGCTACGGCCAACAAGTCGCGATTTAGCTTATCACTGAGCTCCTGGGAAGATGAGCCGTAACAATAAATCACGGTGTCGTCTGCATAGCGGAACGCACACCACCATTCCAGAATGCTTGGCAGATCATTGATATAAATAACAAACAAGAAGGGGCCTAATATGCTACCCTGAGGCACCCCGTGAGTTACTGTAAACTCGATAGACATCTCATTCCCACAAGATGTACGCTGTTTTCGGTCAGTGATATAGGAACGAAACCATTGAAGCGAATTTCCAGACAAACCATACGCCGATAGCTTAGACAATAAGATCTGATGATCCACCGTATCAAAAGCTTTTGTTAGGTCCAAAAACACGGCTCCACATAGTCTACCCTGTTCCATATTGAGAAGGACTTCGTCGGCAAAGGATGTCAGAGCAGATATAGTGGTCGACAGTCCCTTCCGGAATCCAAACTGTTTTCCTGAGAGGAGTTTATTGGCAACCAGGAACTGGTATAACTGTGTATGATGAGACATTTTTTCGCAGTTGTTGTGTTCTTTGTGCACCAATAACTTCAGGAACTTCCCGGTCCGGGCGTACTTACCTGTATACGAGCTGCGTTTTCTTTCCGGTTGTTTTGGCTCCGCGGCAAAAAAGCCATCTCTGAAGCTTTGCGCGCCTAGTTTGGGTCCCAGGCTATCACTCTTTTCCGAAGTGAGCTATAGGCCGTTTGCACGAGGACGTCATTTTACCTCTATGACCAGAATCCTTCAGGGTTTTGCTTTCTTATGCAAGTTGGGGCTTTTGTTATTTAAACCTCACTGGGATTATCAAATTTAAATATTAAAGGAAAAACGAAAAGGATTCTGATCGTTAGCAAAATGTCGCCATCATGCAAATGGCCTGTTACAAAGCATATCATTTTTATGTGGCCAATCAATAATTATATGAAAAAAAAAAAAAACAACAAAAACAAATCAAATCAAGAGACAAACAAACAAAGCAAAAACTGGCATGCAGATAAACAGTCCAGGTTTCCCTAATTGAAAATTCCCAAACTTCTTTCGGAAAGGAATTGTACTAACTTGCTGACAAATTCACTCGGCCAAGGCTCTGCCGCTTCATTGCTGACGCTGGGGGTACTGGATCTACGACCAGTCGATGTTTCATTCCTGAAGAGATCTGATGAACCCCGCACATCTGTTGCACTGCTACTTCTTTCTTCCACAACAGCTACAAAAAAAGAATGGAACACTGTTAAAGCAAGTTGGGATTCCCAACTACGTCGCTCGGTCACGCTGCCTTCAACTAGTTCAAGTACAATTCCATAAGCTATGCTTTTCAATATTCGGACTCCTGAAACAAGAAATGCTACTGGGCAAGCTCGTTTGACACTCAAAAGATGATTTCATCTCAGTTACACGAGGTAATTCTTACCAACATTTACTAGGGCAAACTTGGCAAGAATCCTTCCGTAATAAATCTTTCCAAGATTCTTGCCAAGATTCCCGTACTAAATCTTACAAAGATTCTTGCCAAGATTCCTGTCGTAAATCTTACCAAGATTCTTGGCAAGATTCTCGTAGTAAATCTTACCAAGATTCTTGCCAAGATTCCCGTCGTAAATCTTACCAAGATTCTTGCCACGATTCCCGTCGTAAATCTTGCTAAGATTCTTGCTAAGACTCCCGTAGTAAATCTTACCAAGATTCTTGCCAAGATTCCCGTAGTAAATCTTACTAAGATTCTTCCCAAGATTTCCGTCAGTATTGAAAAATGTGCTACCACACGTTATTTCATCTCGCTTATCGGTGTTTTTATATCCTAATGAAACACTCTCCTCGTGTTTAACAAGTTACTCAACGGATGTAATTTTGAAAGTAAATGCGCGCGTTATTCCTTAAGTACCACTTTCTACGCTAGGCAAGATTATTTCAACTTGAGAGTCTGTGGGAACTCCTAAAGTTTGACCAGGCAAATGGCAATTGCAGAGCAGCATTTTCCTGCGGCAGTGGTTACTTTACAATATTAACCTGAACGGCCACTTTTCAACTTCATTCGTATAATCGTCCATTTATTCCAAATTAATGCAATACAAAACCCAACTAAAAGAGGTGAAAAAGGAACCAAGAATGCGATAATTATTAGGGGTACAAATCATGTGAAAACTATTTATCTGTAACTTAAAGGTAACTTTCAGTCTGAGAACACAGCCAACATTTGGCGACGCCACCACTGGTTTTCCCGCGAAATGACGTCTGCGGAACGATCTGGGTAGTGCTTCTGATTGGCTGAGCAAATTTCCCTCACGACACGACAAATCAGAAGTACTACCGAGATCTGGGTAGTGAAACGTCATCACTATAGAATTTCTGTGTTTGTTCCTCAGAAGTCTTTTTTGAGGGGAGAGCAAACGTGGTGTCGCGAAATGTAGGCTGTTTTCTCACGCTATCAGTTGTTAACTTCACGTTACAGATAAATACTTTGCTTTCTCAAGCTAATTTAATACTGTCCACTTACCTGTCTCATCCTCAAGCCAGATAGGTCTGGATTTGGACCTTGAAGAAGAGCGCGATGGAGAACTAGCAAGAAAACGAAACAAGCATTGACCTTTTAAGCTGAGAAAAAAAGCTTCAAAGCTGAGTTGTAGTTTGGTCCGTTTAGTCGCTTTATCGAGTCTCAGGAATACATATATGAAGTGAGTTTCAGGTTAACGTTTCAGTTAGTAATAGGGAGCTCATGCAAAGGCGTTTTAAGGCGACGCACGTCAACCGGAAGTTGAGGCCTTTTCCCTTTTAATTTGTCTTGACGATTCCAAATTTGTCCTGCTTCCGGTTGACGTGCGTCGCACAAAAACGTCTTTACTCCCAGTTGTTACCCTTAAACCCGCGTCTTTTCGACTTCTTTCCTTTTTGTGTAGCTTTAAAAAAATACGTAAAACGGGGCACTGATGGAGAGAGGGGAGGGGAGGGGGAGGGGGGAGGGGGTAAAATGAGTCCATAGTCGGCCCCAGTTTGGTAAGTTTACATGTGAGTACAGTTACGAGTTACCGACGTAACTTACGGTGCTTTATCTTACCTATGTTTGTCTTTTTTCTTACTTGACTCCAACCAGGGTGGTCTGCTTGGTAACACAGAACCAGCAACAGAGTTACCTCTAACAGAAAAGAAACATTCGAATAAATGTGGAAGGTGCTTGGTCAAACAAAACTGAATCACAACGTATATACGCACAATCCAAGAAGCATCGTGTGACAGGCACAAAAGCGCGGGAAAAAGGGGATCTGCAAAGGACAATTAGTTTGGTTCTACATGATTGGCCGAAAATGTGGTGCGAATTTCTTTTAACCAATGGTAATAATGCAGTGGCGAAGCAATCGCGATGTTCAACATGACGTTCAACATGTCATTCAACTGCAAACAACTCTAACATACGAACAGCCGTTTTACCTTAAAGAATCATTAGACGGCTCTGAACTCTCAAGGGCTTGAGAAGATGAGAGGTTTGGAGTTGATGAAGACCTGAAGATGAGCAAAGCACCACAAATACAAATATGGTCATCACATCAGTAGGAAAAAAACGAAAGTACAATAGAGAAATGTAGAAGATAAACACCCAGGACGGTACAAAGTACAGCAGGCTTGAGAAAGGCGTTTATCTTATTTTGAAGAGGAGGGACATTGTGAAATCAATTTTAATGTTGAAATAACAAGTAAACAACGAAACTAACGACTGAAATGGACAAACGCAACGAGTTCTTTACGACTATAAAGAGTTCCATAATGGCGGTTCTGTTCACATTTGTTCATCTAATCTGCTCTCTTTGCGCATGCACCATAAGGCATGCGCTGCTTTACCCAATAGCGGGCTCAACTGTTCAGTTGTCAGATTCCACAGGCACAGTTTCATTTTATTTTTAAAGCCCTGGCAAAGAAGAAAGCAAATCAACGCAAGTCTTTTAAAAAACTCCTGGTCGAAAGGGAACAAACAGACTGAAGCAAGAACCCAGATAACAAAACTCAGCTTAACGATTGGCTTAACCCTCGCTTAAACTTAACCGTCTTTCGAGCTGCTGGCCCACAAGATTTCCTACCTGGTAGACAAGGCTAAATGATGACTACGTCTTATGGATGACGATTCGGATGCCAAAAGACTCTTCAAGGCTTTTTCTTTTAATCTACAAAGAGACCGAACACAAACAGTGTGGAGTTTTTTACCTTATTGTACGATGACAAAAACTGCTGTAGTAGAATGGTAATTGAAGGAGAGAACGTGTTGACTTTTTTTTTATTAAAAGCCAAGGTAACGACAAGGGGAGAGGGGGTCAACAGCACAGTATCACCAAATGCGATGCTACGCTACTTTTTACCTGTCCTTTTCTACCGTATGTTCAGTTGACAGTTTATTCTCGTCGGCTGACGCCTTCCTTTGGGAAAATCTTGGTGATCGGGAATGTGTTCTAGGCGATTCTGGAGGCTTTGGGATTTTGTGACGCTCCTCTGAGCGAATGCGTTCTTTATCTCCTCTGGAAGAAGAAAAGGAGAACAACAATATCAATCCAAACGAAGTGGAGCCGATCGAGAATGGTCTTTTTGGTTTCTGGGGTGAAGGTGTTTTCCTAGAAATACAAACCGTCTATGGTGCAACTTGTTTTGCAACATTGCCGCAAAACGAGTTGAATAGCGACGTTGCGCGTTTTACTAGCAACGTTCAAACCTGTCTTGCAACAACTCAGGTTAAGCAGGTTGCGAAAATGTGTTGCAGAAAGTGCCTGTAGAGAGTAGTTCTACTTTTTGGAACAAAATCTGTACATGATGCGCGTTTTACCGGCCCAAGGCAAACTTGTTGCGCAGCAAGTGATGTAACTCCCGTGTATGGCGTGACTCCCGCGTAATTTGATCCAATCAGAAGTCAGTATTCACGCAACTTGCAAAGACCTGATTTGTTGCAAGACAGGTTCGATTCGTGGTGGTAAAACGCGCAATATCGTTATTCAATTCGTTTTGTAGCGACGTTGCAAAACGAGTTGCACGTCTTTGTTACTTGTTTTACCGTAGCTTTAGTTACAAAAATGACCAGAAAAAATGAACACGGAGTGAAAAACCTAGACACTTCAGGCCAGTTGTTTGAACATAGTTTAGCCAGTGTTTAACAAAACCGCGTTCTAAGCCATTTTAAATTTGCCTAAAGTTTCTATCTAAACACCATTTATTGTGAACAGTTTTACAAAAGCATACAGAGTAGACAGGAAAAGTATTTAACTTTTTAAAATAATCCATTAAAGAAGAGATCTTGAGCTCCAAAGACTTATTAAACCGCGGCTTAAGTTAGACTTCGTTTAAATAATCGACCCTTAATCTTTGCAAATTTAAGTGAATATTTACAGACAGTCCTGACTGATAAATACTCTCCAGGCCCTAAAAATGCCACAAGATAAGCCCAAGAATTGTAGAGTCGTGAAAATTAATCTGTTCTCTGAAAACGCTTTCTTTTTTAACTTAGTTACTCCAGTTTACCTTGAAACCCTGTCTGTAAGCTTTGAACTGCTACGCGTTGCATCTTGTTCATCAACAAGATAGTTCCTTTGAGCTGTCTGTTTTAACAGTACTGTTTTGCTCCTTGCATGAGACTGATCTTCCTCTACTTGTGTAGGTACAACGTGGTCCTTAGGACTGTCTTTAGGCACTGTCTCTGGTTCACTTGATCTTCTCAATACAACAGTTTCGCTTCTTATTATAGGCTGTAGCTCCTACATCAAATAAACAAATAAATAACAACATAAATAAATAGCGACTTAGAGGTTGCCCACATCCACATAATGGTTCTTCGTCTACCATTCCTAATCAAATTGGAATTTGGAAAAGTTGGTTTTTGCGGAGAAGGGAAAACCGGAATATCCGGAGAAAAACCTCTCGAAGCAAAGGAGAGAACCAACAACAAACTCAACTCACCCACCAAGCCACCATTGGTGGGAGACGAGTGCTCTCGCCACTGTGCTACAATTGCTCCCCCAACAAGAAACACTTCTTATCTTATCCTTACGAGAAGTCTATGTTTACTCTTCATCTTCAACCTAAAATAACCCAAGGCTGGGATATGTAGCACATACATGAAGACCAGAGGGTATTTTATATGTACGCACTTCGAGATTGTAGTATTTCATAAAAGCTTTCCTTTCCTTTTCCATTACTTCCAACCACCTAATATATTCTTAGTTACTTGTTGGTGTAGTTGTGTCTAGCGTAAGAAAAAAAAATCTTGCTTTCAACTTTTTGCTGCGGTGTATAACACTCAACCTTGGAGCTACTCAACAATTTCCCTCTCAACATTGGTGCCCACACTAGGGATATCTGTTTCCAAGGTAGGGGAACACATATCACTAGGGATATGTGTTTCCCAGGTAGGGGAACACATATCACTAGGGATATGTGTTTCCCAGGTAGGGGAACACCTATCACTAGGGACATGTGTTTCCAGGGTAGGGGAACACATATCACTACGGATATGTGTTTCCTGGGTAGGAGAACACATATCACTAGGGATATGGGTTTCCAAGATAGGGGAACACATATCACTAGGGATATGTGTTTCCTGGGTAGAGGAACACATATCACAAGGTATATGTGTTTCCCAAGTAGGGGAACACATAACACTAGGGATATGTGTCTTCGGGGTAGGGGAACACATATCACTAGGGATATGTGTTTCCCGTGTAGGGGAACTTAGATCACTAGGGATATGTGTTTCCCGGGTAGGGAAACACATATAACTAGGGATATGTGTTTCCCGGGTAGGGGAACACATATTACTAGAGATATGTGTTTCCCAGGTAGGGGAACACACATCACTAGGGATATGTGTTTCCCGGGTAGAGGAACACAGATCACTAGGGACATGTCTTTCCCGGCTAGGATATGTGTTTTCCAGGTAGGGGAAGACATATCACTAGGGATATGTGTTTTCCAGGTAGGGGAAGACATATCACTAGGGATATGTGTTTTCCAGGTAGGGGAACACATATCACTAGGGATATGTGTTTTCCAGGTAGAAGAACACATATCACTAGGGATATGTGTTTCCCTGGTAGGGGAACACACATCACTAGGGATATGTGTTTCCCAGGTAGAGGAACACATATCACTAGGGATATGTGTTTCCCAGGTAGGGGAACACATAACTCTAGGGATATGTGTTTCCCGGGCAGGGGAACACATACCACTAGGAATATTTGTTTCCCAGGTAGGGGAACACATATCGCTAGAGATTTGTGTTTCCTGGGTAGGGGAACACATAGCACTAGGGATATGTGTTTCCCAGTTAAGGGAACACATATCACTGGGGATTTGTGTTTCCCAGCTAGGGCAACACATATCACCAGGGGTATGTGTCTCCTGGGTAGGGGAACACATATCACAAGGGATATGTGTTTCCGAGGTAGGGGAACACATATCACTAGGGATAGGTGTTTCCCAGGTAGGGGAACACATATCACTATAGAAAAATGTTTTTCCCGGGTAGGGAAACACATATCACTAGGGATATGTGTTTCCAAGGTAGGGGAACACATAACGCTGGGAATATGTGTTTCTTGGATAGGGGAACACATATCACTAGGGCTATGTGTTTCCCGGGTAGGGGAACACATATTACTAGGGATATGTGTTTCCCAGTAAGGGGAACACATGTCACTAGGGATATGTGTTTCCCAGGAAGGGGAACAGATATCACTAGGGATATGTGTTTCCCAGGTAGGGGAACACATAACACTAGGGATATGTGTTTCCCAGGTAGGGGAAAACATATCACTAGGGATATGTGTTTCCCAGGTAGGGGAACACATATCACTAGGGATATGTGTTTTCCAGGTAGGGGAACACATATCACTAGGGATATGTGTTTCCCGGGTAAGGGAAAAAAAACACTAGGGATATGTGTTTCTTGGGTAGGGGAACACATAACACTAGGGATATGTGTTTCCCAGTTAAGGGAACACATATCACTGGGGATTTGTGTTTCCCAGCTAGGGCAACACATATCACCAGGGGTATGTGTCTCCTGAATAGGGGAACACATATCACAAGGGATATGTGTTTCCGAGGTAGGGGAACACATATCACTAGGGATAGGTGTTTCCCAGGTAGGGGAACACATATCACTATAGAAAAATGTTTTTCCCGGGTAGGGAAACACATATCACTAGGGATATGTGTTTCCAAGGTAGGGGAACACATAACGCTGGGAATATGTGTTTCTTGGATAGGGGAACACATATCACTAGGGCTATGTGTTTCCCGGGTAGGGGAACACATATTACTAGGGATATGTGTTTCCCAGTAAGGGGAACACATGTCACTAGGGATATGTGTTTCCCAGGAAGGGGAACAGATATCACTAGGGATATGTGTTTCCCAGGTAGGGGAACACATAACACTAGGGATATGTGTTTCCCAGGTAGGGGAAAACATATCACTAGGGATATGTGTTTCCCAGGTAGGGGAACACATATCACTAGGGATATGTGTTTTCCAGGTAGGGGAACACATATCACTAGGGATATGTGTTTCCCGGGTAAGGGAAAAAAAACACTAGGGATATGTGTTTCTTGGGTAGGGGAACACATAACACTAGGGATATGTGTTTCCCGGGTAGCGGAACAGATAACACTAGGGATATGTGTTTCCCAGGTAGGGGAACACATAACACTAGGGATATGTGTTTCCCAGTTAGGGGAACACATATCACTAGGGATATGTGTTTCCCAGGTAGGGGAACACATAACACTAGGAATATGTGTTTCCCGGGTAGGGGAACACATATCACTAGGAATATGTGTTTCCTAGGTAGGGGAACACATATCACTAGGGATATGTGTTTCCCAGGTAGGGGAACACATATCACTAGGGATATGTGTTTCCCGGGTAGGGGAACACATATCACTAGGGATATGTGTTTCCCAGGTAGGGGAACACATAACGCTGGGGATATGTGTTTCCCAGGTAGGGTAGAACATATCAGTAGGGATATGTGTTTCCCAGGTAGGGGAACACAACGCTGGGGATATGTGTTTCCCAGGTAGGATAGAACATATCAGTAGGGATATGTGTTTCCTGGCTAGGGGAACACATATCGCTAGGGATATATTTTTCCCTGGTAGGGGAACACATATCACTAGGGATATGTGTTTCCCGGGTAGGGTAACACATATCACTAGGGATATGTGTTTTCCAGGTAGGGGAACAAACATCACTAGCGACATGAGTTTCTGAGGTAGTGGAACACATATCACTTGGGATATGTGATAACTCCCGTGCATGGCATGTCTTCCGGGTAATTTTATCCAATCAGAAGTGAGCATTCACCCTACTTGTAACAACCTCATTTGTCAGAGCACTTGTTTAAACGTGGGTGGTAAACTAGTATTGCGGCAATGTTTCGAAACAATTTTTTTTTTGCCGTAGCTTTGCAAATGAAAGGTTGGAAACAAAGGCAGCGCCTTCTTCTCAATTAGAAAGCTACAGAACAGAAAAAAATAAGTGAACTTAAGTTCAAACCTGTGGTACGTCGTTTTCTTCTTCAGCTAGATGTGCTGTACTTGTGAGATTAATGACTTTGGAGTAATCAAACACTTGGTTCCCACAGCCCTAAAGAAAAGCAAGGATAAATTTTATATAACTTCTTACTTGCGCTGTATTATGTAATAACAAAGTATTGCTCGACGCTAGCAAACCTGATAGCTCTCTAAGTCTACGCTGCAAATCCACAGTCTCCACCAGTAAATGGAACATTATCACCCCCTTTCCCCGGCAGCTCCTAATTCAATAGGGTAAAGATACTGACAGGCCAATGACAGGCCTCGCTACAAATGATGCAGATCACCCAGGGTTGGAGATAAAGCTTGAGCACTGGCGTTTTTGAGCGACGCACGTGAACCGGAAGCGAGTCCTTTCCCTTTTAATATGCCTTGACGTAATCGGATTTGTATTGCTAAGTGTCTTTACTCGTATAGAGGCGACTTACCTAAAATTCTGGGCAAAACCAAAGCGCACAAGAACTCAAAATGTGCGTCGCTCAAAAACGTCCAAGCTTAAGATTCCTAATAAGGAGTCTTACAGTCACATATTTTGCTTGGTCTCTATCAGCTTTTGCTCTATTGTTATCAAGGAGTGTAAATCACCCACCCCTCCCTCACGTATCCACAATGAATTCTTCATTATCTGTCCATGTGGCTCAGTTCTCACCTTATCAATAACTCCTTCCCATACAAGCTCTCCTCCAACAAATATTCGAACATCCTTCGCTCCTACATTCAACTCCTGACGGAAGAAAATCATCCGACAATTAGCACATGATAAGCTATCAGAAACGTTACCAGATTCTAACGTTAATACAGTCCCTTCCTACCCTGGGAGCCAGAGACTCTTCTAGCGCGATTTCCGTTTTCTGTCAAGTCTTTATAGTTACCCGCGCGAAAAGCCTTTCTCGCGGCTTTGGCCTACGGCCGAAGAGCCGAAGATGTGTCGGCCTTCGGCCAACACCGAAAATAGAGAAACCTCTTGTACCCAGGGTAGTCCTTTCCAAACCATGTTTTGTTTTTCTTTACGCTTCATACAGTATGTGCTAGTTCCAACCCCCCAGTGGCACTAAGGGATAACCCTGTGAACCACAAACATTTTTCAGTCTGTTGGCACCCGGTCTACACACAAAAAATTGGGAGCTTAAGCATTGACGACGACGATGGCAGTGAAAAAGTTGTTAAAAAATAAATTTGAGTCCTTTTAAACTTTATCGCGTCTATTCAGGCCCGCTCAATTTATCAAACGTAAGCGATTTTTCCTGGAGTTCAATTCTTAAGGACTTTCACCAGGTTCAAAAAGAGAAAGGAAAATTCGTCGTAACATGTTCACGTCCTCCATTAAAACGTCACATTAGGAAGTTTCTTACCATAGTCATGTAGTGGACATCAAAGAAATGTACAAACAAGCGTGCTGTTGATTGCGCATAAATCGATTGTTTTTTGACGTTGTCGTTGTCGTCGTCGTCGTCATTGTGGTTGCCTATGCTCCCTAATACCTTTCAAGCTGGACAAGGCTTATGGATCTTTTAAGAAATGCAGGTTTGATTTGATTACTCACCTTAATTCCCCTATTATAGTTCCATACAGTTATTTTAGAAAGTCCGTGAGACTCAGAACTCAGAGCCGCAGTACTGGGCAAGTGAAAAACTAATTCCACTGGACGCTTGTTTTTGAAGCCACATGACCACATATAGCGACCCTTGGTTGTCTAGCAATACAGACAATAGGTAAAAGGTCACTTCAAGGCACTTATTTCACAAATTACCGTTCGCCGCCAAGATAAAAAGTTGTATTATACTAGGAAGGTCCGGCCTAAATGTACCAAAGATGAAGAAAATGTAATTTGTTTACACACAAAACACTCAACAGCCCCCCAAGGAGGAGAGGAGCATTGCATGGCGACACAACTATCGGCTGCGTGCGAGATTTTTTCGCGTCAAAGCGGACGTGGACCGAGAGACATGTGCGACAGGGGAGGTGCAGAAAACGCCCGCTCCGAGCTTGCCTGGAAAACACGAAAAAATAGTGCCTGTTCTACAGGCTACGTACAAGACTATTGTCTTTTTCTCTTTTAGTTTTTCAGTTTTTGTTAGGCTAAGTAAATGTTCCTACAAAGGGGCAATGCTTAAATGAAATTTCTCCATATTACTTTCAATATTTTCTGAACTCTAGATGTACATAATTTCAGAACAAATCTCGTTTGGGGTGTCAACGTGTAGGAAAAAGGTATTGAAAGCCACTTCCACTGGTGTGCATTCTTTTGGGGGGGGGGAGGGGAGGGAGGGCAGTTCATAGGAGTTTTGACTGAAACAATAGCGAACTTCAGCAACAGGACGGGAGAGGAAAGAGGTTGGCAAACCTTGTGTGACAAGCGTGACAATAATTTTGTTTGAAAAGACTTTGCTCTAAACTTCACCTTCCTTTAAATAGATCTTTTTGTAAAAAACAGAAAACATTAATTTAAGGGAAGATCACGACAAAGCACGCAAGTAATAACACTGTCACGTTCGTCACCCACAAACGTTTTGCCGTCCTCTTATTTCTGACGTCCTGTTGCGTAAACTCACTAATGAAAGTTCTGCAATGCGTACCTTTGTTTTGCCATTTGCCAGGTTACCAAGATCACCCTCCTCTCCATCAAACCCCGAGATACTGACATGGTGTCTATCATATGGAATAAGATTCCCTTCTACATCGAAGAACTGGATCTGTAGAATAAAAGAAGTTCAAATAAACTTTGATGGAGAGTTAACACATGACGTCACGTCAGCCATATTGGAGTCCTACAACAACGAAACGGCGGTTATTTTCGTGTTCCAAACCAATACTGTGTAGTTAAACCTTTTCTTGTGTAAGGTTTTTTTGTTCCAATAAATTTGCATAGCTGTAGGCCACGTCAGTGAAAACGCTCTACTGTAACATATTAATTCTGTAACGAATATTCACAAACTAAGTGACCACTTTTACGTCGGATTGTACCTCAGTTAGCCCAAGATAGTTTGGGTTTCCCCAGTTTGTAAGAATCTCAAAGTAGACGTCTGTTCCTTCATCTTCTTTACTGTTTTCCGCAGCATCTAAGCTATCAGTTGTGCTGTAATCCTGACAAGAGCAAATGGCCTTGGAATTAGTGGCTTGCAACAACCTTCACTCAACAAGCCAGCCCCTAGATAGAGTTATACCCCTTGGCTGGTAAACCTGCATATTCCAACCATGAGTCCCCACGCCAACAGAAAACGGAAAACTAAACTGACCGCTGACTGACCACAAGAGATGGCGCTCCTTGTTGTTAACTCCATTAAATTTCATTTAACTGCATTCAACGACATAAGTGTTGTAATTCCAAGGTTCACGGCTTGCTTCATCCGAAGGTATCATCATCACCACCATTTCGTCAAGTGGGACCGAGCAGAAAATAGGCTAGGAGTATTTATTCAGATCTCTTTCTCCAAAACAAAAGGACCAAAACGTTTTGGAAAATTTTCTTTGATGGATAATGAACCCTAGGTTAGCTAAACTGCCCGTTAAACAATTACAATAACCAGAATGACTAGTATGCATCGATAGTACCTTTGAGTGCTCCACTTCAGATGTGGTTGAAGTTTCCACTGAAGTAAATGGAACTGTGGCCTTCACAGGTGAAAGTCGTGGTGAGACAGGTGTTGAACTGGGTCCTTTGAACGGAGCCTTGCATTCCAGTTTTGCCAAGAGCTCTATTAAATGATGCTGTTGTCTACAAGTGAGAATTACACACAACATAATGACGGAATCCTGAAAACTTTTGCTTATGGAATCGTGGATCCTGGGCTTTGGAATCCGGAATACAGCTCAAGGAATGGGAAATCCCATTAGCCCCCTCTACGATGTTATGTTAGTATTAGACACCCCTCTCTAATAAACTACCCACCTGACAATTACTCCAAAATACTAGGAAATAGCAAAAGGGAGCAAAAATATCTGGATCAATTTAGGTTTCTGCGAAACTGCCCACCCACCCCTCCCTTAAGCCAACATTATCACGTACTTCTCACTTCGGGCAAAATGTTGGCTTAGGGGAGGGGTAGGTGGTCAATTTCCCCGAAACCTAAATTGATCCAAATATTTAATATAGCCAGTTCCTTGCTTGATTAACAAAGGTTTGCACATTGCTCCTTTTTCAATGTCAAGGTCAAAGTAAGGATAGGCAAACGATAACAACACAATGACCTTGAACGAGGATTCTGATATCCAGGATGGGATTTGAAACAGTGATATGGATCTCTAGACGGCCTTGACATATCAATGGATGGACTATATATTTTGCTAGTTATAAACTCTGTTGATCTTTTCTCCGAAAGCATAATTAGTATTGTTGAGCCTGCTACAGTTACGAGAATAAACGCTTCTCTCTTTTAAACACCTCCTGTCTATTAAAAAGCCCCCTCTCGAACCCCTAAAATTAAATAAACCCACCTGGCTTCTACTAGATCATTTACGGTAGATCGTTTTTAAATGACGTCACGGTGGTAACATTGGTGCAGAAAACATTGAAATGTTTAAAACAAAAAATCTGTGGAGATTGGCTCTTTTCTCATGTAAAAACTTTCTTTTGTTTCAGGCACACTGCATAGCGGCTGACCACGGAAGTGAAAGCGACCTTCGTCTTTAGAGATAAAAAGTCTTCACAGCCTTCAAATTTTCTGCTACTTAAAATCCATGTTCCGTTTCTTACAAACCTGGCATCCATTTTTCTAACTTTTTCTGTCACAAGAGCAATAGTTTCATCAGTTTTCAGAGGGCAAGATGATATTGAGGAAGGCCTTTTAACCTGCGATGATGTAGAGCTCAAGTGCTTCTGCGGAGAAAAGAGGAAATAAATAAATAAAACACTAATTGTAATTCATTACCCCTTGAAACCGTATACTGTCATCAGGTTAAATATTGTTTAATAATAAATTATGGCTATGATTAAAACTATTAGAGAGGTTAAGCATCACGTTTACGTCAAACGGCAAACGCGAATTTGTACCACGTGACCAAGTTTCCCCTTTGCTTGTCGCCTACTGTTTATTATTTCTAGACATAAATTAGTAGTTTCACGCAATTTTTTTTCACGCTGTTTTTGTCTGCTCATTTTCTATTTGAATCTGATATTTGCCGTTTCCGTAAACGTAAAGCTTAAACTCTCTCTTATTACATCTGATACGCGTATAAAAAAGGAGCTCACAAGACTTTCACCTATATTAAACAGCCTCAGAAAACAATCGAAATTTTGCGATGCCGCAACTCGTATCCTTGCAAAATGGTGTCTGAAAAACAGGCACAGAAATTCCATACTCTTAAAACATGTCACTACCCAGATCTGGGTAGTGCTTCTGATTAGCCATGCCACAAGGGAAACTTTCTTCAACCAGTCAGAAGCAACACCCAGACCTGACTAGTAATACATCATTTCCTGGAAAACCAGTGGTGTTGACACGAAATGTCAGCTGTTTTCTCTGGGTACAATATCCTAAACCAGGTTAAAGTTAGCTGTAAACTTCAATTGTCTCATAATACATTTTGAGCACAAATCATGATGTATTTCAAGATGAGTTTAGAAAACGAAACCTTAAAATTGTCTCGGGACATTTAGATTGGAATGAACTTGTCACACTCTGACAGCATTTTGGTTTGTTTCGTTGTCATTGTCATTGTTATTTTTTAAGGTTTGTTGCTGTTTTTTAAGGTGATATGAAGGTATTAGACTGTTCAAGTTCCCCTACTTTTTGTAAGTCATCGGGATTGAGCACCTACCCTTGCAGGCGGTCATCTTGGCTTCACATAAACAGAGTCTAGTCTGGCGTTGAATATCATAATCTACTTAGCGGGGCTGGGGATGGTTTGAGTCTAGTCTGGTGATGAATAATAATATTATCAAAATCTACTTAGGGGGCTGGGGATGATTTGAGTCTGGTCTGGTGATGAATATCAAAATCTACTTAGGGGGCGCTGGGGATGGTTTGGGAGGAGGCGATTTTTCTCTTCTCCCTCTTCAGGCCCTTACCTCTGAAAAACTGAAAAACCCCGGGATTCGCCCCCTTCGTACATTGAAACGAAGATGGCCACCCATAATGGTAGGCACCGGATCTTGACAATCTTACAAAACACAAGGCAAATGTGAACAGTTTATACATAAGTATTTGTATTTTCTTACCTTTGATCTTTCAGGAGCAGTTTGGGAGCCAGATGCTTTTGATTCTGTAAATTAATGAAATAAATATTTTGTTATTAATTTATTACTTTTGCTCAAAAAATATACTTGATGACCATCACTGTAAATCTTGGCAGACCAGTAATGTTTTAGTCACCAAATTTTTTTCTTTTTAACGTGGTGACCAAAATGGTCTCAGGTTGGACAACTATCATGACAGAGGCAGACAGGACAAAACTCACTAGAGAGGTTTAAGCATCATGTTTACGTCAAATGTCAAACACGAATTTGTACCACATGACCAAGCTTCCTCTTTACTTTTTGCTTACTGTTCATTATTTTTACACCTAAACTAGTGGTTCCATGCAATTTTTTATCCATAATAATTATTGTTTTGAGCTGTTCTTATCTACTCATTTTCTATTTAAAGGAATTCTCAACTTGAATCTGACGTTTGCCGTTTGCCATATACATGAAGCTTAAACTCTATTATGTGCATGAATGATAATGTGAGGTAGTGCACTACTACATTGTTTTCTCACCTACTGACTTATTCTCTTCAGCCATTGCTCTGAAGATCTCTTCTGTATTATCATCCATCTTGTCTGATGAAGGTTTGCTTTTTCTTGTAGCAGATAATGGCCTGCTTTTCTTCTCAGGAGCTTAGGAAATAAAATAACAAAAAAGTGATAAGCAAGATAAAAATACATTGTTACTACAGTAACCACCTGTAAGATGCATTTCTAAAAATACAACAAAAAGAAAAGGACATCTGAAAAATGGCTCAAATCATCCACACCAGGTCTCATAAAATTAAAGCTTCAAAACAGGGCTGTCACTTTAATAAGTTCTAAGTGTGAGAGAAATGAAAGAACTCAATTAGGAATTTAAATTTTCTGGTGTGGTCAATTTATTGTACATGTACATGTATTTCTGTGACCAGAAAAGCCCGGCTCAAATGTCTATATGAAGCCCACAAAATCATGAATACCAGAAATATTTATGGAATGTTATTGTGTTGCAAGGGAAAAACCAATAAGATGTGAGATAACAAAACTGCAAACAGCAATGGCAATTAGTTTGTGCTTTTGAGGCTTGCTCAGTCCTGAACTTTATTGTGATTGGTCACTTGACAATCAACATTCCTGAAAATTAATTTTTCAGGTGTTTATGGTTTTCTGAGTTTGAGAGAAATAATTTCCTCTGTTTGGGGTATCATTAAGGGTTATGCATGATAACAAATGATAACAAGTATAAAACATTATTATGAGCACAAAATTATTATGAGCTGGGTACTCAAAGTCAAAACAATAAAATTATAGATACTTACTGGATGTTAATGTCACTTCTGTACCTTGTGATTCAATTTCTAACCTGAGTGTGTACGCAAAGGGAATCAAGCCAATATTAGTTTGTGTAAGAATAATATCATAGAAAAAAATCAGTGAACTACTGTTTGAAATAAAGATGACGTGGAATGCGGGAATATGAATTTCAATGAAGATCTTCATTTCACGTTTCATTCCCTGCACCGGTTAAAATGTACTCAACAATTTGGCCTGCTCCCAGTGTGTGGGTCTAAACCAGCTCTGTTGGTGGAGCACTGCAGCACTAATGTAGAGGACATGGGTTTGAATCCCAAAGAAGTTTTGAAAATTGTTTTGAGGCTAATTTGCAAAATATTGTTTACACTAAGGAGTGTAAAAGTGTTTCTGTTGCGAGGAAGTGCAGTTACTGTGATAAAGCACCAGTCAAAGAAGAATATGACAAGAACAACACCACTTCAATTTTCTTCACAGCCTTGCCTTTTTTGTGCTTGTGTGTCTGCAGTCGCTCTATGATTGGATGAAGAAAGCTCTGAATCAAACTCATCTGCATTTTTCTTTCGCCTGAAGGGCAAATTAAAAAAAGAAAGATTCAAGCACGTATGCAGTTATAAGGTACAATCATAAAAACAACAGATTTAAACCTACCAGTGGCTTATTAAATGATACCCACTTCATACACACCTTGCTATTGCTGGCAGTAACATCACTTTAACAATTTTAAAGTGATGTTACTTTGGGCATTTAATGCCCAATGATTAATAATTAATAATTAGTGATGTTTCTAATTAATAATTAGTGGTGATCAGTGATAATTAGCAATTAATAATTAGTTAATAATTAGTGGTGTTACTTTGGGCATTTAATGCCCCCAAAAATAAAACCAGTTAGTTTTTATCATAAAAATGAAACAATAATAATCCATACCGTGTTGCTGAGAGGGTCCGTTCTTTTCTTTTCACTAAAAACAAACAAGCAGGCCTTAGAATTAATTCACACAGCTTATTATTAAAAGTAAGCCTCACCATGACAGAACTACATGTAGACTAATACCAGTAACTGTACTGTCAAAACTCTTGTAAGAGACCCCTTAAAATCCCATGAAAAACTTATGTATGCAATAAATAATCCTCAAGGATTAGCACAGTGGTTTAGTAAACAGTCTTCTGTGTGGGAGGTTCTTTGTAACTTTATTTGATTTACCACAAAATACAAATAACGATAAAACAAGACAGTTACACAAAAGCAAATGATAGTGGCGAGGAAGCCCAAAAAGAAACCATGAGGCTTATAGACATTGGGCTCCCTCAGAGTAAAAATAAAGTTAACAGTAACTGTAAGGCCAGGATCGAAAGCAAAATACAATGAAGGTAATTATAAATTAACTAATTACTTAGACTGAATTGACAAAATATAAGGTATGGTACAAGTAACAATAAGTATAAAAATAATATCAGACATGTGAAGAAATATAACAATTTACTACAAGATTTATAACTAATAATTCATATATAATTTTTTTTTTCAATTTCGTTTTAAATAGGTGGAGAGAATTAGATTCTTTAATATCATTTTCTATAGTGTTATAATAAGTAGGTCCTTGGAGACTGACAGAAAATTTACGAAGGTTTGTTCTACAAGAAGGAAGGTGAAAATCGTTCGCGTGTCTAGTGGCATAGCTATGGACTTGTTTGTTTAAAGAAAAATAATTGTTGAACTTTGAAGGCAAAAGAGAATGGTTAAGAGAAAACATAAGTTTACCTAATTCTAGCTGTCTAATATCGGAAAGTTTTAGTAGCTCTAATTCTTTGAAAATAGGGTCTGAATGAGAATCGAAAGTTGATTTAGAAATAATTCTGATAACTCGCTTTTGCAAAGAGACAAGACGGCGAAGATTGGTTTTGTACGTAGATCCCCAGACAATAATACAATAATGAAGATGAGGAAAAACTAAACAATAATAGAGAGTTTTTAGACACGGTTTAGGCAGAAAAAATCTTGCTCTATTAATGACACCTATTGATTTCGAGATTTTACGAGCTACTTGAGAAATGTGCGGTTTCCAAGACAGATGTTCATCAAGGACTACACCGAGGAAGACCGTTTCCTTAACCTGTTCGATTCTCTGTTCGTTTATGCATACTTGCATTGGAAAATGATACCTTTTCTGTCTAGGCTTAAATAACATAAAGTTTGTTTTCTTTAGGTTTAAGGAGAGTTTGTTTGCCTTAAACCAAGAGGATAATTTATTAAGTTCAGAATTAAGTGAGGCTGCCAGGTAGACAGGATCTTTATGGGACATAAATAAATTAGTATCATCAGCGAATAAAATCAGCTCGACGAGCGTGGATACATTATTTAAATCATTAATATAGAGCAAGAAAAACAAGGGGCCCAAAATAGATCCCTGAGGGACACCACAGCAGATAGTTTGAGGAGAGGAGCATTGACCGTTAAATTGAACGAATTGCAACCTGTTGGAGAGGTAGCTTCTAACACAGTCCAGAGCCACGCCACGTACACCAGTTTCATTAGATGCTGAGATTGAGGTGTCGAAATGAATAGAAAATATAGGCAGATGGTCAGAAATATCAGTGAAAAACAGTTCACTCCTGGATCTATCGAAAAATTGGTTGACGAAAATGTCGTCAATTAAAGTTGCCGAATGACAAGTTATTCTTGTAGGGCGCGTAATCAATGGAAAGAACATATTTGAATATAGCGCATCATCGCAGTTCTTCCCAAGTGTTTCTACTTCTTTCCTTTCCGTGAAGCTTCAAGTACCTTTAAATATCCTTAAAAAGGAGCACAGATGGAGGGAGGGGGAGGGGGAGGGGGAGGGGGTAAATGAGCACACTGTCAGTCTCACATTTGTAAGTTGTAGACAGAGTAACTAACATAAAATAAGGACCTTTATTACATAAACACAAATGAAATACCAGGTGAGCTTTCCCGGGAAAACATGATATCTTCACACAGGAAAATAACATGTTATCTCCACATGTGAAAAGATCACTGTTGCTATGGCTACATAATAAATCGCACCTTTCACAGCAAAAAGCCATTAAAGTGAAATTGTTTGGCATTTCATTGCTGCTTATATAATAAATCGAGCATTACATGGTGGCTTGGAGATACGAAATTTCTTTTCTCGAGTGAAAAATTTTTCACTCGTTCACTGCACTCACTCGTGAAATATTATTCACCACTCAAACAGAAATTTCTTATCTCTGCACAGCCATGTAATATCCTCTGTTTACCCTTTAACCCTTTAAGCCCTAATATCCACATACAAATTCTCCAAACTGATCTCCATACATTTGCATAAAGAATAAGTTGAGAGAAATTGTTCAAAGATCAAAACATTTCCCCTTAGGTGATCATTTTACTTATTCTCATAAACTTTTCTTTTAATTACGTATGGATGTTGTTGGGGGAAAATAGATATTGGTCACTCATAGGACTTAAAGGATTAGCCTTAAATTGAGGCTCATCCAGCAGACTGACCTGTTGAGGATGAAAAGCTAAGAACAACCAAATCCTCAGCATGGGTTTCTGGAACATTACTATACTTTTGACTTCTATGTTTTCTTTCACCCTCCCTGACTTCGAGAGCCACAGACATGCTCTTACTCTTCTCGGATTGGCTGTGTTTACGCTCAACATGGTTTACTACAACATCAGAAGGTCTGTGATTACTTCTTGAACTACTTGGTGGCCTTAAATTTGTATCTTCTAAACCAGAACTATTGAGTAAAGGACTGTCGACTTTCTGACTTCTGGCACCCGGTGTGCTTGTCAACTGTGGAAGCCTTTCAAGTGCAGCAGCATTATGAAGATTCAAACTGTCATTGGCTCCTTCTAACTCTTCTTCAATTTCACAATCATCATCACCGTCAGAGCTGTCATTGTTGTTAGTCTTTCTTTGTTCTTTATTATCTTGATCTAATCTCTGAAAAGGACACATTAGCAGGATAAAGCAAAAATTTCTTTTCCCATAATTAAATTTTTAGTATGTCTGTGAAGCTCTCTGCACAGGAATGGCTGAGATAAGTAAATAAAAGGATGTCTATAAAGCCCATAGATTCACAAGGGACCAGGCTCTTTGGGGAAGAACTTTATAATGACATGCATTCATTTGGCGTACTAAACTCTCACCAAATTTAATCCCAAGACACACCTATAACACATTACCAGCATAAAAAGACCAAGCCAAGGTATGTAATTTAAATTGATTGCTCTTCTAGAGATATCTTGTTGGCCTCAGGAAAGATGACTGTATTCTTCACAGTGTTGCATACCTTTCTAGCTGCCTCTATGCTTTCTCTTATGGACTCATCAGCTTCTAAAGATTTTCGTAGTGTCTGTGGAAAAAAAAAGATGTCACAAAACACACTTTACAATCTTAATGGAAGAATTCCTTATGCTATGAACAAAAACCCTATACCAATTTCAAAATCACAGAGTGACAGTGTATTAATTCTTCAGAGGTGAGCAATTTTGCAACAACTTTTCTTACTGCAACAATAATATTAAATTACATGTACTGTGAATAGAAACAGATGTCAAAATATTGTATGCTGGAGTCACAAAATAGATCTGTTGGACCAAAGAATGCACTGTAATTTTATTCTTTTTATACCTCGACATCATTAAAACTTAAAGCGAGCTCATCCACTCCATTATCATCCTCCTCCTCCTCATCATCATCATCATCATCATCATCATCATCTTCATAATCCAGGCCTTTATTTTCAGGGCCACTAAGATTAGCTTCATCCTAAAAAAGGAGGAAATATAGTTACAAGTAAAATAACATAGTGAGAAAAACTCTGCAATAAATAATCAATCTAGCAATCTAAGTGCCCTATAGTGATAAGGATCACTTCAATAAATAACGCATGACCTCCATTTGCAGTGATTAATACCTGGTCTGAAGCACTGTCACTTTCATCCACAGCAACTGATTCAAAATCTTCACTGTATTTACCAGTTAGCCTCCCTAGAACAAGACACAGGATATGAGTTGAAATGCTGAGTAGTTATTCTGTATTGCCAGATCACTTCAGATCTTTAAAGCATGGTGCAAAACTTGTGCTTATGGTCCCCTGCTCCTACTCAGCAGTTGGAAGGTGTGGATGATAATGATGATGATGATGATGATGATTATTATTATTATTTTGCAAAACTTACAGACCTTTTAAGAACAGTTGTAACAATTGATAGCATTGTATCAGATAGAGTCAATGTAGGCCTTACATGACCTTAACAATAACATTATTTTTGTACGGTGACCCTTATTTTGAAGACTGTGCCTAATCCATCAGGGATGGAAAGTTATAAAATGTAATCCTAATTAGCTTAGCATAGACTCTGTATCTCATGTAATAGGTGAGCATGATCATTCTTATGACCACCTTAGTGCCTTAGCTAATAGTTTGTACTTCTCATGTTTAGGTTTATACCATACATTTAATGATCAAAAATTTCTAATCATAACATTATTACCTGGTGCTCTTAGTTTTACTTTCTTTCCTTCATCAGTTCTTATTTGTATTGAATCCTTTAAAGAGAAGAGAAAGACTAGTATACTTGTGTTATTTGAAGAATCAACAATATTAATAAATAACAAATATTAATGAGGAGGTAGAAAAAATAAAAATAAAAAATAAACATTTTAACTAACAAAAGACAGAAAAAACATTGTGTGGCATTTTAATTAAATAGATAAAATCATAAACTGATCCAAAAATAAACAAGATTCTTCTGGAGTAAAGCTGTCAAGTGACAATAAAAACATGGTTGACAAAAGAATAACAGCAACCCCACCCCACTCTACACGCCCCCCCCCCCCCTCCCCACTCAACCCTGATAAGCCTTCAGTCCAGAAACACTAGAGAGGAGAAGTTGTTTACATCACAACGCCATGATAGCAAAATTTTTGGATCTCAACAAACCATGGTCCTGCAAATATGGCAAAAAAAAATTGACATGTATGACTTTGCGCATTATTGCACTCAGGAACAAAATGGTAGCCCATACTTTTCTTCCATCATTCAACAATGCAAATCCCGTCTCTGTCAGGAAGGATTGTTGAGATCCAGTAATTTTGCTACCATGGAAACATGACATCACACTTCTCCTCTCTAAAAAAAAATGACCTGCCAGATGAGTAGGTAGAAAAACAAAATGGTTATTTTTATACCTCACTCAATATAAGACAGACTAATTAAAAATAAATTGAGCATTGAAAGGAAATGAACATTAGTAAAGACAACCCTTACATAATTCCAGCCTTTGCGCGAGGTTGGAGTTTGATCAGGAGCTGTTTTGATCCGGGAATTCCTGTGGTAATTATTAAAATATGTTAAAATAAAGAGTATAAATGGACGTAAGAAAACCCAATGTTTATAAATTGTCACTGAACAGTAACTAAGTAACAAAATTAAAATTGAGCAATAAACACAACACACCTTGCTTCTGCTTCTTTTTCTAATGCCTGCAGTTCATGTTGAAGCAGCTTCTTTCTTTCACGATATGCATCTACAAAATGTAAGAAAGAGATGCCCAGTCAGAAAGTCTTCAATAAAATGCTACATGTACCAAAAGCTGCAGAAGTATTAGCAATGCAATCTAAGAAAGAAACGTGGGCATGATCATCAAAATGAACCCTCTTCAGCTGATAATCTCCCTGCTCAAATTCCTTGATAAAAAGAACTTAGGAAGCAAGTAAAGCCAGATTAACTTAACTGTATTTCACAGCGACTTCTGATAAAATGTTAAATTCTCCTTATACAATGTAATAATATTTTACTTTAATTATGTCCTTGCAAATCAAAAATGGAAAATTTGACATTACGTCAAGAGTAACTATCTTAAGGTATTTTTCCCCTTCACATTAAAGAACTGTAGCTTGCTGAAAGCACAAGACATCAGTCTTCTTTGTAAAAGAGAGTATTTGAGGAGATCATGCAAACTACAACGTACATAAATCATGCAACAGGTCATTTCCAGGTTCCAAAAACTCTCACTTTCAAAACGAGACTAAGTGCAAAACTTTTGTTGTGTAAATCAGTTTTATTTTCACGACAATAAAAACTCATTTTCATATCAATGGCTTCACACTTAGCCTCACTTTGCAACAGAGGCTTGAGGCAATTCAGAAATAGCCTTTTACTTTAAAGAGAAAAACAACAACCCCCATCCCACCTCCTGCAGTTTTGGTATGTCTTGATGAACTACGAGATTTGGCTCTTGAATATGCTCTTCCCAATTCCACATTGGCACCATTTACATAAATGGAAAAACCCTGCTCTTTTTTCTCCAACTCAATCTGCTGCTCATCTTTCTTTTTCAGCTTTTTTAGCAACCTAAATGTAATAAGACAGGGGAGAAAAGGATTTGATTCTGTATACAGGTGTCAAAGTAAAGGCTCAGCATTATCCTTGATTTAAATTTCATCTAAATGCTTTCCTTTGTTTTTGTGACTATGGTAATGTATGAAGGCCAGTTTTGCATGGTTTCTAGGATAAAACTGAACTGCAACCTCTATTACAAGCATAAAATCAGACTATTCCAGTCTATACAAATTTTCGAACAGTACCTAGATAATAAGAATCATCATCATTTACCTTCTTTGTTTATAGCAAAGTACATACAAAAGCAAGTGGGACAATAAAATGAATCTAATAATATTATTATAAGCATAATATATTATTAAGAATTTACTGTGGCATGTCAACAAGCACAGGATATCTAAAAGCACAGCCAAGGAACTGAATACAAGACTACCAAAATATTGATGTATTAAATTGTGCTAGTAGTCAGGGCAGGAGTTTCACCAAGAATTTCTGGATTGTACACCAGTAAATCCATTTCTGTACTCACTTGCAATTAATGTACTGTAGGAAGCAGGGCTGTGCTTTAGCAGAGCCGATTGGCCCCTTGCGCCAAACTTTTGCTCTTGAGCGACTAGAAAATCTCAGATTTTTCATACAAATCATATGCCGGGCACCCTGGATCTTACAGGTTCCGAGCACTGGGCTCCCTTCAATTTTCCTTAGAGCACAGCCTTGGGCAGCCTTCGATTTTTCAATTACCTGTTTCTCTGTTGTAGTAGCAGAAGATACTCTTCATAGTCAGGATGGACTTCATCTTTTACAGACGCAACCTGGTTTATGCAAAGTATAAGAAATAATAATCATAGTTCTCACTAATATCAATACTTACAAAAGATCTCAGATTCATGCATTACAAGTAATTCAACTGAATGATTATCTTTAGCATGTGTAGAGCCATGTAGCTGACTTGAACATACATTTAAAGTCAACTTTCTCTAAGAAGGGATACCTTCAAGACCAGCACTATGAGAGACTATGTCCTTAAGAGATGTCCATTTTTTTTAGAGCCAACTAAAAGGAGGAAAGAAAGGCAGAGGCCAACTCTACAGAGGTGCCCATTAACCCTTTAGGTCCCAAAAGTGACCAACATCAATTTTCTCCTAACAACATCAGCAGATCCTCAAGAGTAAAGGTTATGAGAATTACTTAATTGATTACCAAAGGGAGAATGCTTTGATCTTAAACCAAATTCTCTCAACTATTCTTAAAAGAAATGTATGGAGATCAGTCTGGAGAATTTGAATGTGGATTTTGGGGCTTAAAGGGTTAAGAGAGATTTAGCTGTATTACATGGTACCTCCTCTTTATGTCTTCCTGGTTTTCCTCTTGATTTATCCCACTTTCCATAGGAATCTATCGGAATAAAGAGATAATGGTTAGCAAACATTCTAGCTCTATGACTTTTATATAAAGCTGTTGTTACATTCAGCATTGGGAGAACACTAAATAAACTTTATATGCAGGATTACAGTAATTTAAGAAGGCTGGACACAAGCATTAAAGCAGGAATAAACTCAATAATAATAAATAATAATTAATAATAATAATTTCTGGATGGGAGGGCTGGCTACTGAACAAGGAAATACATCATAGGCCTTGGATGGATAGCAGACAAGGTCTGAGCACACCTAACAGACAAACTAAGGTAGCATCAGAATGCGGGAACAAAGATGCATGTGCAAAGAATTAAGTCATTATTATTGTAGAGGCATATCACGAATGCTTTCTAAATCAATAGACTTAGGGTCTTTGCCACAAGACCAGGAAAATTAATTAAGAAAATGGCAAAATTGTGAGAGTGAGAAGGTCTTAAACTTGTGATTTCCAAAAAGACAAAGTAGCAGAGGTTGCTTTGTACTTACATGTAGTAGTTCTAAAGCAGTAGTAAGCTCCAGTTTATGGATGAAATTGAAAAGGCAGGTCCACAACCAGTTACAAAAATGTTGAGACACTCCCGCGAAAAAACAACCTTTCATGCTTCAAATCGCTGCTTATCACAGGTCTGTGAGATATAATACTGACCTCCC
The DNA here is from genome assembly GCF_958299795.1 of Porites lutea. Classification (NCBI taxonomy): domain Eukaryota; kingdom Metazoa; phylum Cnidaria; class Anthozoa; order Scleractinia; family Poritidae; genus Porites; species Porites lutea. The sequence goes on along the minus strand of NC_133206.1, from coordinate 31,500,941 downwards.
TCCTCCCATTCAAAGTTGTTCCTCCAAGTTTTGAGCATGGTCTTGTATTGCTCGCAACTTTGATAAGGGGTGGAGGGGGAATCACAAGCACAAGATCATGGACGGGACATTTATGCCAAAATATGGTTCAGTGTCTCAAGTACTTTTGCAACTGGTTGTAGTACTTTACACTGTGACAAAAAATGTGTTCCAAAATTTTTCTGCATAAGCATTGTCGTGAATCCAAACATATCATGACCAGAAATTTTTTGAATATTTATGGTCAAGCAAATAAAGAAATTATTGCACTAATGAGCATCTCCACATGGAGCATGCAAAGCCAGAGGTGTGAGAAAATATCCCTGCAAGAAATCACTTACCACACAATAACAGACTGCACATTTTAAGAACCTGTCTAGGAGTGACGGATAAGCCATGTATAAAGCTTTAATGGTGCCCTGATAAAAGCTTTCTTGCCACTACAGCCAGTGGGCTAGAATCAATATTTGATCGTGCGTACTAAGCTTACAAGCTCGGATACTATCTCAAATTTTACGTACAAGTTAATTGACTGGTGCATGTAAGCTTATGTGTATGGAATTTCAAGGTGAATCTCAGAATAATATTAGGAGGTAAAAATGTTTTACAAAATAACAAAATTTCAAAAAGCAGTTAACGTTGGCAGTTGTTATGTACACAATATAACGGCAACCACGGATACCATTCTACAGAACCAGGAAACCAGCTGGCTGTCATTAACATGAAAATACACTTACCATCCATCGCAAGCTTCACATTCCTTAAACGTTATGTTATCAGCTAAGAGGTTTTGTACTTCGTAAGGGGTCTAATGATGACCATTGATCCATGCTGATAAAAAATTGAGCTTTAAAAACTCCCCAAAACATGAAAACATACACAACATTAGCCAATATGGCTACCTGCTGGCTTGGTTACATAGCGAAAAGGAATTCTGGGTAACAAAGATCCCGAATCCCGCGCGGGCAAGAACGTCATCCCGCCGTCACTCACAAGGATTCCTCGGCAGTTTCAGATTTTGAAGGGATGTTTATTCTGACAGAAATTCTTCACATAGCAGTTGTCAAACTTGTCATCCACTGAGTGTCCCAAGTGCTATTTTTGTTATACAGTAAAACTGCCTCGTATAAGCTTTGGGCTTATACATTATACATCTCCATAAGGGGCTTAACGGAGGGCTATAACGGATGGGGTTTATATCCGAGGGAGTTTGTAACAGGAATCAGGAGCCTATAACTTGCAGGAATTGAAAAAAGCCCTCTGAAATAAGCTACTGTATAGCATTGCCGAACAAAATACGTTTGGCATTTACTGGTTTCCAATAAAGCTTCAAAACGTCATAACAAATCAAATTTATTTCAATACATTTGGAATGGGGAGGGGTGGGGGGCATATATCCGATGGGGCTTATAATCGGATTTTTACCATAACTGAGCGAATCCTCACGCTCTGATTGGTCGAGAGCTATGGTCTATGAGAGTATAGACCATAGAAATGACGTAACAAGTCACGCAGTGCCGGTTGTTTTGTTTTTGGTTTTTCGTAAAAAAAAAAATGTAAAAAAAAAAAAATTGCAGTATAACCACTCGCCTGCGGCTCGTTTCTCCACTTGAGTTTTGAACATTTTATGACGTCATTTCTATGGTCTATACGAGTGTAGACCATGGAAAATTGTGGTTGTCCCTTTTTCTTTCGATGCCTGTACAATTGACGTCAATTGTACTTATGACGTTTGTTGTTGGTTCTCTCCCTCGCTCCGAGAGGCAGCTGGAGAGGTTTTTCTCCGGGTGCTCCGGTTTTTCCCTCTCCTCAAAAACCAATATTTTCAAATTCCAATTCGACCAGGAATCAAGTAGACGGTGAACCACTTTGTGGATGTGCTACCTCCAAATCATTATTTATTATTTATTAGTATTATTTTAATTTGGTAAGCGGTATTTGGTTGTGGAGAATATAGCCAAGGGTTACCGACAAAACTGATTGTGAATGAATACTAATTATAATTACTTGCAATGTTCAGAGGTGAGTTATTAGCTGAGCTATTAGTATAAGTCAGTTAATTAGCGTATAAATTTGAAGCTATCATGAAAGGAGATTAAATTTTTTAATTATACGTCTCCACGTTTTTCGACTGGCGTATTTCTTTATGAACTATAAACAACTTTAAGTATTCATTTCCCTGGCGGATCAAAGTATTATTTCAACGTTTTCTTTGAGATGGTCATTTACAACAAAAAAGAGTTTTAACTTTGTATTTGATAATCAGTCTTTACACGAAAAATGTGAAACTGAAACCACTAATTAAATTTTAATTAACCTCTCACTGCATGGATTAGAAAGTCGATAAAAACGGAGATGAATTTTTCCTACAATCTGGCACATACGGTTTAGTACCTAGTTGCGAACTTTTAAGCCAGGGAAGCAATTGGTGCAATTCATATTTTTGTCGTTAAGGTACGCTTCTATCACGAAACGTACGTAGTCAATTGCAGAACAAGTCATATGCCGGATAAACAACATATATCATCTATTAATTAGTCTTTAAAATGAAAACGATCTCGCGACTACGTCTCTCGCTCCTCTTAAAAAGCTCGCGCTCCGTTCGCTCTACAGCATTTCTGTCGTGGTAAGTTGACTTGTAGCACGTCTAAACCGCACTATCAATTTTTAGGAATTTGGAGGCTTATTTTCGTCTGCCCAAGTTTCTCTGTGTCTTGCGAACTGCTTACAAAAATCCGACAAAACTGGACACTGCATCTCGATGCGTTGGTCAAAAATAAGCCCTAGTTGTGAAAGGAGCTCCGCTTATTAGCATAACATGATTACATACTTGTTGTACTTGAAATAATTAAAGTGTACTAACATAATAACATACATATTGCTTGTGTCAATCAGAATTATTGTGTTTAATTACAAAAAGCTGAACGGAATACATCATATATGGTAATAAGGAGTCATACTTGATTATAAGGAGATTATAATAAACATAGTTTTATTCTTTTAAGTACAAGAGAACACAAGAGATTGAGAGAGATTCTTCACTAGTGAGTGTTAGTTAGCCATGATATGGTTACGACTGGCTGAATTCTGTTGGGTTTAAAACCATTAGTTGTACAAAGTCAAAAATGTTACTTATAAATGCAGTAAAAGAAGGAAGGACTACGCAAGTGAAGATGTTTATAAAAGTTGGAATAGACGTGAATGAAGTTGACGAAAATGGCCATACTGGGCTTATACACTCCTGCTTTCTTCAAGACGCTCGAGTGAGGATGAAAATTTGTAAAGCGCTGGTTTTTGCTGGAGCAGATATCAACAAGACGGACAATTTTGGACGATCGCTTCTTTCGTGGGCTTGTTTAAAAGGAAGAGTTGAAATCGTCCGCTTTCTGCTGAATGATCAATCGTGTATTGATCTTCAAATAAATGTCACTGATAAGGGTGGAAACAACACGCTTCTTCTCTCCGTCATCTCTGGAAACTTTCTTCTTGTCAAAATGATTGTGGGAGTTTTAAAAGACACTGCCCGATCAAGCGAACTCAACAAAGCTAACAACGCTGGTATGCGTCCTCTGATTGCCGCGTTTCTACGCGGTGATAAGCTTTGCGCGCAGCTTCTCGTTAAACAAGCTGGTTCTTCAGTTTCGAGTGTACTTAAATATCTGAAGAGTGTTCAAAACGACCCTTATGAGTTCCGTGTGAGCATCTCTTCGTTGCCTTTATTTCATTCTTCGCGGAACAAAAAACAAACGTTGGATAGTTTTGTTCAATTTACTCAGCTGACAGAAGATAACATTTTTTCGTTTCTGTTTGCGAAGGATGAAGGCTCATTGGATAAGCAGAAGTGCCAATCGCAAGAGATAAAAGATGACGATAAAATTTCGCCTCAGCAGAAAATTTTGTTGGCAAGAAGATCTGGGTTGAAAAGGCGAGATTATACATCACGAGAGCGGTCCGATACAAAGGAAAGCACCTATGAATTGAGTACTTATAGCAATTTATTTAAAGGATCATCCGATTACCTTGTAATGAGTAATGAGCTCTTGACGCACAAAAGCTCGGCACCTACGCGTGAAAACAACAAAGCTGGGTCATCGCGCACATCAGTTCAAAAACTGTTGATTCTTTACGCCGAGCAGAACTCTCCCTCGTTCCGACAAGGTTTACCCGTCCGTAAATACACGCCCACACCCCAGCCACCCCATATAAAAGCGGAAGGCGACGGGGAACTGGATTCCAGGCGTTCGAGTTTGCATCCCGGTGAGTGCGACTCGATAGCAGGACTTTCTCCGCGCCTTCTTGGAGAATCTCTACTGGATCAACAGACGCGTCTGAAGTATGCGCGCAATTCGAGAGCTGCCAGTATGCAGGTACCAAGGTTACCTTCTTTAGGACGCGGACGTGTGAAAAGAACCAAATCTTCGACTATCATGGCTGCTGTGAAATTTTAAGAACTCGTTCTGGTGACTCAAATCACAAATACATTCCCAAAAACACATTATATTTCTTTCAATACAAACGTGTCTGCCTCGTCCCAGTCGCTCGCGATAACTTTCTGGGGGATATTTGAGTTAATTATCAAGGAAAGCGCGGACGAAAGGAGTGATGGGAAGGGAGAGAAATGCTCTCTTTTTTTCCTTCCCATCACTCCCTGCTTGCGCTCTGCGGTCGTTCCCATCATCCCCCTCTCGCGCTTCCTGCTTGTTCCAAGCCCCATCTAAGCCTTGGAAATGCCTGTGAACGAGGCAGCAGATGTATTTTTTTACATGTAGGCTTCTAGGTTACATCTCTCACCGCGGAGTAATAAAACCTTCTCCTTGCTTAAAGAATAAAAATGGAAAAGTAAAGGATGAAATTACTGCTGCACTGTTTTGTTTGGCAAAGTGGCGGGGGGGAGATGGAGCGGTATCGTTTTCGTTTGAGGTTTGCATTTTTCTCGTCTTGCATCCAGCCTCGAAGCTGGAGACAAATAAAAGTGGTGTTGTTTGAGTCCACAGTTTTTAAGATTGCTTTAGCATTTGCATTTACTCGGGGCTAAATGATGAGGAACGGCAACAAAAGGAAACTGGGGTCGAGTACAAGCGAGGTATTACGTCACCTTGCTAAATAGCACTTGATTGGTACTTGATTGGTACCTGACGGGGAAAATCAGTAACATACTCGGCTCCTTCTCCTGCCTGTTATATACTGTTTATCTGAAGTTGTTTCGTTATCAAGGCATATCGTCCCTGATGATCGTTTCTAGTTCTTACGGACTGAGAACCTGCCTTGTACTGAGGCGTCTCTCTTGAAAAAAAAAACTGAGCGCAAGGGAAGGCGGGAAGGAGAAAACGGGCGAGAACTTTGCCTCTCCTCTTTCACCCTCCCATGGTCCATTGCGTTCCGTAACCAGTTACTCTTGTTTTATGCGCGCCTCTATGCGAAATACGAAGCGCCAGTGGAGAAGGCAGGACTGAGAACTATATCCTTGATTATGCATTGCTAAAAGGAGAAATTCCTACATAAAAATACCCTGCTAGGAGGAAATGCAGTAGTATCTATGCAGAGTGTTCGTACACCTTTTTAATACCTCAGTTTAAATCTTTGCATCTGAGGGTAAGCCTCTCCCCTTCCAGTCTACACTGATGGTGTTCTTTACATTCCAACAAGTTTTTCGGATACTTTGACGATTTAACTTGCCATGAACACTTTTTTCTTGCGTTTGCTTCAAAACGGTTTCTTCCAGTGTTAAAACACACACACAAAAGCAACAACAACAACAAAAACAGAGCACCAAGTACACCGAGCTTGAGCAAAATTAAACCATTATTATAGCTTCAGTACTTGACCAAATACTCTAAGTTAGCTCAGTCTCTAGCTGCCCCCTCTGAACACCTTTGCCACCTCCATCATAAGTCTCATGGTTTGCTCTGAGCTTCTTTCCTCTCGCTCCCGGTCCATTCGTGTCATCTGCAGTAAAAATTCCCTGTCTCTCCGATCGCTTTCCTCCATGTACTCTTTAAGAAACTGAAGTGGCTTTTCTTTCTTGTCTTGCGCTGAGCCTCCTTCGTTGCCTTTCATTCTAGAATCTCTGTTTAAATGTGTTCCAAAGCTTTCTCCCGCGCGCGAAGAAGCCGCATTGTTATCACTCATGCTTAAACGCATATCCCCACCGTGGGTGGGAGGAACAGTACCGACACCACTTCCCCTGGGGTTATCTTGATTACTTGCAATACTACTTTTGAACACTTTTGCCATCTCCATCATCATTTTCATTGTTCGTTCGTAATTTCTTTCCTCTCTCTCGCGGTCCATCTGCGCCATCTGCAGCAAGAATTCCCTGTCTCGACGATCGCTTTCCTCCATATAACTCCTGAGAAACTGAATTGTAGAGTTATCATCGTCATCCGTCGGTGTCTTTTTCTTTCTTTTCCTAGGGGGTTCTTTTCTCTGTGGTGATTCCCTCTCCTCAGCTATTGCCTGATTAACCTCAATTCCTGTAATTCCAGTTTGCAGACCAGTGGTGGTATCAACGTTCAGCGCAGAGCTGGTTGGAATATTCACAACGACGATATCATCGCTTGTGCTGCTGTCTTCGTTGTCCCCGCCACCCGCTGACGCCTTCTCGCCCTCCTGGGTAACCGTACTCGGGTCACTCAACTCAGACCCTCCTCCCTGCACTTTCCCGAGCACTTGATCAAGTTCTTCAAAGTAGTCGCATTTTCTGTCATCCTCGCCGGTCTCGATCATTCGTTTCTTTGTCGTTCTGTAGTCAAACACTATGCTCTTCATGCGTCCCTTGCACTGTTGACCCGTCCGAAACGTTTCAAATCCACACTGCGCAAGTTTCTGGTTCAGCAACCGAGCGACTATGTCCCAAGCTTTGGCGTTCCTTTGTTGGCTAATATTTTGATGTTGCTCGGCCCAAAACCCGATAAGAAACCTAGTCTCAGCGTCGGACCAATTCGGAGAGCGGCCGGGCTTTATCGGCATTGCCGATATGAAAGAATCAGTACTTCTGGCAGGAGGCACATTGGACGCTGAGCTGCGTCCTTCAGAGGATAGGCTCGAGAAGGCGCTGAGAGATGTCGGGGAAGTGACTTTGCCTTGAGCCGTAGTGCCTCTATCACGCGAAAGCATCTCGGACCGAAAGAGAGGCTGCTGGTTCGATCCGTTGCTGTCAGTTCCCAAGGGAGATAATGCTGATGACGCAAACTGACTGCAATTGAACAATTCGAAGCAAAACTGAAGGTTATTATTTTATAAGGAACAGTTAACTGAACACGAGATTTTGGGCCCGTTTACATGGAGGTGGGGAGCCCAGGTGAGTAAGGTAACAGCCTTAAGAGGAGTAACCTGCCTGTCCATATAATCTCTTATATGGCCATCCCACCTATCATGTAAACGTGATCAAATTAAAATGAGAGATTATAAGGACAGGCGGGTTACCCCACCTAAGCGGGTTACCTCACCTACTTGGGGTCCCCCACCTTCAAGTAAACATGCCCTTAACGCATAACTTCCACGCGGCATGAAGCTTATTCTAGCCGTTCAGGTCGTTCAGATAGTGGGGACAGCGAAAAAAAAGTGAGGGTGGGGGTAGGGAGAGAGGGTGAGGAACACCTGTTAAACTTCGCTCGGTTTACGGTCCAGTCGCCCAAAACCAGAGTTGCGGTATATCACCCGAAATTTTTAGTCAAGTCACCCGAAATTTTATTTGTTCAGCAACATCCACGCATCTTAATTGCGCTTGTTTCGTTTCATCAAATCTTTAAGAAAAAGATATACTACTTACTTGACGTGCTTGTTTCGTTTCCTCAAGGCTAAAAGAACGAGATATGTTACACATTCATCTCGCTTGTTCCGTCTCTTCATCGGGTCCCGGAGGGGAGTACTTTAGGAATTTCTGGGTGGGGATGTGCCGCTGGGACCCTGGAACCCTTAACCTATACGAGAGCTAGTTCAGCTGAATTTTGCTACCCTATACTAGAGTAAACTCCCCAAATCCCCCCCTATCTTAGAGTAGCTGTTTTCCAGAAACTACTAAAGTCACTAGCACAGTAATCTAGCCAAAACAAAACCTCATATCACAATCTCTAGTCTAGATAAAATCTTCAACCAACTGATCAGATTCCTGAAAAATGATACCCTATTCTAGACCCAGATGTTCTGATTTATATACCCTATCCCAGAGTAACCTGCTTGAAAACCGTACCTTTCACAGCGGCACATACCTATATAGCCCATATATGGCAGTACCCCCCCGCCGGGCATCGGGTAAAGAACGGGATATGGTGCACGTTCATCCCGCATGTTCCGTCTCACCATAGCATCATTGCTTAAAGAACGAGACTTAATTATACAATTATCCCGCTTGTTTTGTCTCAATATCGCGTAAGGAACGAGATAAAAATTATACTACAAACACTCTTGTTACAAATTTCGGGCGACATGACTCTGGTTTCGGACGATATAACTTCGAGCGATTTCACCGATTGCCTCGCTCCTCACTCCCTCTTCCTTTTCCTCCGCTCTTTTCCTCCTCTCCATTTCACGCCCTTCTCCAGTATCTGAACGTCTTGAGCAAGCTACGCGGAATGTGCCGAATCGGGTACCGTGCCAAAAAGAGCACAACGCATCAATTATGACAAATTATGAAATTCCTGAATCGACGCGATGACAACTTAATGACCAAGCCATGACCTCGCAATCCAATGGGTTTAAAGCGTTTTAATCGTAATTTGTTTGCATAGGGGCTTTTAAGCCCAATGCCCCTGCATATGCTCTTAATTAACAAAACTTAACATATTTATAGAAGTGTTTAATACTATGGACACTCCCTTTAAAACACAACGTTGTGCAGTCAGCGCTTACCCTGATTAACCAGCGAGCGTGTCTACTCGTACAAGGTCGGATATATAATGGTAATTGAACTGAGTGGAGTGCAATTTGGTCTGAAATCATACGCGTGATTTCAAAATTGAACGAGCGCGCAGCGCGAGTTCTATTTGAAATCACAAGTATGATTTCAGACCAAAATTGCACGACACGAAGTTCAATTACCCTTTATTACATCCATTTTGAAATCGCAGAATTTAGTCAGTACTAATATTTTATTGATCGAGTAGCCGGTTTGTTAAAAAGCCGAAACAAAAAGGCTTTTACATCTCATTTTGTTTTCGAAACAGAAATGATGCGATATAGAACAAAAATGGTGCGATTTAAAACAGAAATGATGCGATTTAGAACATGAATGACGCGATTTGGAACAGATGCGATTTAGAGCAAAAAATGGTGCGATTTAGGAATAAATCACACTGCTGAGAGCCAATCAGATTGCACGGATAGCCAGTGATTTCAAAGTGGATGTAAAAAAAATACTAACTTATTTGTAAAATATGTTCTCGGTTCATAATAATTTGATTGAAACAAAAAAGAGAGCCAAGTGCTACTTTAGTTACTCAGAGTCTATTCTGGCAGAATAAAGGGAATTTACCTTTACTTCTCCCGTCTGGAGATTTACTGCTCCAGCAGTGGTTATAGACTGGCGTCTGAGTATCAAACGCACCAAAAAGTTTTCATAAAAAATAGGGTTACTACAAGGTATTAATAGCATAAAGTCTTCAAGATACAACTTGAACGCTCTGAATGCCGTATCCTTTCAAAAGAATGGCTTTTCCGTGAGCCGATTCCGACCAAGAGGGTGACAATGGGTTTTAATAATCGCCAGACTGCCTGAAAGCTCATCATCAAAAGGCTAAGTTTTCAAATAAGCCTGTCACCATTCACAAACAACTTTCCCTCCCTGCCATCCCCAGTCTCTTGTGGCACCAAAGGCAAAAGCTCGAAAAAGCGGCGGTGTGATCTCTTCACATGAGGATAATTTCACTAAAAGGATGACGCAACGGATGTTTCCTACATTTATCAATTACCGCAGATGTCTTAACGTCTATTTAACAGATCATCAAACTAGGAATCTAATTAACACATCACGACATTCAATAGTCAAAACTCTGTTTGGAAATCTCCCAGAAAATCTATATACTTCGTTCTGTAAACGCCTCTGAGAGGGATCTTCATGGAATTTATTTTCACCCTGGGCATGAACAACCAGTGTAGAGAAGGATACATAGTCACCCACCTGACCATCAATCCTTCACCGGAGTCGGAAGACCCTGGTGAGGTGTACAACCACACGTGGTTAGTCAAATATCACAAGTGTAGTGGTGGAAAATTTCCATATCGCCAAAAAAAAAAGGAAGATAAAACGATGAACTTGCCACTTCCAGAGACGACATCAGTATAACTTCTCTTCTTATCCATTCTCGAATACCGTTATTTTCGACAAAACAATCAAAGTCTATTCGAAACTGTGTCACTTTCGGAGTGAAACACGAGCCACGAAAATGACCGATTTTACACTTAGAACCGCCTTCAGCATTCTACGATACTTCGCGACACAATGCGTCGAGATAAGATTCCGATATACACCTTATTGAAATGAACCATTCTTTAACCGTTTTTCCCGGTGCTCAGAAGTTTTTTTTTTTTTCCTGGTGGCCAAAACATAATAAAACAAACTACAAAAAAGGAAAAAAAATGCAACTCGAAGTACAACTCGAACTCTAACTCGAACTCGGACTCGATGTCGAACTCGAGGTTTCAGGATACCCCATCTAGGGTCGGTTAAGTTTTAGTGGTTTCAACTGTCATCATGTCATTAAGTTGTCATCACGTCGATTCAGGAATTTCATAATTTGTCATAATTTATGCGTTGTGCTCTTTTTGGCACGGTACTCAATTCGGCACTGTAGCCTTCTTACCAGAAGACCTCGTAGGACTGGTCACTATGATATCACTGTTTATTTGAATACAGCGCGTGTGTAAATGTTCCCCTTTTTAAGGCAGTTCTTCAACATTTTTTATCCAGGTCACATAAAACTTGAACATAAAAGCATTGCACGCTTTTATTTATTGACAGCCGAACCTCTCGCTCCTTATCTAGTGACTACATTTTTGATTCTTCACTTATGTAATTGTGTTTATTTGTCTCTTTTTCTCTATCTGTCACATGTAAACGGAGCTGAGTGAAATAAATCTTCTTGTCTTGTCTTGTGTTGCCCTCTCCACGATGGCCGGCTTGGGGACAGAAGTGTAGCCTGCGCAGCAAGCGTTTCCGCGCGAGTTCGTCGAGAAAGTTGGGACGAGAGCAAAAAAAAAAAAAAGTAATGACGGGAATGACTTTTTTTGCTCCCGCTCTAACTTTTGGCGCAATAACTCGTCTGGAAACGCTTGCTACGCAGGCTAACAGAAGTGGAGAGGTGACCGTTAGTGGAGGTTCGACTGTATTTATTTATTGATTTATTGATTTATTTATTCACTCATTCTGTTCATCAACTTATGAAGGATTGTCCACTCTACCGGGGTCTATTTTCCCTACAAGGAGGTGTGAAGATGAATCATTCGCTACCTTAATCATAATTTTTTTCTTTTTTTTTTTGGACTACTTCAAAGTATCCATTCACCTGATCGCAGCTAGTGTTCAAGGAAAAATTCGTAATAAAAGGGAAAAAAAGATGCGTGAGAGTGTTGTTCATTTCAGCAATGGACACCACTGCAGTAAATTCGATCGATCCCCAAGTCTTTCAGGGTTTTAATTAGAAGTGATTCCACTTGCTTTGAAAATTCAACGTCCTCATTAAATTAACGCATTCTGGTTGTAGTTTTATACCGCCAATGGACTGTTATTTTCCAAAACGGTATCAGAAAACGAGAAAATTCATGTCATTGGTTAACAAGTCAGAAAACTCTGCCTCCTATCTGTCCTACAAATTAATGCATACGTCTTGTAGAAAATAAGTTCAAGTATAAAATCCCAACATATTAAATCGCTTCGAGGCCCCTCCACATGGGGCAATATTGAAACTGGAATAAATTCAAGTTCAGTTTTGTTACATGTAAATTCTCATGTGTGAACAAACACGTTGTTGTCACGTTCAGTGTCATGTTATATCTTTAAAAGCATCTTCACATGTCTTCAGGTAATTGTCGTTTTAAGATACTTCTGAAATCCTTTGAATTAAAGAAATAGAGGGAAACAAAACAGCGGAATTGATCCAGTTGTCCTCTTTTTGCAGAAAAAACCGGATACTATAAATAAAGTAGACTTACATATGCGAAATGGATTGGAAAATGCAGTGCAATCAACGCAATTTGAACCGAATAAAACATTTTCTGATTTTGAAGGGGAAATAAACCCCTACAAGTTCGTTTGACAAGCCAGCCTTTTTCTTTCGTCAAACCCGCGAAATGATCTCAAGCGTAGCTGGCCTGGACGAAGAAAAAAATCACATCTAAAACAAGTTTACAATGAAGACACAACAGCTTTCGTTCATTTCAATGTGGACATGTACACAAGCTGTGTTTGGATCCCCTTGCCGCTGTCAGATGATCTATTTGCCGCTTATTTCGCGCAAAATCGACAAGGACAAAATGTTATCGAATTGAAAGAGACTTAAAGATCATTCGTACCTGAAATGATCGAGGCTTGATAGCGAATTGCCCTCTGTTCTGTCCATGTTTGAACACAAGCGAAACGGGATACCAGTCAAATGCAAGACGCCACACAATGAAGCAGGCTTATCGAATACTGCCACTTGATTGGCTCAGACACAATAGGTAAAGAATTTGCAATTGAAAACCTGGTGTAGATTTACTCGAAGAGTTGAAAACGTCGCGTCTAGATTTGATTGCTACTTTCGCTTCGCTTAAAATTTGTTTGCAACCGCTGCCTGTCAGAGAGTCAGTCTGTCTACTCATAAGATCGGTTCTTTTATTCACGTACAAAAAAGTTTGAGTGCGAAACTGGACAACTGTAATCATAATATGGATTCAACTGTTGTCAATGTGAATACGGCTCAATTCTTTCTCAATGCTGTAGTCGCACTACAAGCCTCAAGGGCTACAAACCGCCAAGAAAAGCTTATAAGAAGACTTCGTGCGCTCAAGAAACGACGTCTTCGAACTCTGATGGCGTTACTCGCTTACTTCGAACAAGAAAGACGTAAAGCCGCCAAAGTCCAGCCGCCTGTTGCAGAAGGGCCACAAAAACGCGTTTGGGTTTTGCATAGGGATCAGTTCATGTTTGAGGAGCTTATTGCGGGTAACCTCCCGGACGAAACATGGCATCAGAACTTCCATGTCTCTAGGAAAACGTTTTTCAAGATTTGCGATGTAGTTCGATCCGAATTATCCCGGCAGGACACGAACATGCGGCCGTCTGTTTCGCTGGAGAAACGAGTTGCTGTCGCTTTGAATCGACTTGCCACTGGAAGCTGCTATACAGCTTGCGGCTTGGGCTATGGCCTTCCCAAATCAACCGCCAACGTGGTAAAGAATGAATTTTGCGACATTTTGAGGAGGAAAGCGGCAAATTACATCAAGTTTCCGAGAACCGAGGAGGAAACTAAAAAAGTCATGGGTGAATTCGAACATATTTCTTCTTTTCCCCAAGTGGTTGGAGCCCTGGATTCAACCCACCTAAAGATCATTGCACCCAAGCAAAATAAGTACGATTTTTTGGGCAAGAAAATATTTTACAGTGTTCTGGTGTTAGGGGTAGCTGACAGCAACTGTAAATTTATTCACGTCAGTGCCGGATGCCCAGGGTCCGTGACTCATTCACAGATGTTGCGTGACAGTGTGTTACAGCGTGACGTTGAAAATGGTGTTATTTTAAATGCACCAGTTCGAGTAATTAACGGAAGGGAGGTCAAGCCTCTCCTTGTTGGGAATCATTATTTCGACATGAGCCCCTGGCTAATGAAACCCTTTACAGAGCCACCAAATGTTACCTCAAGCCAGAGCACTTTCAACACTGCACTGAGCGCTGCAAGGGAAAAGATCATTCAGTCATTTGGGCTGTTAAGAGGTCGTTGGCGATGCCTTATGGAAACGCTCAAGGAGGACACACTGAGGGTTCCTACAACTGTTATTGCTTGCTGCGTTTTGCACAACTTGTGCATCGAGGAGGGGGACAATGCCCCAGTTGAGCCCGCAATCATACAGAATGATGTTGATGTTAATGTTGAAGACTCTAATGAGGGGCCAGTTGATGATGAAGATGGAATACTCCTGAGGGAGGCAATAAGTAACTACTTAGAGAGGCATAGCAATATTTATTAGTAGCAGAACTTATAAACAGCCCTGGAACTAAAGTCTTGAACTAAAACAAGCCAAATTTTGCTTTGGTAACCATGTATCCATATAAGTAATATTATTTAAAGCTAAATCTGGGACAAGCTCTAGCTGTTAAGGCTCTGTGACTCATGTGTGCATTTATCTACAGCTGGAACCTGTTAATGCAAACACTGCGGGAGGCCATAGAAAGTCTCCATATAAATGGGGCATCCAGGGAAAAAAACTGAGGATCAAAAGATCAGACGTTATTCACATACTCAAGACTTACCGCAGAAACACATTGTACAGCATTATAAACAACACTGCAGGAAAGTTCTGTTCAATAGCTTTTTTTAATGGTCTGCATGTACGATTTCATCCACATTTCCAAATATTAGAACCACAGAGAGCAACAGAGATCTCAGCAAGAATACCAGCCTGCCTTCTCATATATATCCAGTAAAAATTTTATGAGGAAATAAGGGATGAGCCTAGCCAGGTACGTAAAGCAGGCCTGTCCAACTATTAAACCTGGCTGAAACCTCAGTGTTATCATGACTCTAGTTTTGCTTTATGAGTGAATTTACCATTCCACCTTGTGATATTTTGTAACTTGAAAAAGATCACAATTTATATTTACTATATTAAAATATTAATTCTTGCTGTGGGAGGTATCTGCCATCTTTGTTTGGGGGCGGGGAAGGGGGAAGACCTATTTTTTTTCTTTTTTTTTTTTTCATTTAAAGAATTGTTCCTTTTTCTTTTGGGCTATCGTACCTTTTGACGATTAGAATTAATTCTCTGCCCATCTCTCCCATCAATTTACAGGGAAAAAGCCTGGAAAACGAGGTGGACTTGAAACCACACTCATTGAGGCTGTAAGGCCTTATCTGTATGGGCTGGATAATGAGGGGGGCAATCTCCCCCCAAAATGATCTGCAAATGAAATTTAACTTCTCTCAGCGTATCGTATCCTAAGGAGTAGGTTGTTTCTTAGGGTCAGGCCCTCACCTTCTACGCTTCTACTGTTTAGGAGCGTGAACGAATGCATGTTTGTGACTCACTATCAAACTGAGCTCCAATGGGCTAGATTTTTTTTAAGTATAGAGGGTCGTCTATCACCAGCAGAAAGAAAGTACCCCTCCCCCGCCGAAAAAAAAATTAATAATTGCAACCCCATACGAGTACACAAACCTAATGATGCAAGTACCGAAGCACGTACACAGAGTTGGCCGACGCAAAAGACCCATGTACGTATAAAATATAAGTACGTGTCGTAACTAAAAAAAAGATAAGCTCAAGTTAACGGATATACTTGAAAGGTGTAGAACAATCTAAGAACAGAACAGGTAGACGAGCTCGTTTCAGCAATTAATCCCATAAGTCCCAAGCGTGACCAATATCAATCTTCTCCTGACAAAAAACCTTTCCAAGGTTTTTCAACTTTTGACATGGACAAGTTAGGGGAAATCCGTCCACACCACTGGAATGAGCGCCTTAATATTATTGTAATTGCCAAATTTGAAAGTGATACGTACCGTATTTATTCGATTACCGCCCTGGGCGCTTATTAAATGTTTGGACCTTGAGAGTGGGCGCTTATTCGAGGCTTGGCACTTATCAAATTTTCATCATTTTCAGCAAGTGAAGTATGTTTATTTTGCAACAAAACAATAAATGCTAATAACAAAACGCGAAGAAGTAACAAAGCAAGATTTCTGTAAAATACTCTGAAGAAAACTCCGTCCTCGGGGAAGTCTCCTATTAGAATTTATTCACTCAAGTGGGTGGGGTGGGGGTGAGCGCTTATTTGAGTTTGATTGGGAGGAGGAGGGGGTGGGCACTTATTCGAGGCTGGACGCTTATTAACTTTTTCTGCCTTTTTGGATGGGCGCTTATTCGAGGTGGGCGCTAATTCGAGGTTGAGCTCTTATTCGAATAAATACGGTATTAAGCGAGCGAAGATATACCTCCGCAAAGTTGCGAATGTATGGTGGCGGGGGGGGGGGGGGCAAGTTCGTTTCCCCTCCCCCACACACACACACAAACCACCACCACTACCACCATACCAACGTCTGTAAAATTTCGCGACTTTGAGGAGCTAATCTTCGTTAGTTTTCAACAAATTACTTTCAAACCAGGCAATTTTATTAATCTTAAGGCGCTGTTTTCAGTGGTGTCAACAGATTTTCCCTAACTTGTCCATGTCAAAAGTTGAAAAAACCGCGAAAAGATCTGTAACAATC
This sequence comes from Porites lutea, assembly GCF_958299795.1. NCBI lineage: Eukaryota > Metazoa > Cnidaria > Anthozoa > Scleractinia > Poritidae > Porites > Porites lutea. Next base: position 31,484,523 of record NC_133206.1, on the reverse strand, counting down.
ATAATCAAGTGAAAGGGCTACGAGAATTAATTAAATGATCGTCAAAAGAAAAATGCTTTGATCTTTTATCAAATTCTAATGACTTGTCAGTGGTGGATCCACGGGTGAGGCCCTGGGGGGCCCGCCCCTCCCTTATTTTTGGTTCAAACTGAGGCCCGAAGGGCTGAAAAAAAAATTTTAAGACCGCCCCCTCCCCCTTATCTCAGGGTCTGGATGACCGCCCCCTCCCCCCTTATCTGAGGGTCTGGATCCACCACTGCTTGTTCTTTAGAAATGTACGGGGATCAGTTTGGAGAATTTGTATGTGAATATTGGGGCTTAATTACACTTAACGGGTTGAATCAGGAAATACACGTCAAAATCTGCGCAAAACAAAGCACGTATGCAATGCCGCGCTGCACGTATTAAGACTTCGACACGTGCGCCTACGGAAAAACTACTTGGCGTGCAAAAATAATTGTTAATGAGATTTCGTTTGAAAACGTATACATTTCGATGCGTTTAGACCTTGTGTCCACATTGATAACGAATCGATTTGAAAACGCTCTTGAATCAAAACAAAAACGCATACAAATCGTGTCAGTATGGACGGTCGAATAACGCATCATAATGAAAACAACGACCGAAAATATCGCAGGAGCGTGTGTTCCTAGCATGTGCATAGAGTTCAACTTACATCACAACGTGCAATTCTATCGTTTTCGAACGTTTTACGCATCAACGCATCAAAACGGTAGCGTGGACGCGAATCGATCGATGCGCTTTCGATGACAATTAAAACGCATACTTTTGAAAACGCAAAAGTGTGGGCAGCAGGGCCCTAGTCACTGGTACGGGCATAGAAATCTTATTATAAAAATCCAATTCATGTATATCCGCACTAAAGAGAAAAAACAAATAAACAATTCCATCTAAGCTGCTCGAAGCACGTCACAACAGCCAAATAATCGCCTTACTAAAATCCTGTTTCAAGTTGGGTGTTCAATTGTATGAGAACGCAGTAGAACAGTTTCACTCGCATTTCACCGTCCTAGTCGAAAATGCATTTTGTCAAGGCAATATTCTCCTGTATCCTGCTGTTTCAAGTAGCATTTTGTACTGTTCCCCTGCCAACTAAGGCGCCGCCCCAGCAAAAACAAGTAACGAGCGGGGGATCTTCGTCAACAGGGTGCGGTAATGTTCACTTCAACAACTATTGTTCAGGACCAGACAAGGAGATCAAAGCTCAGCTTCTTGAAATACGGACTCAGCTGGCTGACATACAGCAGAAGGTCGACTCTTTGACTGGAAATAACCCCAATTCAGGCAAGTACAATAGAATCAACGCATTTTTCTGAGAGACAAGTAACCACGTCCTTGGGGATTTACCCAAAGGGAATCTTAGTTTTTGCGTAAAAATCATACGTTGAGCATCCCGGATTTCACAGGTTCAGGGCATGGGGCTCCCTCAAATTTGCGCATAGCCTTGGAGACAGTGTATCTCAGTGTATACTGTGCTTGTGCTTTTCAACGTCGAAATAACAATGATCCTATCTTCTCAGAAAAAAAAAAAGCGTGGATCATTTTACGTTTCTGTGAAACTGCCCACCTACCCCTCCCCTAAACCAACATTAACACTTAGTTCTTACTTAGGGCAAAATGTTGGCTTAGGGGAGGGGTAGGTGGGCAGTTTCACAGAAACGTAAAATGATCCAAAAGCTTCGTAATTCAAGACAGTCTTGGACTCTGGACTCCACGTTTGGATTCCGGATTCCAGGTGCTGGATCCCGGATTCCTTTTCAGTAAAAGTTGGATTCTGGATTCCAATCGTTAGCGGGATCCCGGATACCTACCGCTGAATTCCGGATTCAAAAGCTCAGGATTCTAGATTTTTGCAAGCAAAAATTTCTTAGCCTGTGTCGCAGACAATCTTAATAGCCGATATGGACTATACTGAGTTTTCTATTTAGTTCTCGAGTGACTAGTTCCGGATCCGGATTCGGATTATCTTACAAAGGCAGATTGACTGATGAGACCTTGTGAACTTCACTTAGACTGCAAAATGATAGGAATCTCAAGCTCAGACGTCCTGGGTACAAACGCGCACGAACCCCCTAGTCCTCAAAAACTCATCATCGTTCCCAGAGCTTCTCTTCTTTCCATAACCTGCACAAGCTAGAGCCTGGAGTCAATCACGTGCTTTGTTGTGTCGCTATGATGATCATCAGGGGCATCCAACGACTTTTTTTATCTAAAATAACGGTTCGAAGGAGTAAGTATTGCCTAGAAATTTCTAAAGTTCGAGAAAGGCAAAAAAATTTGGGGTAACTTTTCTAATAAATTTACAGCTACTCAAGTCCTCGAACTTTCAAATGGACCAACAGTTTTTAATGTGGAAACTTTTGAGTGTGACGAAAAAGCCACCTAAAGCTTTCGAGTCGACCAAACGTCCACTATAACATTGTAAAAGCAAATAGTTTTTAGGACAACTCAGGGCAACCATATGAGACGCTCCTAACGCTCCTGACGTATTCTCCTGCGGTCGTTAGGTCGTTGCCAGTTGGCAACCTCGTTCCCAGGTTCCATTCCTACTCGTCCCTCGGAGACAAGTAGGAGAGGACCCTGGGAACGAGGTTGACCAGTTGGGTGCTCCTCTACGTCTTCTTGGTTCATAACCGTTTTAATGGAGAAGTGATTGTTTTGCGATTCTTTATTACAGTAAAGAAGAACTGCGCTGAACTGTACAAATCTGGCCAAAGAACCAGTGGAGTTTACGCAATTGACCCTGATGGTTCAGGCGCCTTTGATGTTTTCTGTGATCAAAAAGCCGCTGGTGGAGGTTGGACCGTGATCCAAAAAAGATTGGACGGTTCAGTTGACTTTCAGCGAGGATGGAATGACTACAAGCGCGGATTTGGTAGCTTGAATGGCGAGTTTTGGCTCGGACTCGACAAGATGAATCGCTTGACAAAAACAAAAAGTCGACTTCGCGTGGAGCTCGAAGACACGAAAGGAATTACTGCTTATGCTGAATATGATTTCTTTGCCGTGGCAAGTGAGAGAGCTTTGTACAAAATGAGCCTTGGAAATTATTACGGTGAGTGATAATGATAAAAACAAGTGAACTTCGGCAAATAAAAGACATCCTAAAAGCCTTTATCATGCGTAGTGTGTTAGGACATTTTACAAAATGCACTAACGCTGTCATGTATACCAAAAATGTGGGGGGGGGGGGGGGGGAGCTACTTCCAAAACTACTGCAAAAGCTGTTAAAGAGCCTTAGATCACAGTGTGCTGAGAGGAATCAGCGTGGAGAAGCCACTGTTCCGTAATTTGCGAAGCCATTCCATTCGATTTTTTCACTGATCCCGGAAATGTTAACCCTGATCAAAAGAAACTGTTAGCAATCCGGCACTCCGTTTATAGTGACACGCGGCCGACCCCATAACATCTCGCCGCAAACATCGCACTCGAGAAAAAATCTCTGTCACCTAGAGTAGCACTTCGCCTTACTCAGCTAGGAAATTTGCAGATGTGATCAATATTCCAATATGCGCACCAATATTGCGGGGTCGGTGCTGAGGGCGGGGGTAACGCCCTTTTTAGGGTCACTGCATGCGTACATTTTTCTTTCTTTCTTTTCTAGGGACTGCTGGAGATTCTTTGGGTTATCACGCTGGATCTGCGTTTTCAACTAAAGATCGCGACAACGATAAAATCTCAGCCAACTGTGCTGTGAACTACAAAGGAGGATGGTGGTTCAACGGCTGTGTGACCGCTAGTCTTAATGGCTTCTACTATCATGGACAGCACTCATCTAACCATGATGGTATTAACTGGCGCGCGTGGAAAGGTCAAAAATACTCGGCTAAAAGAGCTGAGATGAAGATCAGACCAGTGGATTTCTAAAGCTTACTGAAGATGTGTTTGCATTTGTAATGCTCATTAAGGCAGTACTGTGATAAAATTGATTATCTTTAATTATCTTTAAAAAACTACCAAAAGCTTTCAGTTAGCCAGCATGCACCTCTTAAACTCAGACAACGTTCTGAAAGCAGGAGTTAATGCGGAGAGCGGAGAAAATCTGCCATTGCCAGATGTGTAGTTTAAAATACTGCAAAACATACTTTGGCATCCTTTATTGAACACGTGACATGTGATACGTGACACGTCAACTGACCATACTGCAGAAAAAGCAAGATAATATTAAGCTCGCCCCATGTGAGACAACCCTGATTCCTGAATCCTTGGGTAACCTGGAACCCTGGGCTTTGGGATCAGGAATCCAGCTCAAAGCGTCTTGAATCCCGCTAACGATTGTAATCCGGAATCCAAGTTCCACGGACAAGGAATCCTAAATCCAGTACGTAAAATCCAGAGTCCACTGCGTGGAACCCGGAATTCACAGCGTGGAATTCGGAATCCAAGCCTCTCTTGGATTTCTTTACATGGGGCGAATAAAGGGGCACGATGACGTGAAACGTCCTAATGGGAGTGTACACATAGCAAAGATGACTTAAGTGGACAAACGACAAACAAAATTATATTGACTTGCACGTGGTCCAAATTTGCAACGCCAGTTCGTAATGAATGAGTTAATTGGTCATATCTATTCGAAATGAATCGAAAGCTCGCGCGACATGTAGCGGCTAAGAAAACAGGCTATCTAACTGATTGAGTTAAAATGATGCGTCTTCTGGAGTCAAACTCGCATTATGGAAACCGCTTGTTAGATACAAAGCTTTGAATTGAGCATTCGAGGTTCTTTCATCGGCGGAAACACCATCCCTCTGTCTACCCGGCATCCTCGACTGTAGCTGTTCCAAGTCAATTGGTGCATTAATCGAATTGTGTTGATATTCATTCACAGGTTCTATACACTCCACCTTGACACAACTCCGTTTTTGCATTATTGTAGAATTACTCAAAGTTATCAGATGTTCTTCGCCTTTTCTCAGGTTGAATAAAAAACGCACACATACTTTTCCAGCAAGTCCTAGGTACTGACCATTTCGTGCCAAAATGAAAATGATGATCACTTCCACAAACAATGCTGAAAAGCAAACCGCTACAGCTACAGATACCGCCAGGAAAAGTCCAGATAAGTTGACGATACTCAGGTCTTTGGCGGCAGAGCTGGAGCATTTTTTCTTATCGAAATACACTTTTTCAATCCTCTGAAAACTTCCGTTAGTTTTCATCCCAGTGACAACTCGGTTGATGTCCTCAAGCCAGGGAGAACCTTTTGGGACGGAAAATGCCACGCCATGGGTGTAAAAGTCAGGACCAGCTGGGCTGTACCTGCATCCTGGAATGGTATGGGCGACTTCATGCAAAGACAAGTAATCCCCGACCAATCCTTGAATTTCACTGCCAGGTGGAAGTCAAATCGGCTTACCATTAGTTGCTAGCTAGTCTGAGTGTCAAACATTTCTGGGGGGAGGGGGAGTAGGGTAATAGGGCAGCTGAATAGGGGGGACCGAGACATTCTCTCCCCTTCCCTAACCCCTAAGTAAGGCCTGATACTCAGGCTAGTTGCTACAACTTGTTAAGTGCTGTTCAGTGCTTAGTAAAACACTGTGTTGAACTTGCGTTTCCACAAGGTCCTATAGTCGGCGGGCAGTCTACTCATATTTTAACCTCAAGCATATAACAGCCCACGTAAAGGGGCTACCCTACTAGCAAAGCGGCTTTTTTCTCTAGTTCGCAGAGCGACACGAGAGTAGAAATCCACCACTGTAGAAACAATGGAACCGAAATGCGTCTCACAATTGTTTATGGGATCGTTACTGGAGACGCGCCTGTCAGTTATTAGGGACTTTAAGATCCAACGACGCGACAGCAACGAGAACGTCGCCTAAAATGTGAATTTGCGTTCCTTCAGTCTCAATAGCGATTATTCCTACCCACTTACTTTGCCAAATGTAGGCGAATCCACCTGAAGCTGAATTTCAAGGGACCATAGGCAAATTTAGAAAGAGAAATAAAATTTCGTCTTTGCTTGTTTATGTCCTCCATAAAACGCAAAAGTAGGCATTTTCACGTCGCAGTCGTGCAAAAACAGGAAAGAAATCTACAAAAAAGCGTGATGCACGTTCAAAGTTAATGTTTTGCTTATTAAACCATTTGGTTTTTTTGACGTTCTCGTTGCCGTCCGCGTCGTTGGATCTTAAAGTCCCTATTAGGGAGCTTAAGCAACGACGACGGCGTTTTTTTCTTTTTTTCTTATCCTGAACTTTGATAAAGTCCTTCAGAATTCAATTTCAAAATTTGACAACATTTGACGAATTAAACGAGATGAAATAAGCGCGATAAAGCTTGACACAGCGCGAAATCACTTTTTAAGTAAAGTTTCGTAGCCGTCGCCGTCCTCGTTGCTTAAGCTTCCCATTGTGTTGTCTCAGTGGATCAGAGCCGATTCCTTTTATTCTACTATGCAACTATTTGGTCCTTAACTTCCTCATAACATTCACTTCACCTTGGGAATGTGAGTATAAAATTAGCTTATTGCTTGATATTGTAATGAGACTAGCTTACCCTTTGTTAAGTTTGTCTATTCCTTCATCAAATGTTTTCACTTTTACGCTGTTGTTATAAAGTTGGCGAAATTCATGGTGAATGTTAATCCTAAAATACATTTCAGTAAAGGAACCTTGCAGGATACCAATTGGGAATCCATTTGGCGGATGAAGAGATGGGTCCCTTAGCTGAAAGGCAATTAACGTACAACATTATATATCTCCCGGTTAGTTCTTCTCAACCATCAACCTTTGACCAAATTTGAAAGGCGTTTGCTAATATCAGTAGTATAGGGCGTACCGCTTACTCCGTTTTTTGCGCCGGAATCTTATTAGCTTGTAGAGGAAGACATTAGCGCTGATGACGTCAGCGTTGTAGGTATTAACTATATCTTTACAAGAAAAAGACACTCAGACAGTATCCAGACACTACTAAATTAGGAAACGAGGGCAGCCTTCGCCTACTCCCTAGGCCTCATTATTTTGCGCAGTCAATTCGTTTCGGGTCACGTGGTCCGAGAGAAGAAAAGAGTTCGCTTCGGATGTTTTACCGAAGTGAATTGACCGAGAAGGCCTGGGAAAACGCCCTACAAATAACAAACAAGATGACCATATTGGTGCCCCCAATAGTTAACCATAGCCGGAAATCGAAGGGCTTCAACCACGAAAACCAATGAACACCTTGAATTACATATATTGAACATAATCAGTTACTAATAGTTGACATAAGTTAGGCGATGTTAGTTGTTATTTTGCGCAGTCAATTCGTTTCGGGTCACGTGGTCCGAAAGAAGAAAAGAGTTCGCTTCGGATGTTTCACCGAAGTGAATTGACCGAGAAGGCCTGGGAAAACGCCCTACAGGGACTAGGCAAGTGCAGCCTACGTTTTACCAGCTGAGCGAGGAGGATAAGTTCAAACGAGAATAAGGATCCGATTTACAACCTCGCTTACAGAAGCAATTAATTTTTTTTGTCAAAACCATGAAAACAGAGTTTGGGAAGTTCAGAAAGTGCAGAGCGACCGTCTCGGCCGGGGACTTTTCCCTTTCTGGGAGGAACGCCTTGGGACAAAACTACTTACAAAGGAAGTTACCCTAAAAATGTAGCTTGTTCCAGGTGTTCAGATAGTGGAGGGTAGAACGAAATGGGAAGCAGAGGAAAAGAGGAGGAAAAGAGGATAGGGGGCGAGTAGGGACACTTACGTTCCCTCTCCCCCTACTCTCCGCCCCCATCAATGTTTTTTTCCCGCTCAAATTTTCTTCGCGTTGCCCACACTATCTGACCGCCTGGAACAGGCTACTAAAGATGTCTTTCAAAGTACCTGGTGACTACCAAAAGCATACCTTTGGGTCTTTTATACCTTCAATAGGTAGCAAAAAGTTGTCCTGTACCAAGAAAGCCATCAAGTTCGCCGAATAAGAGTTGATAAGAATCAGTACCACGAATGCAAACACGGATGACACCAATCTCGCACTTAAGCTGCGAGGCGTTTTCGCCGCCCCTATCTCTTTGCCAAAGGCCACTCCCCATACATAGCTCATGGAATCTAGCACACAAGAGAAACATATTACCAAACAATCATACAGAATGCAGGAACAAGTGCCATGATTCTTGCTTAGAGGTAAACCATCTGGCACTTTTGACGACCACTTTGGTCGTTTTCGTTCAATATGGAATGTAGTCTCCTTCGCAGCCGTTATTAGGGTCGTCACTTGTCACGCACGGGGAGGAGCGTTGCGTGACGAGTGACGACCCTAATAACGGCTGCGAAGGAGACTATATGGAATGGCGATGCAACCTCATTAGCTTTCAGTTTTAAGCGTTTGGGTTTGTAAGCAGCAAATCGTATTTTGAATTAATGAAGGATTAACTGATTGGCACCTACCCAACAAGGTCAAACCATCTTCGTCACTCTCCTTGAAAAAATGATAATGTCCTCGTGGACTCTTTCTATCGAGCCACCAAATAACAAGCAAGATGACCATATTGGTGCCCCCAATAGTTAACCATAGCCGGAAATCGAAGGGCTTCAACCACGAAAACCAATGAACACCTTGAATTACATATATTGAACATAATCAGTTACTAATAGTTGACATAAGTTAGGCGATGTTAGTTGTTGAATCCGTAATTTGGGTCATCCTCTTTCGCTGGGCTTTTATGTTAGAAAACTGGAGAGACCCCTCCTATGCAATTACAATTACAATTACAATCAACTAAACTTATATCGCGCAATTTTCCATGGAGCATGATCAAATGCGCTTTACAATAAGTTAATTAAGCTATATCCTTTGGGTGGCGCCTTTCTGTAACATAGTAAAAACCCTTGAATGCAGAGGTCCACTCAACGCGTAAATAAAACCGACCGGTTCTTTCTTGCGGGATCTCTAACGTAGAGATGCTAATGCCAGACGTCACTTGAACTGGGAATTAAAACAAAACTGACTTTCGTAGCCAAAATATTGGCCTCAAATAAATCAGCCCTTTGCCGTATTGCCAGCCTTGCGTTCAATTTTGTTTTTTTTTTTTGCTGTGACATGTTATGATGTCATAGATCAGGTGACTTGCGCTGTGCTCGTTTTGCTATGCGTACCTTTATAGTTGCGTTTGAGTCACCAGTTGAGTATTAAGTTAATCTCCTACCTACTATCGTGTCCAGATTCCTGAAAATTTCGAAATGCAGGCAAATCTTGCTTGTGAAATCTGAAATCGAGGGAGGTTTTGCTTGTGGAATCCGGAATCGTGGCCTTTGGAATCGGAATTCAACTAAAGAAATCCGGAATCCCGCAAACGATTGGAATCTGGATTCAAGTTCCTCTGACAAGGAATTCGGAATCCACAGCGGAGAATCTAGAATCCAAGACTGTCTTGGATTACCTAACATGGTCTTACACTGGGCGACATGTTGGGAGACGTACAACTCAAAGAGCATCATATTAAAGAGATTAATGGTTTCATCACAGTTATAGCCTCAATTTCTGGTTAGCCTGTGAGCAAGTTCTCCGGGGCGCTCTGATTAGCCGGCGGGGCGGGAAAAGGAAGGAGAGCTTGCAACTACGTCTCTGGAATTTGAATATCTGCACCGAAAAAGTCGATGCGAAATGCTGATTGGCGGAGATGGCATTAGTAATGACTTCATTACCCATGGCACGTGTTTTTCAATGTTTGTTTAGAGCCACAGGGGAACTGGAGGTGAAATTCAGATTGCAGACACGTTGTTGCAAACTCTCCTTCTTTTTCCCGCCCCACTGCGAGATCAGAGCGCCTCGGAGAGCTTGCTCGCAGGCTATTTCCGGTAGGTTCTCTAAAAAGTTTATTCAAGTGTCAGTAAACAAGGAAAACAAAACGAAGTCTTTTTCATCTCACCTGGTCCAATATCCCTTTTCTCCACAATTACGTTCAGAGCAAGGGGTAAGTAAGACCAAGAAAATTCGATGTACTCGGCTCGTTTTCCGCTCAAAGACAAACCAAGGGCCAGATCCCCCATACCTAGAACCAATTCCCGGACAATTCCGTTCCACTTTCCTGTCTTTTCATCAAAGATACCATAGAATCCATCAGCAACGAAGTAAATTTCCGGAACAAATTGCAGTTCGCGCTGAAGTATTTTTAATAACTCTATAGAGAATCCGAAGCAGCACAAGGTTTTGTTGCTTGATGCGGTTTTGTTGTAACAGATGTGTTCCCTTTCCATACACTTTAGTTCCTTGTCATATGTTTCTATACGCTCTGCGGCCATTACCCAGGGAGGATTAAAAACTACAGGAACTCGCAGAATGGGCCTATAAGGTTCCAGGAGTGGAAACTGGATTTGTCCATTTGGAGCCTTGAAGGGCGCTATAGCGATTTCTGAATACGTGCTGAGACCAATAGTGGTCCAGTGTTTTACACCATGGAGATCTTGCTCTAGATGTGAAATGTCCATCGTGGCGAAATGCCCTTTTCGCATAGTAAGATTCTCGAAAATGGAGGTTTTTCCCTGGAAAAAGGTGTTTCTTGTCATCCTAGAGGAATTGAAGTAACAATTTTTAGCTACTCTAATTCTGAGATAACTACTTTTTGGGGGGGGGGGGTGGTGGTGGGAACAGTATACAATACAAATACAGTAATGAAATAAGTAGCATTTTCCAGTTGGTTGTAATATGAAGTGTGGAGTTGCAATGGTCAGTTTCATTTCGCTAAGTCTTGTAATAGATTTATAGCTTGCCAAACTACGCATGGGTAAATCCCCTTGAAAACGTCACATGACCATGATGCAAACATTCTTTCCAAGGCAGCACACACGGAGCCTATGGTTTTTTATGCTCAAGCCTGAAGCCCCGAAGTTGGGGGAAAAAATCGGTGAAACTCAGAACGCTAATTGGCCGCTTTAGAATTGGGGAGAAGGGAGCTGGAGCCGAGATGCGTCCCGCAATTGTTTCTGGGATCGTGATTGGGAATTTACCTGTCAGCTATTGGCCAGTTTTTTCCCCTGTCCCTAGTAACAGTCCCAGAAGTCTTTGCGAACGTTAACTCGGCCCAGTTTTCCTTTCGACTCTTAAGTGTGGAATCTCTGGAGCAAATAAGAAACCGATACGTGTGAAGGAAACTCTACAAGGAGTGAAGAAAACTGAACACATTATAAAACTTACTGCTTAAAAGCACGCTGCAGGGCCTTAGAGTCCTTTTTTATCGACTGGTGATTAATTATCTCGTTGTTACCAGACGTCTCTATTGCAGCTGCTGCCGACAATGCAATCAGGTTAACAGCGTCGTACAGTGCATGCACCATATAATCACGGTTAAGAGTAGTCCACGGAGATATTTTCACAGATCCAGCAGGAAGATTCATTATCGATACCCCAAAGGTAGTAATGTCCGTTAGCAGCCAAGAGGGTCGAGAATTTTTGACGCCCAGCATTTCAAGCAACTGGAATATCTCATCATTGCGGGAATCCCGGAAGTGGACAATCACTACGTCACTTTCATTTGTTATGATTTCTTTTAACATGGATTTGAGTTCGGTACCATTTTCCCAGCATCTAGGTACCCAAACGGTGTGCAAAATATCCCATTTTTCTTTTTTTATATACTCGAGCATTTCGCCCGCGAACACAGTTCCTTCGTAATCAGCGGACAATACCAAGCTGAGTATGCGCCATCCCATTTTCTTCATGACGTCTTTTATAGTGCTTGCGTAGTCAATCATTGACGGAGAAGCTATTCTTGTAATGCTAACAGGACGTTCCTGATGTATAATTTCAAAATAAATAGGTTTAATAATAATAGCAGTTATCGGATTTAGCTTTAGTATAGCCTGAATTCATAATTATGCACATCGAGGAGGGTGTTATCAACCTTGGCTTTCTCCCTCTCCCCATTTTTTCTTTCCATTTCATTTCTTAGGGTGATTTCAAGCTTATCAGATGCAAGAAACGTACCGTTTGGTCTCTTTTCAGTTAAATGGCTGCTATTTTTGCTGGGGACGTTTTCGAAAACAATGCTAGTTATATAAAGAAGCCAATAGCCAAAAATGTTATTTACATACTTAGCTGCGACATGGCCGGAGGCAACCTAGTATTTACTAGTTGTTTAGTAAGACCCTGAAAAGATGCCAAGAGTTTAATTATCCACCTGTTCTGGAATTTCCCTGAAATAAATATTTTTCGGACAGCAATTTGCAATATTTCTTTTGGAGTTCAGGTGATACGATACAACTGGCCCATACTTTCTTTGTTAAAAACTTAAATTTTTACGTCTCACAAAGGTGGGAAAAGCCAGTGTGCTTTTGGCTAGATGATATATTTTTAGTTGCAAGCACAAAACTGAGGAGATGCCAAATCAGTTACAGTAGAAAACATTCATCAGATTACGAACAGCTAAAAATTTGAAGAAAAAAATCAGTAAAACATCACCACAGGAATGCAAAAAGAACTTGAACAAAAGTGGCATACTTAACCTTCCTTTGTTCCTGTTTTGTAACGCTAACAATGAAATGTATATAATCCATTTATGTAATATTGTACGTGTGTCTGAACAATGAAGTTTTCAACGACCTTGAAAGAAAAGCTTTTTAGCAAGTGATCTTACCTGACTAAACGGATTTGCTTTCGTTTGAAACAGTCCCACAGTAACAATATTAGATCCTTCCATTAACGATGACAAAAAAATCTCCTGATTTGAAATTTGAACAAAGATAGCCGAACGCAAAGATACCGTTATGTTGAAGACGAGATCTTGATCCAGGGTAAAAATGCTCCTGATCGCTTCGTTATATGATACCGTTCTGAGATTTACTTGAATTTTGCCTTCGCCGTTTTTCAGTGATATATTTCCGTTTCCGAGGTGAAAAAGTCCCGTAGCTTCTTGTACTATTGATCTCGTCTCTGTATCGTTATTTTTAACGAAAATATTCACATCGACCTGATAACTTGTAAGCGGATTGCAAACAGGCAATACGGTTAGAATGAGGTACAGTATTAAGGGACGTGCCATAGTAAGCTCTGGGCAACATAGGCAAATCAGCGTTAGGCTACTGGCAGAGATGATGCAGCAGTAGAAAACGAACTTTTGTTGGCTATTATGACATCTCACAGGCAGAAATAACTGTAATTAATTAAGAATCTTATGACGCCTGCTGATGGTAAGTAAAGATCCGAACAGTTTAGCTTCCCAGCGCAGCTGGAGAAAATGAAGTGACATTGGGGCAAATGAATGTTGTCGAGATAATGTGGCGCCATTAACTTATGCCTTGAAGGTATTTACAGTCTGAATTATTGTCTAAAACAAGTGTTTCAAAAAAACATTGAGACTATTTTGGGTGAAGATAAATACTCGTGTTAAATTCCCGGCGGGTGGTCAGATTGTTAACTGTACCAAGGATGATGTTTACCCTTTTCCCCGGGCAACTAGAAGCCCTAAAATTTAATTGGTTCACCCCAAGACATGACAGGTGTTCAGAGCTCAGTAAGGAGCTAAGAAAAGTAAGAATTCTATGCGAAAAAAAAAATCATTTTAGTCGACAGTAGATCCTATAGAGCGTTTCACTCACGTGGACAGCAGCTATGTAAATTTATTGGAACAAAAGAAAGTTTTACAGAGGAGAAAGGTTCAACTTCCAGGGGAATGGTTTAGGACAACATGGCCACCGTTTCATTGTTTAGGGACTCCAATATGGCGGACGTCACGTCATGTGGAAACGCCGACATGATTGCTGAACTGGTCGATCATTGAACGTCATGTTCGGGTTTTAATGGTGTCACAAAACGATTCTTATGAACTTGATTGAGAATTCATTCTTTTTCTTGATGGTATAAACTCTGTTGTACACTTTTTTCAGGAGCCGTTCACCATATAAAAAGGTTCGATGATCTTCACTGATCAACAGCTATCCTCGTTATGGAATGTCCTAAACGCACGTGACAACTGTTCCCGTGACATACACGTAATAAATTTTGCACACGGGGGTAAGCTAACCGGGACAAAATAGGGAGCTTAAGCAACGACAACAGCGACGTCAACTAGAAAAAAGCAATAGTGATTGGCAAAACAACCACTTTTCACGTGCATCACTCATTTTTGTACATTTCTTTGCCGTCACTGCACGACTACGATCTCGAGACTACGACGTGAAAGTGCCTAACTTCACGCTTTGTGGAGGACGTGAACACAAGACAATGACTTTCTTTTTCTTTCCCTGAACTTCGATACAGTCTTTCAGAATTCAACTCCAGAAAAGATTGCCAACATTTGACAAATTGAACCGAGATGGAATAAGCGCGATAAAGTTTGATGCAGCGCGACTTCATTTTTTTAGTGACGTTTTCGTAGCCGTCACCGTCGTTGTTGCTTCAATAAGCTTCCTACTGCTCAAGGAAAAACTCACAAGAAGAACGGGAGACCCCAAGGTACTAAAGTTTTGACG